>NC_084613.1:12340780-12490780 GCF_033978795.1 Nerophis ophidion | reverse complement strand
GGCCAGAGACTCCAGCTCCACCCAAGATCTAGGTGAAGATGAGTTTCTGACTTGGCTGTCCGCCTGAATTGGACTTGTAATCTTGAGCCTCCATGTTTTTTTTTTAATGTGTTCAGGTTGTTTTGTTTCGCCTTTGACTCTGGCTGGAGAAAGTCCTTCGCTGGATACGTGTCAATGGGTGGTGGAGCGGCTGCAGGCCATCAGAAGTCCACAGTAAGTCCTTGACCCATCCTACCTACCGCATTCATTTTTGTTCTTTTTATCGGAATACAACTTCAAAAAAATTTAAATTGTCCGACCAGTATCGGGCGATTTTCATGAAAAAGTATGTGAGCACACAAATATCCCCTCTGGTTGAAATGTTTTTGAGGTTTTTCGTCCCCCAACTGACAAGCTTGCTGCTAATTACGTATATCCATACACATAGTGGAGACACTCCACTAAATGAATAATAATCACTTTCATTGTGGAAAGCAAACTGCATTTTGAATTGAATTGAATTGAATTATATTTACATAGCGCTTTTTCTCTATTGACTCAAAGCGCTTTACATAGTGAAACCCAATATCTAAGTTACATTCAAACCAGTGTGGGTGGCACTGGGAGCAGGTGGGTAAAGTGTCTTGCCCAAGGACACAACGGCAGTGACTAGGTTGGCGGAAGCGGGAATCGAACCTGCAACTCTCAAGTTGCTGGCACGGCCACTCTACCAACCGAGCGGGTGTGAGTTTTCCTTGCCCTTATGTGGGCCTACCGAGGATGTCGTAGTGGTTTGTGCAGCCCTTTGAGACAATAGTGATTTAGGGCTATATAAGTAATTTCTTGGTATCATCATCAAGTAACGTTATCACTGGAGGACCAGTCTAATGTTTTACTAAGAGCGCTAACCAGGAACAGAAGAAATAAGTGCTCTGTAAAGTTTAAGAACCGTACAGCGGAAAGTCAGCAGTAATCAACAGGAAAGTAAGAAGTATATCACAAAACCCAAAAATAGTGAAGTTGGCACGTTGTGTAAATGGTAAATAAAAAAAGAATACAATGACTTTTGTAAATCTTTTTCAACTAATATTCAATTGAATAGACTGCAAAGACAAGATATTTAAAGTTCACACTGAGAAATGTCATGTATTTTGGCAAATAATCATTAACTTAGAATTTAATGGCAGCAACACATTGCAAAAAATGTGGCACAGGTGCATTTTTACCACTGTGTTACATGGCCTTTCCTTTTGACAACACTCAGTAAACGTTTGGGAAGTGAGGAGACACATTTTTGAAGCTTTTCAGGCGGAATTCTTTCCCATTCTTGCTTAATGTACAGCTTAAGTTGTTCAACGGTCTCCGTCGTGGTATTTTAGGCTTCATAATGCGCCCCACATTTTCAATGTGAGACAGGTCTGGACTACGGGCAGGCCAGTCTAGTACCCGCACTCTTTTACTAGGAAGCCACGCTGTTGTAACACGTGGCTTGGCATCGTTTTGCTGAAATAAGCAGGGGCGTCCATGATGACGTCGCTTGGATGACAACGTATGTTGCTCCAAAAGCTGTATGTACCTTTCAGCATTAATGGTGCCTTCACAGGTGTGTAAGTTACCCATGTTTTGGGCACTAATACACCCCCATACCATCACAGATTTTGGTTTCGAACTTTGCGCCTAGTACAATCCGGATGGTTCTTTTCCTCTTTGGTCCCGACGACACAACGTCCACAGTTTCCAAAAACAATTTCAAATGTGGACTCGTCACACCACAGAACACTTTTCCACTTTGCATCAGTCCATCTTACATGAGCTCGGGCCCAGCGAAGCCTGCAGCGTTTCTGGGTGTTGTTGATAAATGGTGTTGGCTCTGCATAGTAGAGTTTTAACTTGCACTTACAGATGTAAGTGGAGCGGCATGGCGTAATGGGTTCGCTTCCCACCTATTAACATCCAAATCGCTGCCGTTGTATCCTTGGGCAAACACTTCACCCTTGCCCCCGGTGCCACTCACACTGTTGAATGAATGATGAATGAATGATTGGTGGTGGTCGGAGGGGCCGTTGGCACAAACTGGCAGCCAGGCTTCCGTCAGTCTACCCCAGGGCAGCTGTGGCTACAAATGTAGCTTATCATGAATGATGGGTTCCCACTTCTCTGTGAGCGCTTTGAGTATCTAACAATAGAAAAGCGCGATATAAATCTAATCCTTTATTACGCCTCCGCTTGGTATGGTTTCCTGCTGATTCCGCTGTGAACGGGACTCTCGCTGCTGTGTTGGATCCGCTTTGGACTGGACTCTCGTGACTGTGTTGGATCCATTATGGATTGAACTTTCACAGTATCATGTTAGACCCGCTCGACATCCATTGCTTTCCTCCTCTCCAAGGTTCTCATAGTCATCATTGTCACCGACGTCCCACTGGGTGTGAGTTTTCCTTGCCCTTATGTGGGCCTACCGAGGATGTCGTAGTGGTTTGTGCAGCCCTTTGAGACACTAGTGATTTAGGGCTATATAAGTAAACATTGATTGATTGATTGATAATGACAGTGGTTTTCTAAAGTGTTTCTGAGCCCATGTGGTGATATCCTTTACACACTGATTGATGTCGCTTGTTGATGCAGTACCGCCTGAGCGATCGAAGATCACGGGCTTAGCCGCTTACGTGCAGTGATATCTTTAGATTCTCTGAACCTTTTGATAATATTACGAACCGTAGATGGTGAAATCCCTTAATTCCTTGCAGTAGCTGGTTGAGAAATGTTGTTCTTAAACTGTTGGACAATTTGTTCACAAAGTGGTGACCCTCGCCCCATCCTTGTTTGTGAATGACTGAGCATTTATTGGAAGCTGCTTTTATACCCGATCACGGCACCCACCTGTTCCCAATCAGCCTGTTCACCTGTGGTATGTTCCAAATAAGTGTTTGATGAGCGTTCCTCAACTTTCTCTGTCTTTTTTGCCACTTGTGCCATCTTTTTTGAAACATGTCGCAGGCATCAAATTCCAAATGAGCAAATTTTTGCAAAAAATAACAACGTTTCCCAGTTTGAACGTTACATATCTTGTCTTTGCGGTCTATTCAATTGAATATAAGTTGAAAAGGATTAGCAAATCATTGTATTCTGTTTTTATTTACCATTTACAGAACGTGACAACTTCACTGGTTTTGGGGTTTGTATACAGTTGTCTCCATCCTCTCGTAGAAACCCGGAGGCCGCCGAGCAGGAACTAAACAAATCCCCCATCTTGCGTCACTACTCGGACGAAGCGGTGGAAGCGGAGGAAAGTAAAGGGGCGACTAAACCCGACGCACAGCCTGACGTCAACAAGGGTCCCGGGGTACCGGAGAGGACCAAGCGGGGCCCTACGCGGAGGAAACTACATTACAGGATCAACGACGGAACCTCGTTCATTTAGTATCCTTTTGTAGTTATCCTGTTTAGGAAGCCATGGCTGTTGACCCTTGACCCTGCTCCCCCAGCTACCCATCAGGCAACATGGCAGTGTGTCACAGCCACTCCGGTCTGAGCTCCGGAGGCTTCTACAGCAACGTCTTCACCGACAACAAGGCTCCCATCGTCCTGTGCTCCATCACCATGTACGGCCACGGTCACGTCACACACCCTGTCAGGTGGGTCCGCTCATGCACGTCAGCGCTTTATACCTCTAAAGGCCTTAGTGGCCACATGCGTGGACAGCACCTTTTAGCTCTTATTTCCAAAATTGTGTACACAACTGAATTGGGGTCTTATGGCCACTTATGTGGACACTTATACTGCCATCTGGTGGTGTCAGAAGAGAAGAACATACAATGGAATTTGGGGGGAGAAAGTGCAAAAATAAGAATTAGCATGTCACTAAACATGACATACACGTTTGTGTACTTATGGACTAAGTATATATAAAAAAATATATATTTTTATTTTTTATTGTAATTAGGATCCAATAAGCCCAAACAGCAAAGATAAGTAAAAAAATAAAAAACATGTAAACGAACAGCTTGGGCCTTAAAAGGTTAAAAAAAACAATAAAAAAAAATATATATTTTACAAACAGAAAATGACATGATCCCATGCTTACATCTCATTGTGCAACATGTGAAGGTTTTCATGGGAACCAAATGCGATATCTGAAAGGGGTGCAAATGATTTCCAAAACAGTACCCCACACCCAGACATACAATACCAGTAAAGTATTTTCTGTACTATAGGGCGCACCGAATTATAAGCCGCACTACTGATGAATGGTCTGTTTTTTATCAAATGTGTGCTTTTTCTACTGTCATTTATTAAGAATCTTAATTCATAATTATCAATCATGAAATGCTGTTATTATATTAATCTAAAGGCCTTAGTGGCCACATGCGTGGACAACACCTTTTAGCTCGTATTTCCAAAATTGTGTACACTACTGAATCGGGGTCTTATGGCCACTTATGTGGGCACTTTTACTGCCATCTGGTGGTGTCAGAAGGGTAGAACACACAATGGAATTTGGGGGAAAAAAGTGCCAAAATAAGAAATAGCATGTCACTAAACATGACATACACGTTTGTGTACTTACGGACTAAGTACATCAAAATAAAAAGATGATTCTTAGTTTTTATTGTAACTAGGGTCCAATAAGCCCAAATAGCAAAGAGAAATAAAAAAAAAGCATGTAAACAAACAGCCTGGGCCTTAAGAGGTTAGATAAATACTAATAAAAATTTATATTTTACAAACAGAAAATGAAAGGGATGTACACATGATCCCATGTTTACATCTCATTGTGCAACATGTGAATGTTTTCATGGGAACCAAATGTGGTATCTGAAAGGGGTACAAATTATTTCCAAAGCAAGACCCCCCACCCAGACATACAATGCTAGTAACGTATTTTCCGGACCATTGGGAAATTCGGATTATAAGGCACACTGCCGATGGTCAATTTTTTAATGAAATGTGTGCTTTTTCTACCGTCATTTATTAATAATCTTAATTCGTAAATATTAATCATGAAATGCTGTTACTATATTAATCCAGAGGCCTTGGTGGCCACATGCGTGGACAAAACCTTTTAGCTCTTATTTCCAAAATTGTGTACACTACTGAATTGGGGTCTTATGGCCACTTATGTGGACACTTATACTGCCATCTGGTGGTGTCAGAAAAGTATTATATACAAAGGAATTTGGGGAGGAGGAAAGTGTAAAAATAAGAATTAGCATGTCACTAAACATGACGTACACGTTTGTGTACTCATGGACTAAATAAGTACATCATATAAAAAGATTGTAATTAGGGTCCAATAGGTTCTATTAGCAAAGAGAAATTGAAAAAAGCATGTAAACAAACAGCTTGGGCCTTTAGAAGTTAAATAAATACTTATAAAAAATATATATTTTACAAACAGAAAATGACAGGAATGTACACATGATCCCATGCTTACATCTCATTGTGCAACATGTGAAGGTTTTTACAAAAAAAGCATGTAAACAAACAGCTTGATGTAGTACTAAACCGGACATTGAATTCCCTCCTTGCAGTTCCGCCATCACAGCCGTGTGGGACCAGCTGGGTGGGTTCATCTGCGACCGCAACGGCAACATGAAGCAGGAGTGGAGCTGGAAGTTGGACGACGACGTGCAGGAGAAGATTGTTGTAAAGGTGACGTTAGGTACCCCATCTTCAGATTGTAATACACACACGCGGTATAACAGCATAAGCTGCGATATAATGATAACGTGTTTTGCATATAATTGTGCCGCCCTCATCCTACTTCAGTTTCTGCGAGGTAGGATTATTACTTATAAATCAAATATTTTTATTAGGGGTGTCCAAAAAAATAGATTTTCGAATGAATTGCGATTCTTGTCTAACAAAGCTGGTATGTATGTATATATGTATATATATATATATATATATATATATATATATATATATATATATATATACAAACCCCGTTTCCATATAAGTTGGGAAATTGTGTTGGATGTAAATATAAACGGAATACAATGATTTGCAAATCCTTTTCAACCCATATTCAATTGAATGCAAGACAATGCCAAGCCACATTCAGCACGTGTTACAACAGCGTGGCTTCGTAAAAAAAAGAGTGCGGGTACTTTCCTAGCCCACCTGCAGTCCAGACCTGTCTCCCATGGAAAATGTGTGGCGCACTAAGAAGCGTAAAATACGACAGCGGAGACCCCGGACTGTTGAACGACTGAATCTCTACATAAAACAAAAATGGGAAAGAATTCCACTTTCAAAGCTTCAACAATTAGTTTCCTCAGTTCCCAAACGTTTATTGAGTGTTGTTAAAAGAAAAGGTGATGTAACACAGTGGTGAACATGCCCTTTCCCAACTACTTTGGCACGTGTTGCAGCCATGAAATTTTAAGTTCATTATTATTTGCAAAAAAAACAAAAAAGTTTATGAGTTTGAACATCAAATATCTTGTCTTTGTAGTGCATTCAACTGAGTATGCGTTAAAAAGGATTTGCAAATCATTGTATTCGGTTTATATTCACATCTAACACAATTTCCCAACTCATATGGAAACAGGGTTTGTAATAATAGTAATAATAACACAGACAAAGTGCAAACTAAATAGGAGCCAATTAGTAAAAATTAGTAAAAACTATACATGAGAACACGATTGTTGCTCAACGAGCTACAATTTTGTTTAGTTTTTTTTGAAAGATGTAGGTGGGGAAGCTGTGTATTGCGGCCGCCTTTACCAACACAAACACAGCCGGTGTTTCCTTGTTTACATTCCCGAAAGATGACGGTGAAGCTTTACTATGGAACAGAGCGGTCAAGCGGACATGGTTCCCTAACACAAGTCAACCGGCAGGTTTCGGTGATAAAATGGTAAGTCTGCTCTTACCGTAGACATGAGCGGAGAGCTTGCGTCGTTTCTCCTGCACCAGTCAAAGAGGCAGTTGCTGACTCTCTTGCCTCCTCCCACCTGCCGCCCCCGACCGTCGGATGCTTCCACCGTGGAGGAGGGCAAAAAAATAATAAATCTCAGCCCGGCCCCTCCTGCTGCCTTTGCCTTGTTGAGGAATGTGGCTTCCCTTTGAGACACTGGCGGTTACCACACCCGTGGCCACACCCTTCCGACTTTCAGGTTGTACAGGTACGACTGTATAATCTCCCTAAAACACTAGTAACACAATAAGCAGATAAGGGATTTTTCAGAATTATCCTAATACATTTGTTTAATAACATCTGAATCGCTCTGCCGTCTAGTTTTTTTTTTGTTTGTTTTTTCTAGTCCTTCACTCTCACTTTCCTCATCCACGAATATTTCATCCTCGCTCAAATAATGGGGAAATCGACGCTTTCTCGATCCGAATCGCTCTGGCTGCTGGTGGCCATGATTGTAAACAATGTGCAGATGTGAGGAGCTACACAACCCGTGACGTCACGCGCACATCGTCTGCTACTTCCGGTACAGCCAAGGCTTTTTGATTAGCCACCAAAAGTTGCAAACTTTATCGTCGATGTTCTCTACTAAATAATTTCAGCAAAAATATGGCAATATCGCGAAATGATCAAGTATGACACATAGAATGGACCTGCTATCCCCGTTTAAATAAGAAAATCTCATTTCATTAGGCCTTTAAAATTATTTGGGAATGCCCGGCGGGCCAGATTGAAAAGCTTAACGGGCCGCATGTGGCCTTAATTTGCCCAGGTCCGATCTATCTAGTAGCCCAGTCCATCCAGTTGGATTCGGCGGCGTATCTGGCAACTTCAGTCAGGGAGAGGGGGAGGGGGACTCCAGAATTCTGACCGCGATCGCAGTACCATTTCTGGCCACATTATTACATATGGCACCTTTTTAACTGTAGCAGCTTTCAGTTTTCTTCATTTTGCACACAATAAAGGTGGCTGGAAGACATTATCAGTGACAAGATTTATCATTTAAAAAAAAAGAAACCTGGCAGGATCTCGTCACAGCATGATATATTTATGATGGATCGGGACGGGTGCGTCAAATCATGCCGCCTTTTTATATGATTTGTGTCATTTTTTGCAAGTGGATTAAACGTGACTGCGCTTCCTGCAGGTGTCGAAGGGAATCTCCGTGCAGCTGCACAGCGGCACGTCGGCCGTGCTCTGCTTCAAGTGTGACAAGCAGAAAGTTCTGCTCCCGCTCACTGCTGTCCCTTACCTCGCCAAGGAGCCGGTGAGCATCACGATTATGTAACCACTCTGATTTGAATGAGTTTTTTTTGGAAGGGGGGATTTTATATTAATACCAGGAATTTACCAGCATCGTGAAAATGTGCGTCTTATAACAATTACTCCAATTAGCTGCATTGCGAGCCACCAAGAACCAGACGATTTTTACTTTAGAAAGCGTGAAAAAAACAAAACCTATTGTCTTCTTGTCTCTCATACTAATTGTGAACGATAGGCAACGTTCCAAAAAAAACCAAAAACTCAGGAATAAACAAAAATTCAACAATTTGTGCCGATTTTTTTGTGTGTGTCATAAATACACACAAGGACGTCAAGATGAATGGCTACACACTGCAAAAAGTCAGTGTTCAAAAACAAGAAAAAAAAATACAAGCCCCGTTTCCACAGGAGTTGGGAAATTGTGTTGGATGTAAATATAATGATTTGCAAATCCTTTTCAGCCCATATCCAGTTGAATGCACTACAAAGACAACATATTTGATGTTCAAACTCATAAACTTCATATTTTTTTTTGCAAATAATAATCAACTTAGAATTTCATGGCTGCAACACGTGCCAAAGTAGTTGGGAAAGGGCATGTTCACCATTGTGTTACATCACCTTTTCTTTTAACAACACTCAATAAACGTTTGGGAACTGAGGAAACTAATTGTTGAAGCTTTGAAAGTGGAATTCTTTCCCATTTTTGTTTTATGTAGAGCTTCAGTCGTTCAACAGTCCGGGGTCTCCGCTGTCGTATTTTACGCTTCATAATGCGCCACACGTTTTCGATGGGAGACAGGTCTGGACTGCAGGCGGGCCAGGAAAGTACCCGCACTCTTTTTTTACAAAGCCACGCTGTTGTAACACGTGCTGAATGTGGCTTGGCATTGTCTTGCTGAAATAAGCAGGGGCGTCCATGAAAAAGACGGCGCTTAGATGGCAGCATATGTTGTTTTAAAACCTGTATGTACCTTTCAGCATTAATGGTGCCTTCACAGATGTGTAAGTTACCCATGCCTTGGGCACTAATGCATCCCCATACCATCACAGATGCTGGCTTTTGAACTTTGCGTCGATAACAGTCTGGATGGTTCACTTCCCCTTTGGTCCGGATGACACAATGTGGAATATTTCCAAAAACAATTTGAAATGTGGACTCGTCAGACCACACAACACCACAGAAGCCGGCGGCGTTTCTGGATGTTGTTGATAAATTGCTTTCGCTTTGCATAGTAGAGTTTTAACTTGCACTTACAGATGTAGCGACTAACTGTATTTAGTGACAGTGGTTTTCTGAAGTGTTCCTGAGCCCATGTGGTGATATCCTTTAGAGATTGATTTCGTTTTTTTATACAGTGCCATCTGAGGGATCGAAGGTCACGGTCATTCAATGTTGGTTTCCGGCCATGCCGCGTACGTGGAGTGATTTCTCTGAACCTTTTGATGATATTATGGACCGTAGATGTTGAAATCCCTAAATTTCTTGCAATTGCACTTTGAGAAACGTTGTTCGTTTCTTGTGAAAAACTCAGCATTTTTTGGGAAGCTGTTTTTATACCCAATCATGGCACCCACCTGTTCCCAATTAGCCTGTACACCTGTGGGATTTTCCAAATAAGTGTTTGATGAGCATTCCTCAACTTTACCAGTATTTATTGCCACCTTTCCCAACTTCTCTGTCACGTGTTGCTGGCATCAAATTCTAAAGTTAATGATTAGTTGCAAAAAAATAATAATTTTTTATCAGTTTGAACATCAAATATGTTGTCTTTGTAGCATATTCAACTGAATATGTGTTGAAAAGGATTTGCAAATCATTGTATTCCGTTTATATTTACATCTAACACAATTCCCCAACTCATATGGAAACGGGGTTTGTACAAAAATGAGGGGTATTTTATTTGAACTAAGCACATTTATCTACCAATCGAACAAGACTTTCCGAAACAAGTAAAATTAGCTAACTTCAATGAACCCAAAACTACCTTAAAATAGATATATTCTCACGAATAACAAGCGCACTTTTCTTGGTAGGAAAAAAAAAGAGACCTTTTTGCGCAATATGATGAAAAATATTCTTAAATGAAGTAAATGCTACTGCCATTATCTTGACATAGTAATATGCGCCTGGCATTACATTTACTTATACTAAAAACTTATTTATTGTTCTTAATGGAAAGGCAACAAGACAAGTGCTTGTTACTCTCAGGGTCTCCTAGCCGCTTGGGCAAATCATATTGTCTAAAAATGCATTTTTCCATCGACAACATGACATCATCGCGCCAAGTGTGTGCTCTTTCAGTCAATTACTACGCATATATACAGCCCGGCCTCCCCGGTCAAAATTTCTCTTTTTTGTAATTTTGAAGAATTTATCTGAACGAGCATGAGCTATTTCTGTTCAAAATTGTTTGAAATGTTAAATGTTTAAATATTAACTGTCCCTTTGCTGTACTTTGCCAACTGCACTATTATACGAATACGTATTTTCTATTGTTTCATTGAAAATAAAAGAGCAAAGTCCATTTGGCTGTCATCCGTTTTAATTATGAGACAACATTGTGTCAAAGTCATGATTTTTATTTTTTCATGCTTGAAATAAGAAATTATTTACTTTAAAAAAGTAGTTTTATACTTGTGAGTGTTGATGACACAGCTTTGCAAGAGTTGATATTCTAGTTTCAAGCATGTTTAGTCAATATAGGTCATAAAATCTCAGCAACAAGCGGTAATATCTTACTGAGATCATTTAGGACAGTGGTCCCCAACCTTTTTGTATCCGCGGACCGGTCAACGCTTAATAATTTGTCCCGCGGCCCGGGTGGGGGGGTAGGATGTCCTTTTTTTTTTTTTTCTTTGTCATGAAAAAGGGACGTTTTTGTCATGAAAAAGGGAGGTTTTTGTGGTCGGTGCACTAATTGTAAGTGTATATTGTGTTTTTTATGTTGATTTAATAAAAAAAAACTAAATTTTTTATTTTTTATTTTTTATTTATTTTTTACTTTTTTAATACAAATTTATAAAAATTCTTCTGCCGCGGCCCGGTGGTTGGGGACCACTGATTTAGGACACTTAAAACAAGTAAAACACTAACATAAAATCAGTTTAGTGAGAAGAATTATCTTATCAGACAGAAAATAAGCAAATATCAGCCTTATTTGAGATATTTAATCTTACTTAGATTTCAGTTTTTGCAGTGCAATAAGCACAATTTTGTAGAAGCATGGTACTGATAAAGCGTGTGTGTCCATCTCATTCAACACCCTGGAGGACAGTGTTTTTTCAACCACTGTGCCGCAATATACAGTCTGGTGTGCCGTGGGAGATTATCTAAATCAGGGGTCTCAAACTCAATTTACCCGGGGGCCACTGGACGCAGCGTCTTGGGTGAGGCTGGGCCGCGAGAAAAGATTTCTTAAAAAAAAAATGTTTGCATACTCCTCAGCAAGTCTAGTTGTATGATGACGTTTCAAATTGTATCCCTTGTGCAGCCGCAACTTTCTCTGTGCAAATAAAACACGTCGGGGTGCTCAACAAACATACTGCATCTCCCACTTTTCCTGGAATTGTCTTTGCACATCACTAACCCTTCTCTTCACTGCAGGCTTTGAAAAAGACATGTTTGGGGCTGTGGAATATATTTGTATTTAGCCGACGCACGGACAATAATGTGTATTTACGCAATGTGAGTCGTTCCGCTTTTCCTCCCTACAGAAACACGGCAGTCGGCGCATAATAGCCGCAAAAGTACCTGGATAGCGGGCGCAAAAATGGGTTATCCGGCGTCATACAGAAATATATGTAGTTTTTATCGTGTGATGCAATGCAAGTTAAACAATTAACAAAAACAAATAATGGTTTGAATTCGTCTAGGGCAGGGGTCGGGAACCTTTTTGGCTGAGAGAGCCATGAAAGCCAAATATTTCAAAATGTATTTCTGTGAAAGCCATATAATATTTTTAAACACTGAATACAACTAAATGCGTGCATTTTTACGTAAGACCAACACTTTTAGGGTATAATAAGTTGGGGCGGTATAGCTCGGTTGGTAGAACGGCCGTGCCAGTAACTTGAGGGTTGCAGGTTTAATCCCCGCTTCCGCCATCCACGTCACTGCCGTTGTGTCCATGGGCAAGACACTCTACCCACTTGCTCCCAGTGCCACTCACACTGGTTTAAATGTAAAAAATAGATATTGGGTTTCACTATGTAAAGCACTTTGAGTCACTAGAGAAAAAGCGCTATATAATTCACTTCACTTATTCTTTTTAATAACATTGTTATTCTAAAGTTAACCAATAATAAATATAATGCTTCTTACCATTAATGCGACCTCTTGAACAAGTGTGATAAAAAATGAATGTTTGGATTAAAATGCATGAGAATGTTTTATAATTTGAACGTTATTTTTAACACTGTGATTACCAGCAGAATTATTCATTCCTTATCGTGTTAAGCAATGTCAGCTAAGGTTTATCTGAGAGCCAGATGCAGTCATCAAAAGAGCCACATCTGCCTCTAAAGCCATAGGTTACCTACCCCTGGTCTAGGTTATCGGGGACTGTTATTACTGACGGACAGGTGTCACGGTGTGACTGCAACCGGGCACGTAAGAAAACCTCCGTCTCCATGGCAACGTCTCTGTCGCTTTCACTCATTTGCCGCTTTTCCACTAATGCAGGGGTAGGCAACCCAGAACGTTGAAAGAACCATTTTGGATCCAAATAACACAACGCTGTCAAGCGCCATTCAAATAAAACTCGCGGGCCGCACTGACATTAAACTTTCATATTAAAGTGGGGGCCGAAAAATAAAGTCTCACGGGCCGCGTGTCTCAGACCCCTGAACTAAATTCACCGATTTGAGTTAAAAACAATTTTTGCAAACCAGTAATTATAGTCTGCAAATTATGTGTTGTTGTTTAGTGTCGGTGCTGTCTAGAGCTCGGCAGAGTAACCATGTAATACTCTTCAATATCAGTAGGTGGCAGTAGGTAGCTAATTGCTATGTAGATGTCGTAAACAGCGGGAGGCAGGGTGCAGGTAAAAAGGTGTCTAATGCTTAAACCAGAAATAAACAAAAGGTGAGTGCCTCTAAGAAAAGGCATTGAACCTTAGGGAAGGCTAGGCAGAAGGAAACTAAAACTGAACTGGCTACATAGTAAACAAAAACAGAATGCTGGACGACAGCAAAGACTTACAGCGTGTGGAACACAATGTACATCCGAACATGACATGACAATCAACAATGTCCCCGCAAAGAAGGATTAAAACAACTGAAATATTCTTGATCGCTAAAACAAAGTCGATGCGGGAAATATCACTCAAAGGGAGACCAGAAATTGCAACAGGAAAATACCAAAAATAGCGAAAAAGTCAGCAAAATAAGAGCGCAAGACAAGCAAAAAACTAAAAAATAAGTCAGAGGGTGATGTGACAGGTGGTGACAGTACACCTACTTTGAGACAAGAGCTATATTGATGCAATGCTTGGTTATGGTTTGAATTCATATCCAACAATTGCGACTTTTTACTGTCAACTGAGTTTTGTTTGTAATGATTTCTGCTGGTGGTGTGCCTCCTCATTTTTTCAACGCAAAAAATATGCCTCGTAGGGGGAAAAAAATATAATTCTGATGGGACTGTTCAAACTCTCGTCAAGGGACGCTAATAAAAGGCATTGAACTTAGGGATGGCTACGCAAAACTAAACTAAAATTTAACTGGCTGCAAAGTAAACAAAAACAGAATGCTGGACTACAGCAAAGACTTACTGTGTGGAGCAGACGACGTCCACAAAGTAATTGTATACTTTGAGGAAAACCGTACACATATGGTGTTCTATACCAAAGTTCATATGTTTATTGTCAGGTTCAAACACTGATGACATCTATTTAACGGGACAAGAAGCAAAGAATCAAACAGAGACATAATTCAATTTTGCTCAATTTGAGGAGAAAGGCGTCGACCTGTAACCTTACAGTGTCACCCGCGCTCTGGCGAAAGAAAATATGCCTCCTCATTTATTTGGACTTTTTCTGACCACATGCCGCTTCCAAAGGGACGGGGTCTTAAACAGTTCACAGAAAAAGTCGTAAAACAGTATTTTTTCCCCCCAATCTAAAGTACCCATGTAATCAGTAGGTGGCAGCAGGTAGCTAATTGCTTTGTAGATGTCAGTAACATGGTTTGTCGTCATCACAATATGCAGATGACAGCGGGAGGCAGATTGCAGGTAAAAAAGGTATCGAACGCTTAAACCAAAAAAGAAACAAAAGACAAAAGACGCTAACAAAAGGCATTGAACTTACGGATGGCTACGCAAAACTAAACTAAAATTGAGCTGGCTGCAAAGTAAACAAAAACAGAATGCTGGACTACAGCAAAGACTTACTGTGTGGAGCAGACGACGTCCACAAAGTAATTGTATACTTTGAGAAAACCGTACACATATGGTGTTCTTCACCAAAATTCATCTGTTTATTGTCAGGTTCAAAAACACTGATGACATCAATTAAACAGGACAAGAAGCAAAGAATCAAACAGAGACAGAATTCAATTTTGCTCAATTTGAGGAGAAACGTGTCGACCTGTAACCTCATACAGTGTCACCCGCGCTCTGGCGAATGAATGTATGCCTCCTCATTTATTTGGACTTTCTCTGACCACATGCCGCTTCCAAAGGGACGGGGTCGTAAACAGTTCACAGAAAAGGCCGTAAAACAATTCAAAGAAGAGGTTCGTATGGTGAGTTCAAGAACCGCTGACAACAGTAGGACAAAACGATGTTCACCAAATCAATGAAGCATACACAGAAACATATTAAACAGTGGGCTTTCTAACACTTGTGTCATGTTTTTCCTCAAACAAAAAAACATACTAAATAAAAAAAGTATTTTTTTCCCCCCAATCTAAAGTACCCATGTAATCAGTAGGTGGCAGTAGGTAGCTAATTGCTCTGTAGATGTCGGTAACATGGTTTGTCCTTATCAAAATATGCAGACGACAGCGGGAGGCAGAGGGCAGGTAAAAAAGGTATCGAACGCTTAAACCAAAAAATAATCAAAAGACAAAAGACGCTAACAAAAGGCATTGAACTTACGGATGGCTACGCAAAACTAAACTAAAATCGAACTGGCTGCAAAGTAAACAAAAACAGAATGCTGGACTACAGCAAAGACTTACTGTGTGGAGCAGACGACGTCCACAAAGTAATTGTATACTGTGAGAAAACTGTACACATATGGTGTTCTTCACCAAAATTCATCTGTTTATTGTCAGGTTCAAACACTGATGACATCTATTAAACAGGATAAGAAGAAAAGAATCAAACAGAGACAGAATTCAATTTTGCTCAATTTGAGGAGAAACGTGTCGACCTGTAACGTCTTACAGTGTCACTTGCGCTCTGGCGAAAGAATGTATGCCTCCTCATTTATTTGGACTTTCTCTGACCACATGTCAACAGCTGCTTCCAAAGGGACGGGGTCGTAAACAGTTCACAGAAAAGGCCGTAAAACAGTTCAAAGAAGAGGTTCGTATGGTGAGTTCAATAACCGCCGACAATAGTAGGACAAAACGATGTTCACCAAATCAATGAAGCATACACACAAATATATTAAACAGTGGGCTTTCTAACAATTGTGTCATGTTTGTCCTCAAACAAAAAAACATACTAAATAAAAAAGTATTTTTTCCCCCCAATCTAAATTACCTATGTAATCAGTTGGTGGCAGTAGGTAGCTAATTGCTTTGTAGATGTCGGTAACATGGTTTGTCGTCATCAGAATATGCAGACGACAGCGGGAGGCAGAGTGCAGGTAAAAAAGGTATCGAACGCTTAAACCAAAAAAGAAACAAAAGACAAGGGACGCTAAGAAAAGGCTTTGAAGCTTAGGGATGGCTACGCAAAACGAAACTAAAATTTAACTGGCTGCAAAGTAAACAAAAACAGAATGCTGGACTACAGCAAAGACTTACTGTGTGGAGCAGATGACGACCACAAAGTAATTGTATACTTTGAGAATACCGTACACATATGGTGTTCTTCACCAAAGTTCATATGTCTATTGTCAGGTTCAAACACTGATGACATCTATTTAACGGGACAAGAAGCGAAGAATCAAACAGAGACAGAATTCAATTTTGCTCAATTTGAGGAGAAACGTGTCGACCTGTAACCTCTTACAGTGTCACCCGCGCTCTGGTGAAAGAATGTATGCCTCCTCCTTTATTTGGACTTTCTCTGACCACATGTCAACAGCCGCTTCCAAAGGGACGGGGTCGTAAACAGTTCACAGAAAAGGCCGTAAAACAGTTCAAAGAAGAGGTTCGTATGGTGAGTTCAAGAACCGCCGACAATAGTAGGACAAAACGATGTTCACCAAATCAATGAAGCATACACACAAATATATTAAACAGTGGGCTTTCTAACAATTGTGTCATGTTTGTTCTCAAACCAAAAAACATACTAAATAAAAAAGTATTTTTTCCCCCCAATCTAAATTACCTATGTAATCAGTTGGTGGCAGTAGGTAGCTAATTGCTTTGTAGATGTCGGTAACATGGTTTGTCGTCATCACAATATGCAGACGACAGCGGGAGGCAGAGTGCAGGTAAAAAAGGTATCGAACGCTTAAACCAAAAAAGAAACAAAAGACAAGGGACGCTAAGAAAAGGCTTTGAAGCTTAGGGATGGCTACGCAAAACGAAACTAAAATTTAACTGGCTGCAAAGTAAACAAAAACAGAATGCTGGACTACAGCAAAGACTTACTGTGTGGAGCAGATGACGACCACAAAGTAATTGAGAATACCGTACACATATGGTGTTCTTCACCAAAGTTCATATGTCTATTGTCAGGTTCAAACACTGATGACATCTATTTAACGGGACAAGAAGCAAAGAATCAAACAGAGACAGAATTCAATTTTGCTCAATTTGAGGAGAAACGTGTCGACCTGTAACCTCTTACAGCGAAAGAATGTATGCCTCCTCATTTATTTGGACTTTCTCTGACCACATGCCGCTTCCAAAGGGACGGGGTCGTAAACAGTTCACAGAAAAAGTCGTAAAACAGTTCAAAGAAGAGGTTCTTATGGTGAGTTCAAGAACCGCCGACAATAGTAGGACAAAACGATGTTCACCAAATCAATGAAGCATACACACAAACAAGTGGGCTTTCTAACAATTCGGAAGGTTTGTGGCATGTTTGTCCTCAAACAAAAAAACTTACTTGAACAAACAAAGTATTTTTCCCCACTAATCCAAAGTAAAATCAGTAGGTGGCATTCCAATGATTTCTGCTGGTGGTGTGCCTGCGGATTTTTTTCAACGCCAAAAATGAGCCTCGGCTCAAAAAAGGTTGAAAAACACTGCTGTGGGGACAAAAAATATATCATTCTGATGGGACTGTTCAAACTCTCGTCTCTGCTCTCACCGCAGGAGGCCGGCCTGTCACTCCTGGATGGCGAAGGGATGCCAGGGCGATGGAGGAAAGAATGCCTCGTGCTGAGCGAGCTGACGAAAATCCACCAGAAAGCCCGAGACCTCCAGGACGCTTGGCTGAAATTTTACCAAGTGGCCACCGGTAGCTGTCACTCATGAATCTGTCCACTTCATCAGGGACACCCGGCGCCAAAACAATACAAATAGCATCCATGGCTATTTTCTAGGTATCAGCTAAGTGTGGTTCTGTCTGGCAGGCATCAAGCGGCGTAAGAAAAAGCGAAAGACCTCGTCCAAGGCGAAGCGGAAAAAGCGTCCGTCCGCGGCGCCTGCGAAGAAATCCACGGGGAAGAAGAAGCCCGCCGAGCCCAAAGCGGTGGTCAGTGCACAGCCCCAGGCGGCCAAGCCCAAACAGAAGCCCAAACAAAGACTAAAGCCGCGGATTCGAGAATCCACTTCGAAGAACGCGAGGTGTGTTCGTTGTGAGTTCAGGGGGAGCACGTTTTGCGATAATACTAAAACCATGTAAAAAATTGCTTGATGATGCACATTTTTTCAGTCGCTCATTTATAAAAAACCCAAAAGCAGTGATGTCGGCACGTTGTGTAAATGGTAAATAACAACAGAATACAATGATTTGCAAATCTTTTTCAACTTATATTCTATTGAATAGACTGCAAAGACAAGATATTTAATGTTTACACTGAGAAACTTTTTTTTTTTTTGCAAATAATCATTAACTTAGAATTTAATGGCAACAACATAATGCAAAATTTTTTTTTTTACCACTGTGTTACATGGCCTTTCCTTTTAACAACACTTTGGGAACTGAGGAGACACATTTTCGAAGCTTTTCAAGTGGAATTATTTCCCATTCTTGCTTGAGTCCGGGGTCTCCGTTGTGGTATTTTAGGCTTCAATGGGAGACAGGTCTGGACTACAGGCAGGCAAGTCTAGTACCCGCACTCTTTTACTATGAAGCCACGCTGTTGTAACATGTGGCTTGGCATCGTCTTGCTGAAATAAGCAGGGGCGTCCATCATAACGTTGCTTGGATGGCAACATATGTTGCTCCAAAACCTGTTTGTACCTTTCAGTATTAAGTTAAAAGTAAAAGTACCAATGATTGTCACACACACACTAGGTGTGGTGAAATTTGTCCTCTGCATTTGACACGTCCCCTTGATCACCCCCTGGGAAGTGAGGGGAGCGGTGGGCATTTATGGTGATTTAACCCCCAATTTCAACCCTTGATGTTGAGTGCCAAGCAGGGAGGCAATGTGTCCCATTTCTTTTATAGTCTTTGGTATGACTCGGCCGGGGTTTGAACTCACAACCTACCGATCTAAGCCACTGAGTAATGGTGCCTTCACAGATGTGTAAGTCACTCACTACTACACCCCCATACCATCACAGATGCTGGCTTTTCAACTTTGCGCCCTGAACAATCCAGATGGTTCTTTTTCTCTTTGTTACGGAAGACACGACGTCCACAGTTTCCAAAAACAATTTGAAATGTAGACTCGTCAGACCACAGAACACTTTTCCACTTTGCATCGGTCCATCTGAGATGAGCTCGGGCTCAGCGAAGCCGACGGCGTTTCTGGGTGTTGTTGATAAATAGTTTCCGCTTTGCCTAGGAGCGTTTTAACTTGCACTTACAGATGTAGTGACCAACTGTAGTTACTGACTGTGGTTTTCTGGAGTGTTCTTGAGCCAGTGTGGTGACATCCTTTACACACTGATGTCGGTTTTTGATGCAGTACTGCCTGAGGGACCAAAGGTCCGTAATATCATCGCTTATGTGCAGTGATTTCTCCAGATTCTCTGAACATTTTGATGATTTTACGGACCGTAGATGGTAAAATCCCTAAATTCCTTGCAATGGCTCATTAGGAAATGTTGTTCTAAAACTGTTCGACAATTTGCTTACAAAGTGGTGACCTTCACCATATCCTTGTTTGTGAATTATTTAGTTATGGGAGACACAATGCCCACAGATTCCAAAAACAATTTGAAATGTAGACTTGACAGACCACAGAACACTTTTCTACTTTGCATCGGTCCATCTGAGATGAGCTCGGGCCCAGCGAAGCCGGCGGCATTTCTGGGTGTTGTTGATAAATAGTTTTCGCTTTGCCTAGGAGAGTTTTAACTTGCACTTACAGATGTAGCGACCAACTGTAGTTACTGACTGTGGTTTTCTGGAGTGTTCTTGAGCCCATGTGGTGACATTCTTTACACACTGATGTCGGTTTTTGATGCGGTACTGCCTGAGGGACCAAAGGTCCGTAATATCATCGCTTATGTGCAGTGATTTCTCCAGATTCTCTGAACCTTTTGATGATTTTACGGACCGTAGATGGTAAAATCCCTAAATTCCTTGCAATAGCTCGTTAAGAAATGTTGTTCTAAAACTGTTCGACAATTTGCTTACAAAGTGGTGACCTTCACCATATCCTTGTTTGTGAATTATTTAGTTATGGGAGACACAATGCCCACAGATTCCAAAAACTATTTGAAATATAGACTCGTCAGACCACAGAACACTTTTCCACTTTGCATCGGTCCATCTGAGATGAGCTCGGGCCCAGCCAAGCCGACGGCGTTTCTGGGTGTTGTTGATAAATAGTTTCCGCTTTGCCTAGGAGAGTTTTAACTTGCACTTACAGATGTAGCGACCAACTGTAGTTACTGACGGTGGTTTTCTGGAGTGTTCCTGAGCCCATGTGGTGACATCCTTTACACACTGATGTCTGTTTTTGATGCGGTACCGCCTGAGGGATCAAAGGTCCGTAATATCATCGCTTATGTGCAGTGATTTCTCCAGATTCTCTGAACCTTTTGATGATTTTACGGACCGTAGATGGTAAAATCCCTAAATTCCTTGCAATAGCTCGTTAAGAAATGTTGTTCTAAAACTGTTCGACAATTTGCTTATAAAGTGGTGACCTTCACCATATCCTTGTTTGTGAATTATTTAGTTATGGGAGACACAACGCCCACACATTCCAAAAACAATTTGAAATGTAGACTCGTCAGACCACAGAACACTTTTCCACTTTGCATCGGTCCATCTTAGAAGAGCTTAGGCCCAGCGAAGCCGGTGGCGTTTCTGGGTGTTGTTGATAAATGGGTTTCGTTTTGCCTGGTAGAGTTTTAACTTGCACTTACAGATGTAGCGGCCAATTGTAGTTACTAACGGTGGTTTTCTGGAGTGTTCCTGAGCCCATGTGGTAACATCCTTTACACACTGTTGTCTGTTTTTGATGCGGTACCGCCTGAGGGATCAATGGTCCGTAATATCATCGCTTACGTACAGCGATTTCTCCAGATTCCCTGCACCTTTTGATGATATTACGGACCGTAGCTGGTGAAATCCTTAAATTCCTTGTTGTTCTTAAACAATTTGCTCACGCATTTGTTCACAAAGTGGTGACCATCGCCCCGTCCTTGTTGGTGAACGACCGAGCATTTCATGTAAGCTGCTTTTATACCCAATCATGGCACCCACCTGTTCCCAATTAGCCCGTCCGCCTGTGGGAGATTCAAAATAAGTGTTTGATGAGCATCCCCTCAACTTTCTCTGTCTTTTTTGCCACTTGTGCCAGCTTTCTTGAAACATGTTGCAGGCATCAAATTCCAAATGAGCTAATATTTGCAAAAAACAACAACACTTTCCAGTTAGAACGTTAAGTATCTTGTCTTTGCGGTCTATTTATTTGAATATAAGTTAAAAAAGGGTTTGCAAATCATTGTATTCTGTTTTATTTACCATTTACACAACGCGTCAACCTCACTGTTTTTTTGATTTTCATTCTGATGGAGATCTTTTGTATTTATTTGTTCAGAATTTGAACTACTTTATTACTAAAATGCCTCAATATGCATGTCTTTAGGGGGCCTGTAAAGCACGTACGGGAGTATAAAGTCACACAAATCGGAGCTCTCCGTATCCATGGAAACATCAAACAAGGGTAAGACCTTGGCGTCTCATCAATGTTTGCATCTCCCGCTGACTGGACGACATCTTGCCAGGTCAGTGATACTCCCAGGCGTTCCAGATCCACGCCTGGCCGCCCTGCCTCTGTGCCCGGCCCCGTCCTGCCTCCCCTCCTCTGTGCCCCTCACCGTGTGCCCCCTGCTGCTGAGGGCCGCCCTTCTCAGGGACCCCGGGGAGCCAAAGGAGCCGGCGCCCGTCCGGCGCTGCTGCTGCAGCCCGGCGCTGATGCCCGTGCTGACGGACGCCGAGTACGACGCCTTCATCATGGGCCAGCCCAAGCACAGCCAGCAGATCCTGGTCGTCTACGTGACGCTGCCCGTCAACTGGGAGGAGCCCGGGGAGAAGGACGCCATGGCGAGGGACGCCATGCAGCGGCTGTACCGGCGCAGCAACAGGAACAGGGCGATGCCGTGCACTCAGGTGACCATGCTGGACACTTCATTAGGTACACCTAGAACCCATACAAGAGCACGGCGTGCAGTGCGAGACGTGTGACCGCCGTTGTCCTGTTCAGTGCCAGATGGACTCCTTTCGCCTGGTGAGGTACGAAGTGTCAACGGGAGCGCTGGGCTGTCCCATAGACAACATCCTGCTGCAGCATCGCAACAACGTCGCCGCCGGCATGATCCTGGTAGGTACTCCACACACACTGCCATATCTTTTAGGACGGCGGAACCTTGTAGGACCAACGTCCTTGGTTCTTGAACAGGGTTCATGAATGCAGAACATTTCTACATAAGACCAGGTTTCCACTAGATGCGTTACGGCAGGGGTGCCCATTACGTCGATCGCGAGCTACCAGTCGACCGTGGAGGGGGTGTCAGTCGATTTCCAGCCAGGCTTTTAAAAAAAATAGACCAAAAATGAGTGATCATCAATCTTCACCAAGACGTCACTTAAATGACATTCACGGTACCGGAGGGTCTTGTGAGATGACGCTGGCTGCTGCAAGATCATTATTATTAAAATATGACCGAGAGGAAGGCGAGAAACATTTTTTATTTCAACAGACTCTCGCGCCGTACCTTCCGTCAAAACTCTAAAGGCCGACTGCACATTTCCTATCTTCACAATAAAAGCCCTGCTTCATGCTGCCTGCGCTAACTAAATACAGAGTCTCGGAAAACTGGCGTGCACAAGCGATCCCTCAGAAAGCTGCCGTGCACATCACTTGTGCACGCCAGCTTTCCGAGACTCTTATTTTGTTAGCATGAATCAGGGCTTTTATTGTGAAGATAGGAAATGTGCAGTCGGCCTTTAGAGTTTTGACGGAAGGGACGGCGCGAAAGTCTGTTGAAATAGAAAGTGTTTCTCGCCTTCCTCTCTGTAATTTTTTCATAATAATGAACTGGCAGCAGCCAGCGTCATCTCACAAGACCCTCGGGTGCCGTGAATGTCAATCAAGCAAGCTACGGAATTTGCCGCCAATGTTTTTCTTGTAAAGTGTATGGAAGCTGGATGAATTAGATGCCAAAAACCAACCACTTTCACGTGGTATTGTACAGAAAGGACAACTTTTTTTCTCCTCCATTTGAAAATGTGGGCGTTATCATCATTACTGTCTGATTCCAATCAATGCAAGTCATCAGAATCAGGTAATACACCAACTTATATTCTTGTCTTTGTGAAAGAAAGACATCTATATGTGTTACACATGCTTGTATTATCATTAAACACATGTTTACAAAAATGTCTCTTTCATAAATAAATAAATATAAATGATATATATAAATGAGGTAGATCCCCTCGAGTTGGTCAATTGAAAAGTAGCTCGCCTGCAGAAAAAGTGTGGACACCCCTGCGTTACGGCGTGATCTCGTGATAAGGGGTACAAAAGAGGTGGTCTGCGACGCCACTATGTATGTGTGTGTATATATATATATATATATGTATATATATATAAAGGGCTGCGAATCTTTGGTTGTCCCACGATTCGATTCAATTTCGATTCTTGGGGTCGCGATTCAATAATATATCGATTTTTTTCGATTCAACGCGATTCTCGATTCCAAAACGATATTTTTCCGATTGAAAACGATTCTGTATTCATTCAATACATAGGATTTCAGCAGGATCTACCCCAGTCTGCTGACATGCTAGCAGAGTAGTAGATTGAAAAAAAAAATAGCGTTTATAATTGTAAAGGACAATGTTTTATCAACTGATTGCAATAATGTACATTTGTTTTAACCCTTAAACGAACCAAAAATATGAATTATTTTATCTTTGTGAAAACATTGGACACAGTGTGTTGTCAAGCTTATGAGATACGATGCAAGTGTTAGCCACTGTGACACTATTCTTTTTTTATTTTTTATAAATGTCTAATGATAATGTCAATGAGGGATTTTTAATCACTGCTATGCTGAAATTATAACTAATATTGATACTGTTGTTGATAATATTCATTTTTGTTTCACTACTTTTGGTTTGTTCTGTGTCGTGTTTGTGTCTCGTCTCAATTGCTCTGTTTATTGCAGTTCTGAGTGTTGCTGGGTCAGGTTTGGTTTGGGAATTGGATTGCATTGTTATGGTATTGCTGTGTAGTGGTTTGTTGGATTGATAAAAAAAGAAATATATATATATATATAATAATAATAATTAAAAAAACAAAAAACGATTTTTTAAAAATGGGAATCGATTCTGAATTTCTCAACGAATTCGAATCGATTCGTATTTGATTCGGTTCGTATTCAATTTGATTTTTCCCCACACCCTTAATATATATACAATACTATACTATCTACAAAACCCAAAACCAGTGAAGTTGGCACGTTGTGTAAATGGTAAAGAAAAACAGAATACAATTATTTGCAAATCTTTTTTTTCCCAATTGAATAGACTGCAAAGAAAAGATATTTAATGTTCCAACTGAGAAACTTCTTTTTTTTTTTTTTTTTAGAATTCAATTGCAGCGACACATTGCAAAAAAGTTGTCACAAGGGCATTTTTACCACTGTGTTACATGGCCTTTCCTTTTAACTACACTCAGTAAAATGTTTACGAACTGAGGAGACACATTTATGAAGTGGATTTAGTTCCCATTCTTGCTTGATGTACAGCTTAAGTTGTTCAACAGTCAGGGGTCTCCGTTGTGGTATTTTAGTGTGTATATTGTACATATCAAATATTGTTATGAAGGTGTCCATTACTACATTATATACATATATACTTGCAATGTGTATATTGTGCATATTACATACATATTATGTATGTGTCTTTAACAACATTATATATATATATATATATATATATATTTATATACTTGCAGTGCGTATATAACATTGTTATGAAAGTGTCTGTTACTGCATAATATTTATACTTACAGTGTGTATATCGCACATACTACATATTGTTATGAAGGTAACTGTTACTACATTATATATATACTTGCAGTGAGTACCGGTATATTGTACATATTACATATTGTTATGAAAGTGTCCATTACTACATTATATATGTATATTGTACATATTACATATTATGTAGGTGTCTTTTACAACATATATATGTGTGTATATATATATATATATATATATATATATATATATATGTATATATACTTGCAGTGTGTATATAACATATTGTTATGAAAGTGTCCATTACTACATTATATATGTATATTGTACATATTACATATTATGTAGGTGTCTTTTACAACATATATATGTGTGTATATATATATATATATATATATATATATATATGTATATATACTTGCAGTGTGTATATAACATATTGTTATGAAAGTGTCTGTTACTACATTATATACATATATACTTGCAGTGTGTATATTGTACATATTACATATTATGTGGGTGTCTTTCATATATATATATATATATATATATATATATATATATATATATATGTATATATATATATACTTGCAGTGGGCGGTATAGCTCGGTTGGTAGAGCGGCCGTGCCAGCAACTTGAGGGTTGCAGGTTCGATCCCCGCTTCCGCCATCCTAGTCACTGCCGTTGTGTCCTTGGGCAAGACACTTTACCCACCTGCTCCCATTGCCACTCACACTGGTTTAAATGTAAAAATTAGATATTAGGTTTCACTATGTGAAGCGCTTTGAGTCACGAGAGAAAAAAGCGCTATATAAATATAATTCACCTCACTTCAGTCTGTATATAACATATTGTTATGAAAGTGTCTGTTACTACATTATATATATATATACTTGATGTGTGTATATTGTACATATTACATATTATGTAGGTGTCTTTTACAACATATATATATATATATATATATATATATATATATATATATATATATATATATATACAGTATGTACATACATATATTCTTGCAGTGTGTATACAACATATTGTTATGAAAGTGTCTGGTACTACATTGTATATATATATATATATATATCTTTTACAACATATATATATATATATATATATATATATATATATATATATATATATATATATATATATATATATACTTGCAGTGTGTATACAACATATTGTTATGAAGGTGTCCGTTACTACATTATATAAATATATACTTGCAGTGTGTATATTGTACATATTACATATAATGTAGGTGTCTTTTACAACATTATATATATATATATATATATATATATGTATATATATATATATATATACATACACAGTATATATATACTTGCAGTGAGCATATTGTACATATTACACATTTTTATGAAGGTGTCTGTTACTACATTATACATATGTATATGTATATATTATATATAAAAAAAATGCAAATATTGAAAGACAATATTGTGACATAATTTAGTACATTGTAGTCATGAGCTCATCTCCATGTGTGAGTCAGATGTACATCCGAGGAACGCTGATGTTTTTGGGCTACGTGTCCAGCGGTAGCAGCCTCTCCACCGTGGACCTCCAGAAGCAAATACTGAGAACCAGAGAGGACTACAGGTGTGGCGTGAGCCTCCCTCCAGACTACAAGTTCAGGTAAGTTCATCTTTTTCTGTCTTTTTTTTTTTTTTTATTCGACGTCAAACAAAATGGCCTCTTTTGTCTAGCAGCGAAAGGCCAAAGGTCACGGCGGCTCCCCCCGACACAAAAAAGGCCGACTGTCCGTCGCCGACGGGGAAGAACGACGTGGCTTTGACTCTGTTGGTGGAGAAGGAGTGTCCGCCTGACACGTGCGTACTGAAGGAGACGAGTTGACATCACAAGCGGCGTTCTATCGGTCCCAGCTGTGGGAATTATTACCCTTCCCACGCTCAGGAGGAAGAGATGGTGTTGATGTGATGGTCCAGATATGAGATACTCCTTTTCGTTTCACTTTCTGTTCTCGTCCAACCACCCTGATGACTGAGTGTTACTTCCTCAGCCTTGCAGCAAATAATAGATCAACTCCATTTGGCATTTCCTTAAAGGGCTTTAAAAATAGCAAATAGGACATAGAATTAACAGTTTAAACCCCAAAACTAGTGAATTTAGGACGTTGTGTAAATGGTAAATAAAAACAGAATACAATGATTTGCAAATCGTTTTCAACTTATATTCAATTGAATAGATTGCAAAGACAAGATATCTAATGTTTCAACTGGAAAACTTTATTTTTTGCAAATATTAGCTCATTTGAAATTTGAGGCCTGCAACTTGTTTAAAAAAAGCTGGCACAAGTGGCAAAAAAGACAGAAAACGCCCATCAAACACGTATTTGGAACATCCCACAGGTGAACAGGCTAATTGGGAACAGGTGGGTGCCATGATTGGGTATAAAAGCAGCTTCCGTGAAATGCTCAGTCGTTCACAAACAAGGACGGGGCGAGGGTCACCACTTTGTCAACAGATGCGTGAGTAAATTGTTTTAGGACAACATTTCCGTCAGTCTACCCCAGAGCAGCTGTGGCTACTGATGTAGCTTACCACCACCAGGTGTGAATGAATGTTAGGTCCCACTTCTCTGTGAGCGCTTCGAGTGTTTAGAAAAGCGCGATATAAATCCTAGTTTTGTTTTGGTTTTTTTCCCAACAAGTTATTGCAAGGAATTTAGGGATTTCACCATCTACGGTCCGTAATATCATCAAATGGTTCAGAGAATCCGGAGAAATTACCGCACGTAACATTACTGCATCAAAAAGCGACATCAGTGTGTAAAGGATATCACCACATGGGCTCAGGAACACTCCAGAAAACCACTGTCAGTAACTATAGTTTGTCGCTACATCTATAAGTGCAAGTTAAATCTCTATTATGCAGAGCCAAAGCCATTTATCAACAACACCCAGAAACGCCGCCGGCTTCGCTGGGCTCGAGCTCATCTAAAATAGACTGATACAAAGTGTAAGAATGTCCTGTGGTCTGACGAGTCCACATTTCGAATTTTTTAGAGAAACTGCGGACGTCGTGTCCTCGGGAACAAAGAGGAAAAGAACCATTCGGATTGTTTTAAGCGCAAAGTTGAAAAGCCAGCATCTGTGGTGGTATGGGGGTGCATTAGTGCCCAAGGCATGTGTAACTTACACATCTGTGAAGGCACCATTAATGCTGAAAGGTACATATAGTTTTCGGCGCCATCCAAGCAACGTTATCATGGACGCCCCTGCTTATTTCAGCAAAACGATGCCAAGAGTGCGGGTACTAGTCTGGCCTGCCTGTATATCTTGTCTTTGCTGTCCATTCAATTGAATATAAGTTGAGAAGAATTTGCAAATCGTTGTATTCTGTTTTTATTTACCACAAACTTCACCGGTTTGTATGTTTTGTATTTGTCATTGCAAAGCGTGGTTATTTTCTGGTAAATTAAAACCCAAAATAAAAAGAGAAGGATTGTGAATTTATCGTAGGTTTGACGTCGTTCATTGCACAACAAACAGTTTTATGGTTTAGAACTGAAATTCGCATTCTTTGGGAGTTTAATTTATCACAGTCAGGTTTAATTTGAAAGAAATTACACTTTTTTTCCCCCCCGCATTTTTTTCATTAAAATATCAGATTTGTGTAAAGAAGGAACGTCCAATGGTGTATCTGCATGGAAGGTCCCGGAAGGACAGTATAGAAACAAGAATCCAGCTTCAAAACATGGCACGCCTGCTTATATCACTCCGCAGTACATCCAAGCGTGAAACAAAGACAAGTCGGAAAGGAAAAGGAAATAACGCCATCGCCCTCTCCCGTGAGCTGATGAGTGATAGCCAGCGCGGCTTGCCGGGGAGCCAACTCACCCCGGCCGACACTGCAGGGTGAGTCCTAACTGTGTTTATTCATCATTTTGAGAAAAAAAATCAATACAGTATTAAAGAAGTATTATTTTCATAGTGACACATTTCTATGACGATACAGTGCAAAATAGAGAACAGGGACATTCACCTGGGAACCCGGGGGCCAAATTTTGTCCCGCAATGACACCATACCGGCCCCTAGGGTCAGTTTTTTTGCAGAAATTTACCAAAAACCCTAAAGTGTTCCTGTTATATACTGGAACTTGGACCATTGTAAACAAATTGGCAGATCCTTGTGTTGACATTTTCACCTCACCGGGGTCCAAACTTGTCATTTACATACACTATATTGCCAAAAGTATTTGGCCACCCATCCAAATGAACAGAATCAGGTGTCGTAATCGCTTGGCCACGCCACATGTGCAAAAAACCAAGCATTTAGGCATGGAGACTGTTTCTACAAACACTTGTGAAAGTGGAACTGTCATATGTGCAACAAATCCGGTCGTGAAATTTCCCCGCTCCTAAAATATACCAGTCAACTGTCGGCTTTATTATGAGAAAATGGAAGATTTTGGGGAACAACAGCAATTCAGCCACCAAGTGGTAGGCCACGTAAACTGACAGAGAGGGGGCAGCGGTTGCCGAAGCGCATAGTGCAAAGACTTTCTGCACGATCAGTTGCTACAGAGCTCCAAACTTCATGTGACCTTCCAATTAGCCCACGTACAGTACGCAGAGAGCTTCGTGGAATGGGTTTTCCATGGCCGAGCAGCTGAATCTAAGCCGTACATCACCAAGTCCAATGCAAAGCGTGGGATGCAGTGGTGTAAAGCACGTCAGTCAGTTGCTACAGAGCTCCAAAATTCATGTGTCCAATTAGCCCACGTACAGTACGCAGAGAGCTTCATGGAATGAGTTTTCCATGACCGAGCAGCTGCATCTAAGCCGTACATCACCAAGTCCAATGCAAAGTGTGGGATGCAGTGGTGTAAAGCACGTCAGTCAGTTGCTACAGATCTCCAAAATTCATGTGTCCAATTAGCCCACGTACAGTACGCAGAGAGCTTCATGGAATGAGTTTTCCATGGCCGAGCAGCTGCATCTAAGCCATACATAACCAAGTCCAATGCAAAGTGTGGGATGCAGTGGTGTAAAGCACGTCAGTCAGTTGCTACAGATCTCCAAAATTCATGTGTCCAATTAGCCCACGTACAGTACGCAGAGAGCTTCGTGGAATGGGGTTTCCATGGCCGAGCAGCTTCATCTAAGGCATACATCACCAAGTCAAATGCAAAGCGTGGGATGCAGTGGTGTAAAGCACGTCAGTCAGTTGCTACAGAGCTCCAAAATTCATGTGTCCAATTAGCCCACGTACAGTACGCGGAGAGCTTCGTTGAATGGGTTTCCATGGCCGAGCAGCTGCATCTAAGCCATACATCACCAAGTCCAATGCAAAGTGTGGGATGCACTGGTGTAAAGCACGTCAGTCAGTTGCTACAGAGCTCCAAAATTCATGTGTCCAATTAGCCCACGTACAGTACGCAGAGAGCTTCATGGAATGAGTTTTCCATGGCCGAGCAGCTGAATCTAAGCCGTACATCACCAAGTCCCATGCAAAGTGTGGGATGCGGTGGTGTAAAGCACGTCAGTCAGTTGCTACAGAGCTCCAAAATTCATGTGTCCAATTAGCCCACGTACAGTACGCAGAGAGCCTCGTGGAATGGGTTTCCATGGCCGAGCAGCTGTATCTAAGGCATACATCACCAAGTCCAGTGCAAAGCGTGGGATGCACTGGTGTAAAGCACGTCAGTCAGTTGCTACAGAGCTCCAAAATTCATGTGTCCAATTAGCCCACGTACAGTACGCGGAGAGCTTCATGGAATGAGTTTTCCATGGCCAAGCAGCTGCATCTAAGTCATACATAACCAAGTCCAATGCAAAATGTGGGATGCACTGGTGTAAAGCACGTCAGTCAGTTGCTACAGAGCTCCAAAATTCATGTGTCCAATTAGCCCACGTACAGTACGCAGAGAGCTTCATGGAATGAGCTTTCCATGGCCGAGTAGCTGCATCTAAGCCATACATCACCAAGTCCAATGCAAAGTGTGGGATGCACTGGTGTAAAGCACGTCACCACTGGACTCTAGAGCAGTGGAGACGCCTTCTCTGGCAATCTGATGGACCAGTCTGAATTTGGAGGTTGCCAGGAGAAGGCTACATTTCGACCTGCATTGTGCCGAGTGTGAAATTTGGTGGAGGAGGAATTATGGTGTGGGGTTCTTTTTAATCCTGGCTTCTGTAGGTACCCTAAGACCAAGTCTAAGATCATTGAGTTTTTGCAACTGCACCAATTTCCTCAGATTTTTCAACAAACTTGAAGCGTTTTAGTCCATAGGATTATTTCTGATTTGTACGTTTACAGAATGCGTTTGTTCTAATGTTGGCCGAATTAAAACAAAGAAAACCACCCGGAAGTTGTCTTTATTTTTAATTGATCATGCCATGATTTTACCATTGATTGATTGATTGAAACATCTGCGTTGGCCCTGCGATGAGGTGGCGACTTGTCCAGGGTGTACCCCGCCTTCCGCCCGATTGTAGCTGACATAGGCGCCAGCGCCCCCCGCGACCCCGAAAGGGAATAAGCGGTAGAAAATGGATGGATGGATGATTGATTGAAACTTTTTTTAGTAGATTGCACGGTACAGTACATAATCCGTACAATTGACCACTAAAGGGTAACACCCCAATAAGTTTTTCAACTAGTTTAAGTCGGGGTCCACGTTAATCAATCAATCAATGTTTATTTATATAGCCCTAAGTCACGAGTGTCTCAAAGGGCTGGTCAAGCCACAACGACATCCTCGGTTCAAATCCCACACTTGGGAATGGATTTTCCTCCATGCGGCTCCACGAGCTAAAACAAGTTTGACGCCCCTGGTTTAAACCATTTCAACATTAAAACCATGGGTCTCAAACACAATTTACCTGGGGGCCACTGGATCCAGAGTCTGGGTGAGGCTGGGCCGCAAGAAAAGATTTCTTAAAAAATATATCTTTATTTTTATTTTCAACACAAAATAATATCAAAATATAAATGAACAAAATGAGAATTAAGTAAATAAATCAATCATTTGAATAACAATTACAATTTGATTTCTCCAGTCAGCAACAATGTGTGAGGCAACGTAAATTAAACAATTAAAAAAAACAAATAAGGGTTTGAATTGGTCCAGGTTATCGGGGACTGTTATTACTGACGGACAGGTGTTGCGGTGTGAGTGCCACCAGGCACGTAAAAAAAAAACCTCGTCTCCATGGCAACGTTTGTCGCTTTCACTCATTTGACGCTTTTCCACTAATGCAAGGGTAGGTAACCCAGAATGTTGAAAAAAACATTTTGGTCTAGTGGAAAAGCGGCAAAACGTTTCTCTGCTTGAATCACGCAAGTGAATATTTACCACACCGGGATTGGTAAATTCCTTCAGCTCAGCACACAACGCTGTCAAGCATCATTCATATAAAACTTGCGGGTCGCACTAACATTAAACCTTTATATTAAGGTGGGGGCCACAAAATAACGTCTCACGGGCCGCGTGTCTGAGACCCCTGATTCAAACCATTTCCACATCCGTCCCTACGTTCCATTAGCATTTCAGTTCAGCGCCATTCAAACCATTCCGACATTCAAACTAGTCTTACATTCATACTACATTCTGTCAGGTTCAAACACTGACGACATCTATTAAACAAGACAAGAAGCAAGGAATTAAGCAAAGACACAGGATTAAATTCGGCTCAATTTGAGGAGAGACGCTTGGACATCTGTTTATTTGGACCTTCCCTGACCACATGGCCACGGCTGTTTCTAAGGGACGAGGGTCGTATACAGTTCACGGAAAAGGTCGTAAAACAGTTCAAAAAGAGGTCGTCTGGAACTTGGGCAGACCCTGCCTTCTCTCCGCTTTGTAGTCCTTGGGTTAAAACAATATCTTTGTGTGGATTGGGTTCCCTCCGGGGAAGCCGCCAAAAACATGCACCTGGGGATAGGTTGATTGGCAACACAAAAATCGGCCCCTAGTGTGTGAAAGTGACTGTGAATGTTGTCTGTTTATCTGTGTTGGGCCCTGCGATGAGGTGGCGACTTGTCCAGGGATGGATGGATGATTAAAATACATGAAAGAAAACATAAACTCCTTCATGTTGCTTCCCATCCTACACAGTGGAGTTTTACAAGCCTTCTCGGTAGTTCCAAAAACAGCTTTTGGTCCTCTGGCAAGGAGCTCATTTCCACACCAAAGTTTTTGGGGATAAAATGATTGTAACAATTTCACTTCAATCAATCAATCAATCAATGTTTATTTATATAGCCCCAAATCACAAATGTCTCAAAGGACTGCACAAATCATTACGACTACGACATCCTCGGAAGAACCCACAAAAGGGCAAGGAAAACTCACACCCAGTGGGCAGGGAGAATTCACATCCAGTGGGACGCCAGTGACAATGCTGACTATGAGAAACCTTGGAGAGGACCTCAGATGTGGGCAACCACCCCCCCCCTCTAGGGGACCGAAAGCAATGGATGTCAAGGGGGTCTAACATGATACTGTGAAAGTTCAATCCATACTGTCTCCAACACAGCCGCGAGAGTTCAGTTCAAAGCGTATCCAAGACAGCAGCGAGAGTCCCGTCCACAGGAAACCATCCCAAGCGGAGGCGGATCAGCAGCGTAGAGATGGCCCCAACCGATACACAGGCGAGCGGTCCATCCTGGGTCCCGACGAGTGGTCCATCCTGGGTCTCGACTCTGGACAGCCAGTACTTCATCCATGGTCATCGGACCGGACCCCCTCCACAAGGGACGGGGGGGGACATAGGAGAAAAAAGAAAAGAAGCGGCAGATCAACTGGTCTAAAAAGGAGGTCTATTTAAAGGCTAGAGTATACAAATGAGTTTTAAGGTGAGACTTAAATGCTTCTACTGAGGTAGCATCTCGAACTGTTACCGGGAGGGCATTCCAGAGTACTGGAGCCCGAACGGAAAACGCTCTATAGCCCACAGACTTTTTTTGGGCTTTGGGAATCACTAATAAGCCGGAGTCTTTTGAACGCAGATTTCTTGCCGGGACATATGGTACAATACAATCGGCTAGATAGGATGGAGCTAGACCGTGTAGTATTTTATACGTAAGTAGTAAAACCTTAAAGTCACATCTTAAGTGCACAGGAAGCCAGTGCAGGTGAGCCAGTACAGGCGTAATGTGATCAAACTTTCTTGTTCTTGTCAAAAGTCTAGCAGCCGCATTTTGTACCAACTGTAATCTTTTAATGCTAGACATGGGGAGACCCGAAAATAATACGTTACAGTAATCGAGACGAGACGTAACAAACGCATGGATAATGATCTCAGCGTCTTTAGTGGACAAAATGGAGCGAATTTTAGTGATATTACGGAGATGAAAGAAGGCCGTTTTAGTAACGCTTTTAATGTGTGACTCGAAAGAGAGAGTTGAGTCGAGGATAATACCCAGATTTTTTACCGAGTCACCTTGTTTTATTATTTGGTTGTCAAATGTTAAAGTTGTATTATTAAGTAGAGGTCGGTGTCTAGCAGGACCGATAATCAGCATTTCCGTTTTTTTGGCGTTAAGTTGCAAAAAATTAGCGGACATCCATTGTTTAATTTCAATGATTCACACGCAATTCCTCTAGGAATTGCCTTATCTGGTTGTGCAGACATTTTAGTTGTGTTTTTATGAATGACTATTTTATCATTACTGCGCTGTATTTTAATGCACATTATATACAGCAGGGGTGTCCAAAGTGTGGCCCGGGGGTCATTTGTGGCCCGCAGCTAATTGTTTCACTTTCCGGAAATGCTATTGCATAAAAAAAAAAAAAACATTAAACAAACTGGAATGAGGTGCAATCTAACAAGAAAAAGTTGCCTGTTTTTTTCTTTTGTCTATCTTAATTTTTCTGTTTTTTTTTGCCATTGCGCAAAAAAAAAAGAAAAATCTATCTAACACTAATAATGAATTATTGACCTATTCAAGGCTCCAATTATTTCAAATATTTCACTTTAAAATGTTTAATGTGGAAAATATTGTATATATTGTGTGGTTGCCATACAAAACATTATTTTCTTTGGCAAAAGACAATAAAAACAGAAAAAATAAAAGTTCACACGTAAAATCGACAGATCTATCTGAAGTTGATCTTGTAACTCAAAGGCCTACTGAAATTAGATTTTCTTATTCAAACAGGGATAGCAGGTCCATTCTAAGTGTCATACTTGATCATTTCGCCATATTGCCATATTTTTGCTGAAAGGATTTAGTAGAGAACACCCACGATAAAGTTTGCAACTTTTGGTCGCTAATAAAAAAGCCCTGCCTGTACTGGAAGTTGCAGACGATGACGTCACAAGTGTGAGGGCTCCTCACATCCTCACATTGTTTATAATGGGAGCCTCCAACAAAAAGTGCTATTCGGACCGAGAAAATGACAATTTCCCCATTGATTTGAGCGAGGATGAAAGATTCGTGTTTGAGGATATTGATAGCGACGGACTAGAAAAAAACAAAAAAAACGCGATTGGAACAGGATTCCGATGTTTTTAGACACATTTACTAGGATAATTCTGGGAAATCCCTTCTCTTTCTATTGTGTTGCTAGTGTTGTAGTGAGTTTAATAGTACCTGATAGTCGGAAGGGTGTGTCCACGGGTGTCTTGAGGCCAGTGTTTGATTTAAGTATGTTTGGACGGCACAAGCTCAGCTGATCTCCTGGTAAGTGGTGACTTTTTACCACAATTTTCTCACCGAAAACTGCTGGTTGACATGTGGTCGGGATCCATGTTCTCTTGACCGCGCTCTGATCCATAGGAACATTTCCCCTCCAGGAATTTTAAACAAGGAATCACCGTGTGTTTGTGTGGCTAAAGGCTAAAGCTTCCCAACTCCATCTTTCTACTGTGACTTCTTCTTTATTAACTGAACAAATTGCAAAAGATTCAGCAACACAGATCTTCAAAATACTGTGTAATTATGCGGTTAAAGCAGACAACTTTTAGCTGTGTGTGTGCGTAGCGCTCATATTTCCTAACAGTCTGTGACGTCACACGTCATCATTCTGCGACGTTTTCAACAAGAAACTCCCGGGAAAGTTAAAATCGTAATTTAGTAAACTAAAAAGGCCGTATTGGCATGTGTTGCAATGTTAATATTTCATCATTGATATATAAACTATCAGACTGCGTGGTCGGTAGTAGTGGGTTTCAGTAGGCCTTTAAGTGAAGTGAAGTGAATTATATTTATATAGCGCTTTTCTCAAGTGACTCAAAGCGCTTTACAAAGTGAAACCCAATATCTAAGTAACATTTAAACCAGTGTGGGTGGCACTGGGAACAGTTGGGTAGAGTGTCTTGCCCAAGGACACAACGACAGTGACTAGGATGGTGGAGGCGGGAATCGAACCTGGAACCCTCAAGTTGCTGGCACGGCCACTCTACTAACCGAGCTATGGTAAAAAAAAAAACTAATGAAAATGTATCACTGTATGAGTGGGGCACCTTTTGGATCCCAAATATATTTAATTATATTTTATTTATCTTTTCACTGATTACTCAAAAAGATTAATTAATTAAAATCAATGGCGTCGTGCATTATTGATATTTTTAAGGCTGTAATTACTTCACATCAAACATTGCTTTCTGAATGTTTTGGGTAGTGGGGGAAATATTGCATATTTCAGTTTGATTATAAAAAAAACTAAGTTGTCTTTGACAAAAAAAAGGCATAATATCAACCCGAAGTTTATATATTGTAGAGCAGGGGTCAGCAACCTTTTTGAAACCAAGAGCTACTTCTTGGGTACTGATTAATGCGAAGGGCTACCAGTTTGATACACACTTAAATAAATTGCCAGAAATAGCCAATTTGCTCAATTTACCTTTAATAAAAAAAAAAATAAAATAAAAAAATAAAAATAAAAAAATAAAAATATATATATATATATATAATATATACATATATACATATAAAAAAATGTGTATTTCTGTCTGTCATTCCGTCGTACATTTTTTTTCCTTTTACGGATGTTTTTTGTAGAGAATAAATGATGAAAAAAAACACTCAATTGAACGGTTTAAAAGAGGAGAAAACAGGAAAAAAAAATGAAAATAAAATTTTTAAACATAGTTTATCTTCAATTTCAACTCTTTAAAATTCAAAATTCCACCGAAAAAAAGAAGAGAAAAACTAGCTGATTCAAATTTTGGGGAAAAAAAAATAAAAAAAATTTATGGAACATCATTAGTAATTTTTCCTGATTAAGATAAATTTTAGAATTTTGATGACATGTTTTAAATAGGTTAAAATCCAATCTGCAGTTTGTTAGAATATATAACAAATTGGACCAAGCTATATTTCTGACAAAGACAAATCATTATTTCTTCTAGATTTTCCAGAACAAAAATTTTAAAAGAAATTCAAAAGACTTTGAAATAAGATTTAAAATATATTTTAAAGATTTTCTAGATTTGCCAGAATATTTTTGGGGAATTTTAATCCTAATAAATTGGAATAAATATTTCCCAAATATTATTCGTCGAAAAAACGGAAGCTAAAATGAAGAATTAAATTAAAATGTATTATTCTTTACAATAAAAAAAATAAATTTACTTGAACATTGATTTAAATTGTCAGTAAAGAAGAGGAAGGAATTTAAAAAGTAAAAATGTATATGTGTTTAAAAATCCTAAAATAATTTTCAAGGTTGTATTTTTTTCTCTAAAATTGTCTTTCTGAAAGTTATAAGAAGCAAAGTAAAAAAAATAAATTAATTTATTTAAACAAGTGAAGATCAAGTCTTTTACATTTTTTTCTTGGATTTTCAAATTCTATTTGAGTTTGAGAGGAGCCAGAGGAGGTGGCTCGGGCATCTGGTCAGGATGCCACCCGAACGCTTCCCTAGGGAGGTAGGAGGCCACGGGGAAGACCCAGGACACGTTGGGAAGACTATGTCTCCCGGCTGGCCTGGGAACGCCTCGGGATCCCCCAGGAAGAGCTAGACGAAGTGGCTGGGGAGAGGGAAGTCTGGGCTTCCCTGCTTAGGCTGCTGCCCCCGCGACCTGACCTCCAATAAGCTGAAGAGGATGGATGGATGGATATTTGAGTTTTGTCTCTCTTAGAATTAAAAATGTCGAGCAAAGCGAGACCAGCTTGCTAGTAAATAAATAAAATGTAAAAAATAGAGGCAGTTCACTGGTAAGTGCTGCTATTTGAGCTATTTTTAGAACAGGCCAGCGGGCGACTCATCTTGTCCTTACGGGTGACCACTGGCATACAGCGAAGGGTCAACGGCGGTGTTTCTGGCGTCCTCTAGTGGCTGGTCGCCGTCACCACATAAGTGAGAAGGTTGCGCGCGCAGTCCAAATCAGTGGTGACGAATCCCAGCCAGCCGGCGACACCTTCATTCTTTTCTCGCAGCGTTCTTTCTTTTTTTTTTTTTTTTTTTTTTAATCGTCAAGTCCACGATGGACAAGTCTTGTTGACTCTTAGGAGTGCGGCCCGGGCATGAAGAAGGTGATGGTTGCTCCTCGCTTTCCTTCAAAGTTGCCGGAGTGACGCGACGACGATGATGAAGTCAGGTGAGAAACACCATGATTGTTTGTCCTCATTCTTGCTCATTTCTCTTTGTTTTCTGCCCTAAATGTCATTGTGTTGAAGTCTAAACTATTGACTTGAATTTATTTGAAGTAAAAACCCAACGCTAATTCGCAATTTCCTAGTTTTAATGCTTGTAAACAGAACCCCGATACACGTCAATAGAGTTGCACTTTGGGGACTCATTAGTCGACAATGACGTCATGATTTATTTATTTAGTTTTAATCTTAGTAACATAATAACATCACTAGAAGAGGCAATTGCTGAAGGAATTGCGTGTGAATGCTGAAATGGAACTGAATGTAAGAAAGGTTTGAAAGTTGATGAGTTTGAATTCCCAGGAAAAAAAAATGGAATTTGGTTAGGAAGTTGGGAAAGTGTTGTGTTGGTTTCAATGTCCAGGATGAGTGGAATGTGTTGATGTTGGAATGGTTGGAATAGGTTGGAAAATGTGGGAGTTGTGCAACTTGGAAAAAATGTCCCAATCGTTTCAATGGGATTTTTTGGAAAATGATTAGGAGCATGAATGAGCTAAATTGATTGGTGTTGGAATTGTTTAAATCGGTCAAGAACTGTTGAAGTAGTAACATTTTTTAATTGAGAAATTCCTGGAATTTCTGGGAACTAGACATTTTTTTAGTTCCTTAAAGGCCTACAGAAATGAGATGTTCTTATTTAAACGGGGATAGCAGGTCCATTCTATGTGTCATACTTGATCATTTCGCGATATTGCCGTATTTTTGCTGAAAGGATTTAGTAGAGAACATCCACGATAAAGTTTGCAACTTTTGGTCGCTAATTAAAAAGCCTTGCCTGTACTGGAAGTAGCAGACGATGTGCGCGTGATGTCACGGGTTGTAGGGCTCCTTACATCCTCACATTGTTTAAAATCATAGCCTCCAGCAGCAAGAGCTATTCGGACCGAGAAAGCGACAATTTACCCATTAATTTGAAAGATTCGTGGATGAGGAAATTTAGAGTATGGGACTAGAAAAAAAAAAAGAAAAAAAAGAAAAGGCGACTGCTCCACGACAGTGTGAGCGTTTCAGATGTAATTAGTCACATTTACTAGGATATTTCTGGAAAATCCCTTATCTGCTTAGGAACTTGGGAAATGTCCTGGATGAGTCTAATGTGTTGATGTTGGAATGGTTTGAATAGGTTGAAAACTGTGGGACTTGTGCAACTTGGAAACATGTCCCATTCATTTAAATGGGAACTTCTTGGAATTTGGGGAAAAAAAATATTTGGATTATGAATGTCCGGAATGAGATGAACTGGTTGGTGTTGGAATTGTTTAAATCGGTCAAGAACTGTTGAAGTAGTAACAGTTTTTAATTGAGAAATTCCTGGAATATGTGGAAAACCGGGAATTTTTTTAGTTCCTTAACCAACTTGTTTTTTGTCCTGAATATGAGTGTTTGGTTTGGAACTTGGGAAAGTGTTGCATGGTTTCAATGTCCAGGGTGAGTGGAATGTGTTGATGTTGGAATGGTTTGAATAGGTTGAAAAATGTGGGAGTTGTGCAACTTGGAAAAATGGCGCATTAATTTCAATGGGAACTTCCTGGAAATGTGGGAATTTTTGGCAAACATGGGATTTTTTGGAAAATGATTAGGAGCATGAATGAGCTGAATTGGTTGGTGTTGGAATTATTTAAATCGGTTAAGAACTGTTGAAGTAGTAGCAGTTTATAATTGAGAAATTCCTGGAAGTTCTGGAAAACTGGGAATTTTTCTAGTTCCTTAACCAACCTGGTTTTTGTCCTAAATATGAGTGTTTGGTTTGGAATTTGGGAAAGTGTTGGTTTCAATGTCCAGGGTTAGTGGAATGTGTTGGTGTCGGAATGGTTTGAATAGGTTGGAAAATGTGGGAATTCTGCAACTTGGAAAAATGTCCCACTAATTTCAATGGGAACTTCCTGGAAATGTGGGAATTTTTGGCAAACATGGGATTTTTTGGAAAATGATTAGCAGCATGAATGAGCTGAATTGGTTGGTGTTTAAATTGTTTAAATGGGTCAAGAACTGTTGAAGTAGAAACAGTTTTTAGTTGAGAAAGTCCTGGAATTTGTGGAAAACCGGAGTGTTTGGTTTGGAACTTGGGAAAGTGTTGCATGGTTTCAATGTCCAGGATGAGTGGAATGTGTTGATGTTTGAATAGGTAGGAAAATGTGGGAATTGTGCATCTTGGAAAACGTCCCATTAATTTCAATGGAAACTTTGTGGAATTTTGGGAAAAGCGGGATAACCTTAAAAATGATTAAAAGCATGAATGAGCTGAATTGGTTAGTGTTGGAATTGTTTAAATTTCTCAAAAACTGTTGAAGTAGTAACAGTTTTTAATTTCGGGAAAATCGGTAATGTTTAGGGTTTTTTTTGTCCTGATTAAGAGGAATATTTTGCGGTGGAACGGTCGAAGTGGGTTGACAAATGTGCAAGGAGAAGTCGCCAGAAAAAAGGGTGGGAATAGGACTTTGGAAAACCAGGAGTTCTGGAAAATCCTGGAAATTTTTTTGAACTTGGAAATGAATAAGTTTAAATTTCCAGAACGGTGGAATGGTATGAATATGTTGAAAAATGTGGAAATGGTGCAAGTTTGAAAAAGGACCAATTCCTTTTGAATGGGAAAAATGCCCTAAAAAAAAAGAATTACGGAAGATCCAGGAATTAAAAAAAAAAAATTGTTCAAATAGAGCACACAATTAACCGGCCGAATATTTTGAAATTGGAACAGTTTGAATCCGATGAAAAAATGTGGGAATTCTGAAACTTTGAAAAATGTCCCATTGATTTCTATGGGAATTTCAGAAAATAAATGTGAATTTCAGGAAAAGCGGGAATTTTTTTGAAAATGGGAAAAAACTTCAAATGTTTTGAATGAGTTGAAATGGTTGGTGTTAAAAAATTTCAAATCGGTAGAGAAATGTTGAAGTAGTAACATGTTGAATTGAGAAATGGTATCGCGGAGTTCCTGGAATTTTGGGAAAAACCGGGAATTTTTCCAGTTGAAAAAAACAAAACAATTTAGTTTTTTGTACTTATTAAGAGGATTGTTTTGACGGTGGAACGGTCGAAGTGGGTTGACAAATGTGCAAGGAGTAGTCGCCAGAAAAAAAGAGTGGAAATAGGACTTTGGAAAACCAGGAATTCTGGAAAATCCTGGAATTTTTTTTTGACTTTGAAATGAATAAGTTTAAATTTCCAGAACGGTGGAATGTATTGAAGGTGGAATGGTATGAATATGTTGAAAAATGTGGAAATGGTGCAAGTTTCAAAAAGGACCAATTCCTTTTTAATGGGGAAAATGCCCCCCCAAAAAAGGAATTAAGGAAAATCCAGGAATTAAAAAAAAAAAATTGTTCAAATAGAGCACACAATTAACCGGCTGAATATTTTGAAATTGGAACAGTTTGAATCTGATGAAAAAATGTGGGAATTCTGAAACTTTGAAAAATGTCCCATTGATTTCTATGGGAATTTCAGAAAGTAAAAGGGAATTTCAGGAAAAGCGGGGATTTTTTTGAAAATGGGGAAAAAACTTTAAATGTTTTGAATGAGTTGAAATGGTTGGTGTTAAAAAATTTCAAATCGGTAGAGAAATGTTGAAGTAGTAACATGTTGAATTGAGAAATGGTATCGCGAAGTTCCTGGAATTTTGGGAAAACCGGGAATTTTTCCAGTTGAAAAAAACAATTTTGTTTTTTGTACTTATTAAGAGGAATGTTTTGACGGTGGAACGGTTGAAGTGGGTTGACAAATGTGCAAGGAGTAGTCGCCAGAAAAAAAGAGTGGAAATAGGACTTTGGAACACCAGGAATTTTGGAAAATCCTGGAATTTTTTTGAACTTGGAAATGAGTAAGTTTAAATTTCCAGAACAGTGGAATGTGTTGAAGGTGGAATGGTATGAATATGTTGAAAAATGTGGAAATGGTGCAAGTTTGAAAAAGGAGCAATTCCTTTTGAATGGGGAAAATTCCCCCCAAAAAAAGGAATCATGGAAAATCCAGGAATTTAAAAAAAAAATTGTTCAAGTAGAGCACACAATTAACCGGCTGAATATTTTGAAATTGGAACAGTTTGAATCCGATGAAAAAATGTGGGAATTGTGAAACTTTGAAAAATGTCCTATTGATTTCTATGGGAATTTCAGAAAAAAAATGGGAATTTCAGGAAAAGCGGGAATTTTTTTGAAAATGTGAAAAACTTTCAATGTTTTGAATGAGTTGAAATGGTTGGTGTTAAAAAATATCAAATCGGTAGAGAAATGTTGAAGTAGTAACATGTTGAATTGAGAAATGGTATCGCGGAGTTCCTGGAATTTGGGGAAAACCGGGAATTTTTCCAGTTGAAAAAAAAAAACAATTTTGTTTTTTGTACTTATTAAGAGGAATGTTTTGACGGTGGAACGGTTGAAGTGGGTTGACAAATGTGCAAGGAGTAGTCGCCAGAAAAAAAAGAGTGGAAAACCAGGAATTCTGGAAAACCAGGAATTCTGGAAAATCCAGGAATTTTTTGGGAACTTGGAAATGAGTAAGTTTAAATTTTCTAGAACGGTGGAATGTGTTGAAGGTGGAATGGTATGAATGTGTTGAAGAATGTGGAAATGGTGCAAGTTTGAAAAAGGACCAAAGCCTTTTGAATGGGGAAAATGCCCTAAAACAAAAAAAGGAATTATGGAAAATCCAGGATTTAAAAAAAACAAATTGTTCAAGTAGAGCCACAATTAATCGGCTGAATATTTTGAAATTGGAACAGTTTGAATCCGATGAAAAACTGTGGGAATTGTGAAACTGTGAAAAATGTCCCATTGATTTCTATGGGAATTTCAGAAAAAAAATGGGGATTTCAGGAAAAGCGGGATTTTTCTTGAAAATGTGAAAAACTTTCAATGTTTTGAATGAGTTGAAATGATTTGTGTTAAAAAATGTCAAATCGGTTGAGAAATGTTGAAGTAGTAACATGTTGAATTGAGAAATGGTATCGCGGAGTTTTGGGAAAACCGGGAATTTTTCCAGTTGAAAAAAACAATTTAGTTTTTTGTACTTAAGAAGAATGTTTTGACGGTGGAACGGTTGAAATGGGTTGACAAATGTGCAAGGAGTAGTCGCCAGAAAAAAAGTGTGGAAATAGGACTTTGGAAAACCAGGAATTCTGGAAAATCCTGGAATTTTTTTGAACTTGGAAATGAATAACGGTGAAATGTGTTGAAGGTGGAATGGTTTGAATGTGTTGAAGAATGTGGGAATTGTGAAAGTTTGAAAAATGACCAATTGTTTTTGAATGGGGAAAAATGTCCCGAAAAACGTGGAATTATAGGAAATCTGGGAATTTTTGGAATTTGTCAAGGGAAAGCCCGCGATTCCCGAATAGGCTGAACAGTCTGAAGTTGGAACGGTTTGAATCGGGTGAAAAACGTGGACGGTAGAGCGCGCCAAAATCTGGAGAAGAAGAACTTAAAGAAGTTGAATAAATAGATAAATATTGGTGTAGAGAAGCATATGCTTTGGAGCATTCACACAATAATGTTTTTGTTTTTTAATCTTAGTCCGAGGACATGACAGTTTTGCACGACTCCTTTCCCAATCCTCCTCATCGTCCCCCTGCTGACACGCACCATTAGCTGGATTACTTTGCGTGGGGTGCCCCATAAAAGCCATGTGAGACTGGAACGTTCTGCCCCATAATCTGTCTACAGCCCTACATGTCAGGATCACAGATGAAAAGCAGCTTTTAAATATTTAAAACCGGTGCTTTCCCATCTGGCATCCCTCAGAAATGTATTGAAAAGTGCAAAGTCCATTCCACTTTAGGAGTCATATTTATAGTCAGTTCCAGAGTCAAACCCTCACCATCTTTAAGTTACTGTGGTATGTAACGATAAATGTTAATTAGTTGTTGGTATTATCGTTCTAAAATAAAATGATCCAAAAATTTTGATGATAAACTTGCAAGCCTGAATACAAACATGAAAACACGAGACATTCATGTATTTCCCCCTTAATAAACAGCATGTTAGCTCAGGCCTGGACAATTATTTTGACTCGGTGGGGCCACATTTAGAGAAAAACATGTGTCTAGGGGCCGGTGTATCTATTTCTAGGAACACTAATACAAAACCTCACAATAATTACTGATTGAAAGCTAAAAGCGTTATGACAAACTGCCTTAAAAAACGTAATGGAATTTTATTTTTTTCTATGAACGATAAAACACTGAATATTGACAAAATATGAATGTCACACCCGCTTTCGATCGACATATTTTACAGTCAAGTGAAACGCAAAAATAATGCAACAAACCGAGAAATATGAACGCCGAAAACCCACTTACAATCTGATATATCACTAAGCTTTAGAACTTTGTTGTGAAAATCTCCTTCCGCGTCTGTGGAAACGCTTCTCGCCCACACTGCTTGGTGGCTCACCTGAGCTGCTGTGACGTAGATTAGATAGATTAGATAGTACTTTATTCATTCCGTCAGGAGAGTTCCTTCAGGAAAATTACAATTTTCAGCACAATCCCATTCAAGATCAGACAAACATTACAGGGAGACAGAACAGGATCGCTGACGGGTCTGCCGGCTTCCAGCGCCCCTTAGAAAAAAAAGGTGAAATACAGGTAAACAAGGGGGGGTTATCATAGTAACTAATTAGATGACCATAGTAACTAATTAGATTACCATCCATTTTATTCCACTTATCCTGGGTGGGGTCGCGGAGGCAGCAGCCTAAGCAGAGAAGCCCAGACTTCCCTCTGTCCAGCCACTTCGTCCCGAGGCGTTCCCAGGCCAGCCGGGAGAGATAGTCTTCCCAACGTGTCCTGGGTCTTCTCCGTGGCCTCCTGCCTAGGGAGGCGTTCGGGTGGTAGTAACTAATTAGATTACCATAGTAACTAATTAGATTACCATAGTAACTGGTGTATCATCAAAAAGCGCAGATTACAACCATTGAAATACGTCGTATAGTTCAAGACTTATGGTCATTAGAGAACATGACTGCACATCATAATGGCAGGTACACTTTCCATCTTAAAGATCTAAAACAATTATTTGGGGATATCCGGAGGGCCAGATTGAAAAGCTTAACGGGCCGCATGTGGCCCCCGGGCCTTAATTTGCCCAGGTCTGTGTTAGCTGGTCGAGTGGCAGGATGTACAGGTTGAACAAAGGGGGTCCCAGAATCGAGCGGTTTGGTCAGAGACGCAGTTACCAATTTCAACAAAGTACGTCCTTTGATCAAGAGAGGACATAAACCAGTTAAGAGCAGTACCCAGTGTCATGTTCAAACACCGATGACATCTGTTAATCAGACAAGAAGCAAGGAATCATGCAGAGACAGAGTTCAATTTTGCTCATGAGGAGAACGCATGGAGCTGCACACTTAGTCACAGTCTCGCCCTACACTCTAAGGTTCAGCTCCCACGTCCCTCTATTTATTCAGGAGTCAACATCACTAAAGGCCGCCTCGAAAAGGAGTGGTCACATATATTATGCCAAGCAGGTCCAGTACGCACAATATGTATCGGAATGTGGTGGGGCCTTGTGATTTCCTTTTTTCTGCTTCGTCTGCGTGCTGTCGTCTTATGTTCGTTGACGTCCTTGGCCGTTAGCGGGCTAAAACAAAGATAACATCTGCGACCCAGGCCACCCCTCAGACAAGAAATTTTGTCCTTGCACAGATAGATAATATGCAGCTTGAGCACAATAGCTAATAACTATAGCAACAGACTTTAAGCCTACTAAAGTTGTGTGATAATATATATACATGATTAGTCTAACACACCCTGTATGAAGGAAGGCAAGATTGTTTTATAAATATCTCGGCCATGCTTTGATTTTAGGTTTTCGACTCCTATGCAGATCCCAAGTCCTCAATAACAGGTACCATTTAAATAAGAAAGGTAATTTTAGCATAATAGGTCCCCATTAAATAACCCTTAACAAACCAATATAAATATAAGCTAAGCCATTACAACCAAACTAAGACTAAGACTAAGAAAACACACAAAACCTGCAAAATAGTGGGGTTTCTGACCGTGTGTTCATTCTTTTTAGTTATTTCACAAAAATAACTTGGTCAAGTTCCAAACCAAATTCCAAACCAAACACTCCTCACATTCAGGACGAAAACCAAGTTGGTTAGGATCCAGAAAAATTCTCGGTTTTCCAGAAATTCCAGTAATTTCTCAATTAAAAACTGTTACTAATTCAACATTTCTTGACTAATTTTAAACAATTCCAACACCAACCAATTCATCTCATTGAGGACATTCATGCTCCTAATAATTTTGAAAAAAAATCCTGCTTTTCCCAAAATTCCAGGAAAATCCCTTTGAAATGAATGGTACATTTTTTCCAAGTTGCACAATTCCCACATTTTCCAACCTATTCAAACCATTCCGACATCAACACATTCCACTCATTCTTGACATTGAAACCAAGAATTTCCCAGGTTCCCAACAAAACACTCATTCAGGACAAAAAACAAGTTGGTTAAGGAACTAGAAAAAATTCCTGGTTTTCCAGAAATTCCAGGAATCCCTCAATTAAAAACTGTTACTTCTTCGACATTTCTTGACCGATTTTAAACAATTCCAACACCAACCAATTCAGCTCCTTCAGGAAATTCACGCTCTTAATCATTTTCAAAGAATTCTGCTTCTCCCCAAAATTCCAGGATGTTCCCATTGAAATGAATGAGACATTTTTTCCAAGTTGCACAATTCCCACATTTTCTAACCTATTCAAACCATTCCAACATCAACACATTCCACTCACCCTGGACATTGAAACCAAACACTTTCCCAAGTTCCAAACAAAATTCCCAAACCAAACACTCCTCACATTCAGGACAAAAACCAAGTTGGTTAAGGAACTAAAAAAATCCCCAGTTTTCCCCCAATTTTTTAAAGGGCATGACGGCACGTCGTGACATTGCTGGCTTTAGGATCGGAGGAGCATGTTCGGCAGCGCACGCACAGAGAGTACTTACAAGCAGACACAGTGTGTAGACAGACAAAGGCGAAGGGACGCATTTTGGCGTAAAAAATAACAATAAAGGTGAAGTTCTAACACTGAAACGTCCTGAGGTGCTTTAAGACATGGCTAGCTAACTAGCGGCTAACTTCCAGCCGCAGTCCATGTCAGAAAACTAACAAATTTAGCTGAACTGCACCAACTTTGTCAAGAGGAGTGGTCAAAAATTCAACCAGAAGCTTGTGGATGGCTACCAAAAGTGCCTTATTGCAGTGAAACTTGCCAAATATTAACATTGCTGTATGTATACTTTTGACCCATGCAGATATGGTTACATTTTCAGTAGACTCATAATAAATTCATAAAAGAACCAAACTTCATGAATGTGTTTTTGTGACAAAACAAGTATGTGCTCCAATCACAAAAAATAAGAGATGTAAAAATGATTGGGAATTTAAGACAGCCATGACATTATGTTCTTTACAAGTGTATGTAAACTTTTGATCGCGACTGTAAGTGTAAACAAACAACAACATATGATTTTGTTCATTTTCAGTATGTGCTTGTACTATTTTTAAACAAAAGAAAATCATCTGAAGTTGTCTTTATTTTTAGGTTATCATGCCATGATTTTAGCAATCCGGCCCACTTGGGTATAAATTATTTTAGCTCCGTGTGGCCACGGAGCTAAAATGAGTTTGACACCCCTGACTTAGTAACTTTATTCATTTACAGTATTTTTTTAAAAAAATCACTCATGACCAATAAAGGTTCTTTGATGAAGTTAAACTATGCTAATTGGAATTTCTCATAGCAATCTATTATAGAAAATAGGTCAAAGGAACCCCCCGCGACCCCGAAAGGGACAAGCCGTAGAAAATGGATGGATGTTAAAATAATTTATAAATATAAAAATGAAAAACAAACAATACTTCATTATAATTGAAACAGTCCGTTTAAGAGTCAAACCCCCACATCCTTTAATATGTCAATATTTGGTATTAAAATCACTTAAAAATAAAAATAATGATACAATTAAAATCACTGCTTACTTATAGAGCACCTTTGATAAAGTTAAACAATTTTGTTTGAATTTCACATAGGAATTTGTTATATAAAATGTTACAATTATTAATAAATATACAAATGAAAAACAAAAAAATAATTTATTATAATTGAGGTGGCGACTTGTCCAGGGTGTACCCCGCCTTCCGCCCGATTGTAGCTGAGATAGGCACCAGCGCCCCCCGCGACCCCGAAAGGGAATAAGCGGTAGAAAATGGATGGATGGATGGAGTCTAAGAGTCAAACCCCCACCATCAACATGCTTTAACATACATCAATATGTTATTAAAATCACTTAAAAAAAATACAAATAAAACCACTGTTGACTTATAGAACATCTTTGATAAAGTTAAACTATTTTGTTTGAATTTCACATAGGAATATGTTATAGAAAATGTTACAATTGTTAATAAACATAAAATGAAAAACAAAAAATAATTCATTATAATTGAAACAGTCCGTTTAAGAGTCAAACCCCCACATCCTCTAATATATGTCAATATTTTGTATTAAAATCACTTAAAAATAAAAAAAATTAAATCACTGACTTATAGAGCATCTTTGATAAAGTTAAACTATTTTGTTTGAATTTCACATAGGAATCCGTTATAGAAAATGTTACAATTATTAGTAAATGAAGAAATTAAAAACCAAAAAATTATTCATTATAATTGAAAGTCAATTTAAGAGTCAACCCCCCACCATCAACATCCTTTAACATACATCAATATATTATTAAAATCAATTAAAAAAATAAATAAAAATAAAATTAAAATCACTGCTGACTTATAGAGCATATTTGATGGTTAAATTATTTTGTTTGAATTTCACATAGGAATCTGTTATAGAAAAAGTTACAATTATTTATAAATATAAAATGAAAAAAAAAATTATTCATTATAATTGAAAGAGTCTGTTTAAGAGTCAAACCCCCACCATAAACATCCTTTAACATACGTTATTAAAATTACTTTTAAATGAAAAAAAAAAAAAAAAAGAAAATCGCTGCTGACTTTTCGTTGATAAAGTTAAACTATTTTGTTTGAATTTCAAGTAGGAATCAATCAGTTATAACATACTGTCAGCTCCACAGTCCAGCCATCATCATCCCTTCGTAACTTTGCCAATTTGCAGTATATTATTAAAATGACTCATGACAAATAAAGGTTTTTTGAACAATTTTTATTGGAAATTTCCTGTATGAATCTGTTCTAGAAAATGTTACAATTATTAATAAATATAAAAATGAAAAACAAATAATTCATTATGTTAAAGAGTCAAACACCCACATCCTTTACACATATATCAATATTTGGTATTAAAATCACTGCTGACCTATAGAGTATCTTTGATAAAGTTAAACTATTTTTGTTTAAATTTCACGTAAGAATCAATTATAATTGAAAGAGTCAAATCATCACCAATGTACTTCCTTATTAACGGTTCAGACAAAGTTTAAAGTAGCATCTTAACTCTGTGTAATTCAGATCAAAAAAGAAGTTAATCGCTGTTAGTGACAATATCATCCCCTGTTGTGGAGGTAAAAAAACAGTACGTCAGGAGGTTGCCTACAGCCACAGCTAACCACCAATTGAATCGGCACTAATCAGAGGTGGTTATTTGCGTTTTTAGACCACAAAGCCAACGGTTATCGGAGGTTAGTTGATCCATTAGTTGTTCCTTTGGCTTAATGACAATATCACCCCCTCTTTTGGAGTTCATAAAACGGTACACCAGGAGGTTGCCTACAGCCACAGCTAACTGCCAATTGAAATGGCACAAATCAGAGGTGGTTATTTGCGTTTTTAGACCACACAGCCAACGGTTATCGGAGGATAGTTGATACATTAGTTGTTCCTTTGGGTTAATGACGATATCACCCCATCTTTTGGAGTTCATAAAACGGTACACCAGGAGGTTGCCTACAGCCACAGCTAATTGCCAATTGAAATGGCACAAATCAGAGGAGGTTAGTTGCGTTTTTAGACCACAGAGCCAACGGTTATCGGAGGTTAATTGATACATTAATTGTTACTTTGGGTTAATGACGATATCACCCCCTCTTTTGGAGTTAATAAAACGGTACACCAGGAGGTTGCCTACAGCCACAGCTAACTGCCAATTGAATCGGCACTAAGAGGTGGTTATTTGCTTTTGTAGACCACACAGCCAACGGTTATCGGAGGTTAATTGATCCATTAGTTGTTCTTTCGGGTTGAATCCCAACTTTTATGGCATATGGATCTGCTCATTTTCAGATGTCTGATTAACTACTATTGGTTTGTGTCCTCTTAGGCATGCACAAGCCTCCGTTGGCACCTAAACCCAAGCCGGCACAGCTTCAGAAGGCCGCGCTGCCTCCCTCCACCCCCGCAAAAGATGCCCTTTCGCATCAACCTCCTGGCACGCTCGGGAAGACGAAGCCCACACTGGCCCCCAAGCCCAGCCTTTCCAGACTGGAGTCCAAACCCGTCCCTTCGAAGGAAATCCAGCGGATCATCAGTGTCCTTAACAGCCAAAATGGAGTTAATCAAGAGAAGAAGAAACCAAACTGGGATTATATTATTCCTATTTGTCTTTGTAGCCAGAAAAACTGCATGTGCATCAGGAACAGTCACATGGACAAAACTCAGAAGGAATTGAAGACAAACTCAAGTGAAAAAAAGCTGGACAATGCAAGAACACCTATAGCTAACGGCCAACTCCCAAGCCATAAACCTACTCAACAGACTGCACCTGCTTTAGGCCAGATCCTTAACAGGACCGCCTCAAGTCCTCAGTTGAAAGTCTGGTTTTCTTCTGACCAGATCCGGAGCAATGTCGCCAACGGTAATGTTGGCCAGCAAGGGCAGGATCCACAGGAAGATATGCAAAACTCTAGAAAGCCCTTTCCTGTCCCGGTGCCCCGTAAACCCAAGAATACCTCCACTCTGATCCACCAGGAAGAAATTGAGGAAATCCTGGAAGTGAGGGCCGTAGAAAAGTTAAAGGAGTCGTTTGAAGGGAAGGACAGTGAATCCTTAATAAGGCTCTTCTCGCGGCCTGCCCTGCCACCCAGGAATAACCCTTATCTTGCAGCACCTGAAAAGGCGCCAAGTTCTGCTCTGTCCACGTTTCAGGACAATGTGGAGGAAGAAGACCTGGGCTGGGACAGCATTTATGATACGGAGTTATCTGTTGACAAGGTGGACGATGATGTGGAGGAGAGGGAAGCAAGACGTACTGACCAGGAGGCCGCCAATAAAGACCAGAGCGACGGCTCTGGTCTTTTGGAGAACCAGGACAGGGTGGCCAAGGTAACTCCGAAGAAGCCGCAGAGGAACAACAGCCCAATGGCTTGGATGAAAAGGACTGCATCACCTGACGCGATAAAACTCGGAATTAACCGACCCCTGCCTCCTGTAAAGGCGACCAAAACTTTGGAAAAGCAACAACCCGGATCCTTTTCCGGTACAGACCACGTCGGTTTTGAAAGACAGAGTCACACTCTCAGGAAGCTACTGGATGCGAAACTCTCCACTATGACGCTGCCCAAGTTCATGACCACCAAAGGATCCCAGACGCCCTCGGAGTCCTCCAGCAATGACCTGGTCATACCCCACCATCCCCACGGGGCTGAACGTAACGGACTGGAGCAAAGCGTGGACGGAGACGAGTTCTGCCCCAGCAGTGAACAAGACATGAACTATGAGAACGTCTGCCTCTATGAGGAGATACCGGACTATGAGAACATCTACTTCGGCAGCTCAGATGGTTCCAGTGTGGCCTGTCAGAGCCTGATGTACAGTGACGAGGGGATTTATGAGGAACCGGGGGCGTATTTGGATAAACTCTCTTACTACGACAGGTAGGTGATCATTTCTCCTCTCAGCCTATGTGATAAAAAGTTTTTGTTGGGCTAAGTTGCAGAGAAAGGCCTTGGGTGACTTCCTCTCGCCATCAACGTGAATGGAATGTCGATTGACCCTAATTTGTGTCGCATGGTGACATGCCGCATTCTTCTTTGGATTCCTGTTTGGGTAGTTTTGCATGTTTGCCTTTCAGGTATGGATACTCAGTGGGTGGACCGATGATGATGATTGTAATGATGATGATAATAATGACATTTTAATTGCAAACCTCCCATGTGTGTTTGGAGGCAATTGTTCGGAACATTGAGATTTAGTCGGTCCAACATTAGATCGATCCATCCAGCCATACATCTTTTTCCGCTTATCCGAGGTCCGGTTGCGGAGGCAGCAGCCTAAGCAGGGAAGCCCAGACTTCCCTCTCCCCAGCCACTTCGTCCAGCTCCTCCCGGGCGATCCCGAGGCATTCCCAGGCCAGCCGGGAGACATAGTCTTCCCATTGTGTCCTGTGTCTTCCCCGTGGCCGCCTACCGGTCGGACGTGTACGAAACACCTCTCGAAGGGAGGCGTTCTGGTGGCATCCTGACCAGATGCCCGAACCACCCCGGCTTTACTTTGAGCTCCTCCCGAAAGACAGAGCTTCTCACCCTATCTCTAAGGGAGAGCCCCGCCACCCGACCGCTTGTACCCGTGATCTTGTTCTTTCGGTCATAACCCAAAGCTCGTGACCATAAGTGAGGATGGGAACGTAGATCGACCGGTAAATTGAGAGCTTTGCCTTCCGGCTCAGCTCCTTCTTCTCCACAACGGATCGATACAGCGTCCCCATTACTAAAGACGCCGCACCGATCCGCCTGTCGACCTCTCGATCCACTCTTCCCTCAGTCGTGAACAAGACTCGGAGATACTTGAACTCCTCCACTTGGGGCAAGATCTCTTCACCGACCCGGAGATGGCGATCCACCCTTTTCCGGACAACAACATTAGATCCAGGATAAAAATGACCAGTGGTCAGGTTGGCTCGAACAACATTTCTATTATTGTGCTTGTACAAACCCTGGTTCCATATGAGTTGGGCAACTGTGTTAGATGTAAATATAAACGGAATACAATGATTTGCAAATCCTTTTCAACCCCTATTTAATTGAATGCACTACAAAGACAACATATTTGATGTTCAAACTCATAAACTTTATTTTTTTTTGCAAATATTAATTAACTTAGAATTTCATGGCTGCAACTCGTTCCAAAGTAGTTGGGAAAGGGCATGTTCACCACTGTATTACATCACTTTTTCTTTTAAAAACACTCAATAAACGTTTGGGAACCGAGGAAACGAATGGTTGAAGCTTTGAAAGTGGAATTCTTTCCCATTCTTGTTCTATGTAGAGCTTCAGTCCTTCAACAGTCCGGGGTCTCTGCTGTCGTATTTTACGCTTCATAATGCGCCACACATTTTTAATGGGAGACATGTTTGGACTGCAGGTGGGCCAGGAAAGTACCCGCACTCTTTTTTTATGAAGCCACGCTGTTGTAACACATGGCTTGGCATTGTTTTGCTGAAATAAGCAGGGGCGTCCATGGTAACGTTGCTTGGATGACAACATATGTTGCTCCATAACCTGTATGGACCTTTCAGCATTAATGGTGCCTTCACAGATGTGTAAGTTAACCATGCCTTGGGCACTAATGCACCCCCATACCATCACAGATGCTGGCTTTTGAACTTTGCGCCTATAACAATCCGGATGGTTATTTTCCTCTTTGTTCTGGAGGACACCACGTCCACAGTTTCCAAATATAATTTAAAATGTGAACTTGTCAGACCACAGAACACTTTTCCACTTTGCATCAGTCCATCTTAGATGAACTCGGGCCCAGCGAAGCCAGCGGTGTTACAGGGTTATCTTGATAAATGGCTTTCGCTTTGCATAGTAGAGTTTTAACTTGCACTTAAAGATGTAGCGACCAACTATAGTTACTGACTGTGGTTTTATGAAGTGTTCCTGAGCCCATGTGGTGATATCCTTTACACACTGATGCCGGTTTTTGATGCAGTACCACCTGAGGGATCAAAGGTCCGTAATATCATCGCTTACATGCAGTGATTTCTCCAGATTCTCTGAACTTTTTAATTATTTTACCGGCAGTAGATGGTAAAATCCCTAAATTCCTTGCAATAGCTCGTTGAAAAATATTGTTCTAAAACTCTTCGACCATTTGCTTACAAATTGGTGACCCTCACCCCACCCTTGTTTGTGAATTACTTAGCATTTCATGGAAGCTGCTTTTATACCCAATCATGGTACCCACTTGTTCCCAATTAGCCTGCACACCTGTGGGATGTTCCAAATAAGTGTTTGATGAGCATTCCTCAACTTTATCAGTATTTATTGCCACCTTTCCCAACTTCTTTGTCACGTGTTGCTGGCATCAAATTCTAAAGTTAAAGATTATTTGCAAAAAAAAAAAAGTTTGTCAATTTTGACATCAAATATGTTGTCATTGTAGCATATTCAACTGAATATGGGTTGAAAATGATTTGCAAATTATTGTATTCTGTTTATATTTATATCAAACACACTTTCCCAACTCATATGGAAACAGGGTTTGTATTTAAAATAAATGAATGTTGCTCCTTTACTGCAGACCACCATCTTGATCGACAGCTTTTTTATAATCAGACCAAAGCGCGGTGAAAAATAAAGGCGAAAAGATAAAAAACATCCACTTATTGGTTATAATATCTCTGTTGCTGTGGTTACCGTAGTGCAGAGATGTCAAACTCAAATACAGAGTGGGCCGAAATTTAAAACTGAACAAGGCCAAGGTTGAAAAAATTAACCTTTTAATAGGGACCCAAACAAGTTTTGCATTAAATATTGAACAAGCAAGGCTATTATAACTTTATAGTGACATGCAAAATCCAGTTTCAAATAATAACAATAATAATTAAAAAAATATCAATGGTATATCAAATAAAATTTAAATAAAAATTTAATGACTCTTCTATTTGCAGCCTTCTGAGGTAAATATCAAAATAAACTTTTTCTACAGGCTAGTAATACATTTGAAAATAAAATAACAATAATGAATGAATCAAACATTCAAGCCTTGAAGTAGCAAGAAAAAGTGCATGAATAAATTAATTATTGCTCAGTTTGCTCCACTGATTTGCTTTACCACTGAATATGGAACAAGCAATAATTATATAACTTAATAGTGCAAAATCAACTTTCCCAAAAAAACAAATGAAAAAACATCAATGGTAAAATTAATAAAATTTAAATAAAATGCCTCTTTTCTATTTGCAGCTTTCTGAGGTAACTATCAACATTACATTTTTCCACAGGCTAATAAATCTTAAAATAAAATAATGAGATGGGTGGGGTTGGTAGTGGGGGCGGGGTTAGGTGGTAGCGGGGGGTGCATATTGTAGTGTCTCGGAAGAGTTAGTGCTACAAAGGGGTTGTGGGTATTTGTTCTGTCTATGTTGTGTTACGGTGCGGATGTTCTCCCGAAATGTGTTTGTCATTCTTGTTTGGTGTGGGTTCACAGTGCGGCGCATATCTGTAACAGTGTTAAAGTTGTTTATACGGCCACCTTCAGTCTGACCTGTATGGCTGTTGAGCTAGTATGCTGGCATTCACCTAAGTATATGTATAAGTCGCATATGTTATGTGACTTGGCCGGCACGGTGTTTGTATGGAGGAAAAGCGGACGTGACAACATATTGCAGACAAAGCTAAAGGCAGTGCCTTATAGGCACGCCCCCAATATTGTTGTCCGGGTGGAAATCTGGAGAAATTCGGGAGAATAATTGGAAAATTAGTGGCGAATGCAGTGTTCCTCTGGGTTCCTTTGCCGCTGTATAGTACCAGCGGGCCAGCTCTAATGTTAATTTGATATTGCCTCAAGGGCCAAATGAAATTGCACGGCGGGCCAAAATTGGCCCGCGGGCCAGAATTTGACACCCATGCCGTAGTGTGTTGTTCATATATTGATGACCAAACTTTGTCTTGCTTAAGCTCAAACATTTATTCCATGAATGCATCCAAACATCGACACCCCTTCTCTTCTTCTTTCCTCTACCTGAACATCATTATCCAGCACCACCTGCTGGTCACATTGTGTATCACAGTCAGTTTAGAAGCCATGTCACTCAAAAGTGCAGATTTTACCCAATGGAATCATTTTTATAGTTTAAAATTATCCAGTGGGCCGTGTTGAAATGTTGATGTAGTTAACTGCCTTTTTCATGCTGTTTTGCAAGACCCGTGTCACATGACTTCAAACTTGACACCTCATTGGCTAGTTCAGAGACAGGAACGATTGCTTCAGTCTTAATCTAAGGGACGAAAGTCTTGCTTTTTGAAACAGCAAATTTTTTGACAATTTTTATTTTTCCACAAAATTTTTATCGTTTTTTAAAACATTTTGTTGCATAAATTCAGCGTAAAAAAATGCTTTCGTAATAAGACATAAATTAACTCTCCACAGTTCTACTCCAATCCTGCATGTGGCAGTAGTCTGCACGGAAGGTGACAAAAAAGTAGTTGATTTTAGATAATCCCCCAGCTTTCACACACTTAAGTTGAAGTAATAAACGACACATTGCTAAATTGAAGCTAACAACATTTGGTCTGCTCACAGGTTGTTTGTAATATCTGTACTGTTCCACTCCAGACCTATAGGTGTCAATAGTGTGCGTTACAAGCTGATGTACATCTGTTATGTTCTATGCACACACAACAATATACAAACCCCAAAACCAGTGAACTTTGTATGTTGTGTAAATGGTAAATAAAAACACAATGATTTGCAAATCTTTTTCAACTAATATTAAATTGAATAGACTGCAAAGACAAGACAAGTATGTGACAAAGACAAAGCCAGCATCTGTGATGGTATGGGGGTGTTTTAGTGCCCAAGGAATGGGTAACTTACACATCTGTGAAGGCACCATTAATGCTGAAAGGTACATACAGGTTTTGGAGCAACATATGTTGCCATCCAAGCAACGTTATCATGGACGCCCCTGCTTATTTCAGCAAGTAGTCCAGACATGTCTCCCGTTGAAAATGTGTGGCGCATTATGAAGCCTAAAATACCACAACAGAGACCCCGGACTGTTGAACAACTTAAGCTGTACATCAAGCAAGAATGGGAAAGAATTCCACCTGAGAAGCTTAAAAAATGTGTCACCTCATTTCCCAAACCTTTACTGAGTGTTGTCAAAAGGAAAAGCCATGTAACACAGTGGTAAAAATGCCCCTGTGGCAACTTTTTTGTTGCCATTAAATTGTAAGTTAATGATTATTTGGAAAAAAAAAACATTAAATATCTTGTCTTTGCAGTTTATTTAATTGAATATAAGTTGAAAAGGATTTGCAAAGCATTGTATTCTGTTTTTATTTACCATTTACACAACGTGCCAAGTTCACCAGTTTTGGGTTTTGTACATTATCCACGAATTGTCATAAAAACATAGAATTCAGATGAAAATGAGTGATTAGTATTTATACGGGTATGTACATGAATGTGTTGCTGGGGTGAACTAGAACAAGGCACAGGACTAGGATTTACATTTTGTGAAACGGTACACTCTGTTTTCCACAGCTTATCTTAAGAGTAGCTTACTTTTTTGGCGTGTGTGTGTGTGTGTGTGTGTGTGTGTGTGTGTGTCCACTTCAAAGTGATCAACATGTTATAAAACACGTTGAACAGCTCACCTACTGAAATGACTCACAGCAGCCCTTGTAAATGTGTGTGTGCGTGCGTGTGTGTTTGCTTGTTTATTTTTCTCTTGCAGTACTTCCCATGGTGTAGAAAGGTTTTTAAATATGTAAATAAAATACACTATATTGCTAAAAGTATTTGGCCACCTGCCTTGACTCCGATATGAACTTAAAGTGCCATTGCATTCGTAACCCATAGGGTTCAATATGATGTGGGTCCACATTTTGCAGCTATTACAGCTTCAACTCTTCTGGGAAGGCTGTCCACAAGGTTGCGGAGTGTGTTTTAGAGCAATTTTCGACCATTCTTCCAAAAGCGCATTGTTGAGGTCAGGCGGTGATGTTGGTCGAGAAGGCCTGGCTCTCAGTGTCCGTTCTAATTCATCCCAAAGGGGTTCCTTTAGGTTCTGGTCAGGACTCTGTGCAGGCCAGTCAAGTTAATCTGTCATTCATGTCTTTATGGACCTTGTTTTGTGCACTGGTGCACAGTCATGTTGGAAGACTAAGGGGGCCGCTCCAAGCGGTTCTCACAAGGTTGGGAGCATTGAATGTGTCCAAATTTTTTTGGTATCCTGGAGCATTCAAAGTTAATTTCACTGGAACTAAGGGGCCAAGCTCAACTCCTGAAAAACAACCCCACACCCTAATTCCTCCTCCACCAAATTCCACACTCAGCATGATGCAGTCTGAAATGTACCGTTCTCCTGGCAACCTCTAAACCCAGACCGGTCCATCAGATTGCCAGATGGAAAAGCGTGATTCATCACTCCATAGGAGGTGTCTACACTGCTCTAGAGTCCAGTGGCGACGTGCTTTACACAACTGCATTCCATGCTTTGCATTGGACTTGGTGATGTATGGCTTAGATGCAGCAGGTCGGCCATGGAAACCCATTTCATGAAGCTCTCTGCGTACTGTACGTGGGCTAATTGGAAGGTCACATGAAACAACTGACTGTGCAGAAAGTCTTTGCACTATGAGTTTCAGCATCCGCTGACCCCTCTCTGTCAGTTTACCTGGCCTACCACTTAGTTGCTGTTGTTCCCAAACTCTTCCGTTTTCTTATAATAAAGCCGACAGATGACTTTGGAATATTTAGGATTGAGGATATTTCACGACTGGGTTTGTTGCACAGGTGGCATCCTATGACCGTTCCATGCTGGAAATCACTGAGAGTGGCCCATTCTTTCACAAATGTTTGTAGAAACAGTCTCCATGCCTAAGTGCTTGGTTTGATACACCTGTGGCCGGACCAAGTGATCAGAACACCTGATTCTCATTATTTGGATGGGTGGCCAAATACTTTTGGCAATATGTAGTGTATATACAACTGTCAAATTTGGCTCACAAATGTGTTAACCTTTATAATGGAGAATTGACATAGCCATAGTAATCAGTTCATTGATTGCTGAGTGTGGAATCGGACTGCACTTCTTGGCTGCAACCAGCAGAGGCGCTCTTGGTGCTGTCTCAACTATTTAACAGCCTTAAGGAAAACACACTGTTGGCGATGCTATCGGCAGTGATGGGCAGTAACAAGTCACATTTTCCTGTAGCTTTGCTACTTTTTAGAGTCATGTAGCGAGGTCACTTACATCAGAGCTACAAGCTACAAAGAAAGAAAATGGACTGTGGATCCAGGCCAAAAGAAAATATGTATCAAATCCAATGAGCTGGATGAACGAGAACATCCATACATACGGAGAACATCCATGATGATTGGTTGGTGTTCCTATGATGAGTTACAATTGGCTAAGGTTAGGGTGAAATATTACAGACTGGCCAATCAGAGGCAAGGTTAAGGCGGGTCGTTTGTGTTGTGGTTTGTGCAGCCCTTTGAGACACTGGTGATTTAGGGCTGTATGAATAAACATTGATTGATTGATTGAAACTAGTGAGTAAAATCATAACAGACACTCATGTCACACGGAGAGTAACTTGTAGCTTGGGTACATTTAAGGGAGAGTAACTTGTAGCTTGGCTACATTTAAGGGAGAGTAAATTGTAGATTGGCTAAATTTAATGGAGAGTAACTTGTAGTTTGGCTACATTTAATGGAGAGTAACATGTAGCTTGGCTACATTTCACGGAGAGCAACTTGTAGCTTGGCTACATTTCACGGAGAGTAACTTGTAGCTTGGCTACATTTCACGGAGAGTAACTTGTAGCTTGGCTACATTTCACGGAGAGTAACTTGTAGCTTGGCTACATTTCACCGAGAGTAACTTGTAGCTTGGCTACATTTCACGGAGAGTAACTTGTAGCTTGGCTACATTTCACGGAGAGTAACTTGTAGCTTGGCTACATTTCACGGAGAGTAACTTGTAGCTTGGCTACATTTCACGGAGAGTAACTTGTAGCTTGGCTACATTTCACGGAGAGTAACTTGTAGCTTGGCTACATTTCACGGAGAGTAACTTGTAGCTTGGCTACATTTCACGGAGAGTAACTTGTAGCTTGGCTACATTTCACGGAGAGTAACTTGTAGCTTGGCTACATTTCACGGAGAGTAACTTGTAGCTTGGCTACATTTCACGGAGAGTAACTTGTAGCTTGGCTACATTTCACGGAGAGTAACTTGTAGCTTGGCTACATTTCACGGAGAGTAACTTGTAGCTTGGCTACATTTCACGGAGAGTAACTTGTAGCTTGGCTACATTTCACCGAGAGTAACTTGTAGCTTGGCTACATTTCACCGAGAGTAACTTGTAGCTTGGCTACATTTCACCGAGAGTAACTTGTAGCTTGGCTACATTTCACCGAGAGTAACTTGTAGCTTGGCTACATTTCACCGAGAGTAACTTGTAGCTTGGCTACATTTCACCGAGAGTAACTTGTAGCTTGGCTACATTTCACCGAGAGTAACTTGTAGCTTGGCTACATTTCACCGAGAGTAACTTGTAGCTTGGCTACATTTCACCGAGAGTAACTTGTAGCTTGGCTACATTTCACCGAGAGTAACTTGTAGCTTGGCTACATTTCACCGAGAGTAACTTGTAGCTTGGCTACATTTCACCGAGAGTAACTTGTAGCATGGCTACATTTCACCGAGAGTAACTTGTAGCTTGGCTACATTTCACCGAGAGTAACTTGTAGCTTGGCTACATTTCACCGAGAGTAACTTGTAGCTTGGCTACATTTCACCGAGAGTAACTTGTAGCTTTGCTACATTTCACCGAGAGTAACTTGTAGCTTGGCTACATTTCAACGAGAGTAACTTGTAGCTTGGCTACATTTCAACGAGAGTAACTTGTAGCTTGGCTACATTTCAACGAGAGTAACTTGTAGCTTGGCTACATTTCACCGAGAGTAACTTGTAGCTTGGCTACATTTCACCGAGAGTAACTTGTAGCTTGGCTACATTTCACCGAGAGTAACTTGTAGCTTGGCTACATTTCACCGAGAGTAACTTGTAGCTTGGCTACATTTCAACGAGAGTAACTTGTAGCTTGGCTACATTTCACCGAGAGTAACTTTTAGCTTGGCTACATTTCACGGAGAGTAACTTGTAGCTTGGCTACATTTCACCGAGAGTAACTTGTAGCTTGGCTACATTTCACCGAGAGTAACTTGTAGCTTTGCTTACTAAATTTTCCAAGTAGTTTGCCCATCACTGGCTATTTGCTATCACTTTTATGTAGTGTTTTACAATGGTGGTAAAAAGGATTATATCGGCATGAAAAAAACACAGTATTTCCCTAAACTCGTCATTCAAATTATATCCTACAAATAAACATTTACCTAATATAATATAATTTAATTTCATAGCATTATTGGCTGAGGTGTTCTCTATAAGGAGTACAACAAATTGTCATCTTGCACACACTCCATCCATCCATTTTGTACCATTTGTCCCTCTTCATGTCTTTAAAAAAAAAAAAAAAAACCTGCGTGGAAATCTGTTTTGTGTTTCCACAACAAAAACATTAAGAACCCCAGGGAAGACTTGTTTTTGAAAAAAATGGCATAAACAAACTTGAGAGGCAGGCTTGTGTGATGTTGTGCAACGCAGCGGATAATCATCCTGAACATTGTAGTTGTTTTTTTCTGGCTGCGTCAGGAATTTGCTGCGGTCAGACTGCAGCTGCAGTATCAGCTGACTTGGAAAGTTTTTATTTATTCATTTTGTAATAGACAACAACGTCCCTCTTCTAAAAAAACGAGTCCCTACTTTGGTAGCTCATTTTACACAGAAAGGTAACATACTCGCCTTCCATCCATCCATCCGTTTTATACCCAATTACTCTTTCGGGTGGCATGGGGGCTGGAGCCTATCCCGGCTGCACTGGGGCGGAAGGTGGGGCACATTTGGGCCAACAGTCATGCTCTCACTCACACAATAAAGCCAATTTAGTGTTGCCAATCCCTTTGACCCAAACATGTCTCTTTTTTTATTTTAAACAGAAGTTCTGCTGAGGTGGACGATGTCATCTCAGACGACGACTTCATGGCTTCATCGGATGAAGAGGAGGACGAGGAAGACGACAGTTCTTTCTCCAGTAAAGGAGACCTTGAGCTGCAGGAGGAAAATGGGGTAAGGGATTTCAATGACTTTTCAGTATCACTGTGATATTACCGTAATCTCGCTTTTCTGCAACCAATTGTCGAAAGTAAACTTGGTTGTAATTTAGATTAGTCAGTGTGCAGCTTGTATAGCAGTATGGATCTACAAACCCTGTTTCCATATGAGTTGGAAAATTGTTTTCGATGTAAATATAAACGGAATACAATGATTTGCAAATCCTTTTCAACCAAAGACAAGATATTTGATGTTCAAACTCATAAACTTTATTTTTTTTTGCAAACAATCATTAACTTTAGAATTTGGTGGCTACAACACCTGCCAAAGTAGTTGGGAAAGGGCATGTTCACCACTGTGTTACATCACCTTTTCTGTTAACAACACTCAATAAACGTTTGGGAACTGAGGAAACTTATTGTTGTAGCCTTGAAAGTGGAATTCTTTCCCATTCTTGTTTTATGTAGAGCTTCAGTCATTCAGCAGTCCGGGGTCTCCGCTGTCGCATTTTACGCTTCATAATGCGCCACACATTTTCGATGGGAGACAAGTCTGGACTGCAGGCGGGACAGGAAACCACCCGCACTCTTTTTTTTTTTACAAAGCCACGCTGTTGTAACACTCGTCTTGCTAAAATAAGCAGGGGCGTCCATGATAACGTTGCTTGGATGACAACATATGTTGCTCCAAAACCTGTATGGACCTTTCAGCATTAAATGGTGCTTTCACAGATGTGTAAGTTACCCATGCCTTGGGCACTAATACACCCCCATACCATCACAGATGCTGGCTTTTCAACTTTCCGCCTATAACAATCCGGATGGTTATTTTCCTCTTTGTTCTGGAGGACACCACGTCCTCCGTTTCCAAATATAATTTGAAATGAGGACTTGTCAGACCACAGAACACCTTTCCACTTTAAATCAGTCCATCTTAGATGAGCTCGGGCCCAGCCAAGCCGGCGGCCTTTCAGGGTGTTGTTGATAATTGGGTTTGACTTTGCATAGTAGTTTTAACTTGCACTTACAGATGTAGCGACCAACTGTAGTTACTGACAGTGGTTTCATGAAGTGTTCCTGAGCCCATGTGGTGATATCCTTTACACACTGATGTCAGTTTTTGATGCAGTACCGCCTGAGGGATCAAAAGTCCGTAATATCGCTTACATGCATTGATTTCCCCAGATTCTCTGAACTTTTTGATGATTTTACGGACTGTATTTGGTGTAATCCCTAAATTCCATGCAATAGCTCGTTGAAAAATGTTGTTCTAAAACTCTTCGACAATTTGCTTACAAAGTGGTGACCCTCGCCCCATCCTTGTTTGTGAATTACTTAGCATTTTATGGAAGCTGCTTTTATACCCAATCATGGCACCCACCTGTTCCTAATTAGCCTGCACACCTGTGGGATGTTCCATATAAGTGTTTGATGAGCATTTCTCAACTTTATCAGTATTTATTGCCACGTTTCCCAACTTCTTTGTCATGCGTTGCTGGCATCAAATTCTAAAGTTAATGATTATTTGCAAAAAAAAAAAAAAAAATGTTTATCAGTTTGAACATCAAATATCTTGTCTTTGTAGCATATTCAACTGAATATGGGTTGAAAATGATTTTCAAATCATTGTATTCGGTTTATATTTACATCTAACACAATTTCCAACTCATATGGAAACTGGGTTTGTACTATCCACTTAACTACACTTAACACGCAGCCATTATTGACAAGTGAGTACAAATCCCAGTGAACATTGTCAATCGCAGCAAAATACACACTATATTGCCAAAAGTGTTTGGCCACCTGCCTTGACTCACATATGAACTTGAAGTGCCATCCCATTCCTAACCCATAGGGTTCAATAGGATGCAGGTCCACCTTTTGCAGCTATTACAGCTTCAACTCTTCTGGGAAGGCTGTCCACAACGTTGCGGAGTATGTTTTAGAGGAATTTTCCACCATTTTCCCAAAAGCGCATTGGTGAGGTCACGCGCTGATGTTGGTGAAGAAGGCCTGGCTCTCAGTTGCCGTTCTAATTCATCCCAAAGGTGTTCTATCGGGTTCAGGTCAAGACTCTGTGCAGGCCAGTCAAGTTCATCCACACCAGACTCCATCATCCATGCCTGTGAGGACCTTGCTTTGTGCACTGGTGCACAGTCATGTCGGAAGACAAAGGGGCCCGCTCCAAGCTGTTCCCACAACACTGGGAGCATGGAATGTGTCCAAAATGTTTTGGTATCCTGGAGCATTCAAAATTCATTTTCACTGGAACTAAGGGGCTAAACTCAACTCCTGAAAAACAACCCCACACCAAAATTCCTCTTCCACCAAATTTCACACTTTGCACAATGCAGTCCGAAATGCGCCATTCTCCTGGCGATCTCCAAATCCAGACTGGTCCATCAGGTTGCCAGATGGAAAAGCGTGAATAATCACTCCAGAGAAGGCGTCTCCTCTGCTCTAAAGTCCAGTGGCGACGTGCTTTACATCACTGCATCCCACGCTTTGTATTGGACTTGGTGATGTACGGCTTAGATGCAGCTGCGCGGCCATGGAAACCCATTCCATGAAGCTCTCTGCGTACTGTACGTGGGCTAATTGGAAGGTCACATGAAATTTGGAGCTCTGTAGCAACTGACTGTGCAGAAAGTCTTTGCACTATGCGCTTCAGCATCCGCTGACCCCTCTCTGTCAGTTTACGTGGCCTACCACTTAGTTGCTGTTGTTCCCAAACTCTTCCGTTTTCTTATAATAAAGCTGACATTTGACTTTGGAATATTTAGGAATGAGGAAATTTCACGACTGGGTTTGTTACACAAGTGTCATCCTATGACAGTTCCACGCTGAAAATCACTGAGAGCGGCCCTTTCTTTCACAAATGTTTGTAGAAACAGTCTCCATGCCTAAGTGCTTGGTTTGATACACCTGTGCCAAGTGATTAGGACACCTGATTCTGAGGATATGGATTGGTGGACAAATACTTTTAGCAATATAGTGTATTTCTACAAGCTGTACACTGACTACTCTAAAGTGTATCCATGTTTCATTTGTATAATATTAAGCTGCTTGTATAGACCTTGGTTTCGTGTCCTGTAAGCTGTCCCTGAAAGCACCTTTTTAAATAAAATGAAGACATGAATAATGTTCATGTGAACACCTTTTTTATGTTCAGCAATCAGATTTGTGATGCGTATGTTTTAGGGGTGTGACGGTACACAAAAATTTCGGCTCGGTACGTACCTCGGTTTAGAGGTCACGGTTCGGTTCATTTTCGGTACGGTAAGAAAACAAAAAAATCTAAATTTTTGGGTTATTTATTTACCAAATTTGTAAACAATTTCTTTATCCTTTTAACATCGAACACTAATAATTCTGCCCACGTTAATCCACATCAAACTGCCTCAAGTTGTTTCTTTGATTAAATAAAATGACAAAACCTTCCTTCTACATATAAAAAGTGCAACATTAAACAGTTTCAAGTCAACTCATCATACTAAATTTATTACAGCATTTGGGAAGCCTGTAGTTGACTTTTATTATGTAAATGTTATATTTTTATCAACATGTGATAGCAGGGACCCTGCCATTCAAAACTAGGCTGCTACATTACTAATGATTAATGTAACTATAGCTGAAAAAATAGTACAATAGCAATAGGAGAGTCTATAGGAGTTCAATGAAATAACACAGGGCTTTGCTGCCCCTAACACACACACACACACACACACACACAGCAAAATGAGCTAACGTCATGCTAAAAGCTAATTACCCTTCAACTCAAGCCTATACTGCGAGCTAGCTGAGCTGCAGTTTAAGTTTCTAGAAGGTCAACGGGCTCATAGTGATGTTTGTACTAGTTGTGACTGGGAAGTGTTTTTTTAAATTTGTGGAGAGTACCCTGTCCGCTGCTCCCCTGCTAAACGAATATCTGCTCGACGCTGAAGCATTGACTACATCGCTCTGAATACGCACTGCTGATTGGCTTTGTATGTAACCAATCAGATGGTTGTGTGGGTGGGACAATGCTTGCTGCTGAAACAGAGGCAGAAAGCAGAGCAGCTTGTGAAGACTTTTGCTTACAAACTCGTTCGGTACGCCCGCGTGCCGAACCGAAACCCCCGTACCGAAACGGTTCAATACAAATACACGTACCGTTACACCCCTAGTGTTTTTATGTCATATTCATCATTTTGCTCTTTCTTTTACAACCGATGCAGAGCGGCCCCAAAAAGTCCAAGATCTTTTACATCGCCACTGAAATTATGACCTCTGAGAAAGTGTAAGACCTTTTTGTTTCCTTTTCTTTGAGCAGCTAAAAAAAAACAAGTAATTTTACTTGACACTGCCTAACATGTCACTCATGTATTGCCTCTTAGGTTCGTGAATGTCCTGAAACTGCTCCATGTTGTAAGTACATGTTATTCTTACTTTAAAGCGTTTATAAGTACTATTTCTACCCATGATGCACTTGGGCTTTTCTGCCTTATGAATGTTGTTATGAATACTATGTTTCCATGCAGTAAATGTGTCTGATTTCTCAAAAAACGTATTTTTCGGACTATAAGTCGCAGTTTTTTTCATAGTTTGCCCGGGGGTGCGACATATACTCCGGAGCGATTTATGTGTGAAATTAACACATTATCGTAAAATATCAATATTATTTAGCTCATTCGTGGAGGAGACGTAGAAAATGTCAGCAATAGTCACACACACGTCAACCAATAAGAATTGGGCGGGGGAGGGTCATGGCAGAAGTGCATTGTTATATTAACTGCTATATGCTACTGCCGTAGCTATTAAAATGGATAATTTCATCGTTGGCGGTAATTTATAAAAACTGAGAAGGGCTGAACAAAAATGGCAGCGAAAAGGAAATTATGCAGTGCAGATTACAAGCTGGACGTAGTGAAATATGCAGCAGAAAACGACAAGAAGGAGCGACACAAATTACTTTTGGAGTTGGCAAAGTGGTTTAGAAGAGACATCAAGGAAGAATATTTCATGGGATTTATCGATTAGGAGTGACAGATTGTTTGGTAAACATAAAGCATGTTCTATATGTTATAGTTATTTGAATGACTCTTACCATAATATGTTACGTTAACATACCAGCCACCTTCTCAGTTGGTTATTTATGCCTCATATAACGTTCACTTATTCAGCCTATTTTTTATTTATTTTAAATTGCCTTTCAAATGTCTGTTCTTGGTGTTGGGTTTTATCGAATAAAATTCCCCCAAAATGCGATTTATACTCCAGTGCGACTTATTTGTTTTTTTTCCTTCTTTATTATGCATTTTCGGCTGGGGTGACGTATACTCTGGAGCGATTTATAATGCGAAAGATACGGTAGTTATTTTTTAATTTTTTTGTATTGTCACACGTGCAAGGGAAGTCCAAGTGTCCAAATGCAGACCTTGGCAAAATATACGCGGCCCATTAAGATTTTCAATCTGGCCCGCCGGACTTTCTACTAGTGTTGTCCCAAAACCAATATTTTTATACCGGTACCAAAATGTATTATGATACTTTTCGGTACTTTTCTATAGTTTTCTAAATAAAGGGCACCACAAAAAATGCCATTGTTGGCTTTTTTTAACAAAAATGTTTACAGTACATTAAACATTGTTTATTATTGCATGTCATTTATCATTCTATTGTTTCGTCTACATTATGACGAACAAGCTGTAAAAATTGATTATTAATTTACTTGTTCATTTACTATTAATACCTGCTTATTTTCTCTTTTAACATGTTCTATCTACACTTCTGTTAAAATGTAAAAATCACTTATTTTTCTGTTGTTTGATACTTTACATTAGTTTTAGATGATACCACACATTTAAGTATCGATTCCGATACCAAGTAGTTACAGGGTTATACAGTCGTGGTCAAAAGTTGACACACACTTGTAAAGAACATAATGTCATGGCTGTCTTGAGTTTCCAATCATTCCTACAACTCTTATTTTTTTGTGATAGAGTGATTGGAGCACATGCTTGTTGGTCACAAAAAAACATTCATGAAGTTTGGTTCGTTTATGAATTTATTATGGGTCAACTGAAAATATGACCCAATCTGCAGGGTCAAAATTGTACATATAGCAATGTTAATATTTGGTTACATGTCCCTTGGCAAGTTTCACTGCAATAAGGCGCTTTTGGTCGCCATCCACAAGCTTCCGGTTGAATTGTTGACCACTCCTCTTGACCAAATTGGTTCAGTTCAGCAAAATGTGTTGGTTTTCTGACATGGACTTGTTTCTTCGGCATTGTCCACACAGACTTTGAAAAGGCCATTCTAAAATATTAATTTTAGCGTGATATAAAATAGACCACTCATCGGGAGTGCGCCCTATAATCCGGTGCGCCTTTATAGATGAAAAAAGATCCAAAATAGACCATTCGCCGGCAGTACGCCTTATAATCCGGTGCGCCTTTTATGTGGAAAAAAGATCCTATATAGACCATTCATCGCCGCTGCGCCTTATAATCCGTTGCGCCTTATATATAAGAAAAGATGAAAAATAGACCATTCGTCGGCAGTGCGCCTTGTAATCCGGTGCACCTTTATATATGAAAAAAGATCCAAAATAGACCATTCACCGGCAGTGCCATTTATAATCCGGTGCGCTTTATATATGAAAAAATATCAAAAATAATCCATTCATTGGCAGTACGTTTTATAAACCGGTGCGCCTTATATATGAAAAAATTATCCAAAATAGACCATTCATTGGCAGTGCACATTATAATACGGCGCACCTTATATATGAAAAAAGATCCAACATAGACAATTCATCGGCAGTGCGCTTTATAATCCGGCGCACTTTATATATGAAAAAAGATCCGAAATAGACCATTCATCGGCAGTGTGTCTTATATATGAAAAAAGATCAAAAATAGACCATTCATCGGCAGTGCACCTTATAATCCATTGCACCTTATATATGAAAAGAGATTAAAAATAGACCATTTGTCGGCAGTGCGCTTTATAATCTGGTGCGCCTCATATATGAAAAAAGATCCAAAATAGACCATTCATCGGCAGTGCGCTTTATAATCCGGTGCGCTTTATATATGAAAAAATCAAAAATGCACCATTCATTAGCAGTGCTCCTTATATATGAAAAAAGATCGAAAATAGACCATTCATCGGCAGTGCGCTTTATAATCTGGTGCAGATGATATGGGAAAAAGCCCAAAAATACACAATTTATCGGCAGTGCGCTTTATAATCCGGTGCGCCTGATTTATGGAAAAAAACTCAAAAATACACCATTTATCGGCAGTGCGCTTTATAATCCGGTGCGCCTTGTATATGAAAAAATAAAAAATGCAACATTCATTAGCAGTGCACCTTATATATGAAAAAAGATCGAAAATAGACCATTCATCGACAGTGGCTTTATAATCCGGTGCGCCTTTATATATGAAAAAATCAAAAATGCGCCATTCATTAGCAGTGCACCATATATATGAAACAAGATCGAAAATAGACCATTCATCGGCAGTGCGCCTTATAATCTGGTGCGGCTGATATGGAAAAAGCCCAAAAATACACAATTTATCGGCAGTGCGCTTTATAATCCGGTGCGCCTGATTTATGGAAAAAGCTCAAAAATACACCATTCATCGGCAGTGCGCCTTATATATGGAAAAAGATCGAAAATAGACCATTCAACGGCAGTGGGCCTTGCAATCCGGTGCGCCTTATAATCCGGCGCACCTTATATATGAAAAAAGATAAAAAATAGACCATTCATCGGCGGTGCACCTTATAATCCATTGCGCCTTATATATGAAAAAAAGTTTAAAAATAGACCATTTGTCGGCAGTGCGCCTTATAATCTGGTGCGCCTTATATATGAAAAAAGATCCAAAATAGACCATTCATCGGCGGTGCGCCTTATGTATGGGAAAGATCCCAAATAGACCATTCATCGGCGGTGCGCCTTATATATGAAAAAAAGATCCAAAATGGACAATTCATCGGCAGTGCGCCTTATAATCGCGCTTTATGTATGAAAAAATCAAAACTGCACCATTCATTGGCAGTGCACCTTATATATGAAAAAAGATCAAAAATAGACCATTCCTCGGCAGTGCGCCTTACAATTCGGTGCGTCTGATATGGAAAAAGCCCAAAAATACACAATTTATCGGCAGTGCGCCTTATAATCCGGTGCACCTTATATATGAAAAAAGATTAAAAAAAGTACACCATTCATCGGCAGTGCGCCTTATATATGAGAAAAGATCGAAAATAGACCATTCAACGGCAGTGGGCCTTACAATCCGGTGCGCCTTATAATCCGGTGTGCCTGATACATGGAAAAAGCTATAAAATACACCATTCATCGGCAGTGCGACTTTTATATGAAAAAAGATCAAAAATAGAACATTCATCAGCAGTGCGCCTTATGATCCGGTGCGCCTTTATATATGAAAAAAGATTTTAAAAAATACACTATCGGCAGTGCGCCTTATATACGAAAAAATATTAAAAAATACACCATCGGCGGTGCGCCTTATATATGAAAAAAGATTTTTTTTTTTAAATACACCATTCATCGGCAGTGCACCTTATATATGAAAAAAAAGATAAAAAATAGACCATTCATCGACAGTGCACTTTATAATCCGGTGCGCCTTATATATGGAAAAAGCTCAAAAATAGACCATTCGCCGGCGATGCGCCTTATAGTCTGGTGCGCTTTATGGTCTGTAAAATACGGTACGCACACACACATTTTTTTTTTATACACGCCCATCGAAAGACATATATTTTGTTTTAAACACAGAAAAATTATAATACAGAAAGACACATACGCAGATCTGATTCCACACACAGATTGAAACTCACGTGTGCTACAATAACAACTTTAGAAGGATAAGGAAGTAAGGCAGACCAGAGGACGCTCGTGTGAAAGGAGCTTAATTGCTTAGTTCATACCTGAAAACACCCTAAATGATTGACTCTTACCCTGCAAATGCACTTCCCTTTTGTCAGCGTGATGTAAGAGGTGCACTATTATTTTAGAAGACGTCGACGCCCTGACATGCACGGTTTCGGTGAACCGGTGACCCCTCAGAGGGGACTCAAAGCAGCTGATGATGAAGTGGCTTAATCCTAAACGCAATTTAACCTCCACTTTCATCCACCGCGCTGAATCATTTAGGCTTAAGGGCTAATTAAATTTGTATTGCCAGGCGGGTGTGTGAAATGGTTTTGCAAGGCTGCAAGTCAGGCTTAAAAAAAACAAAAACAAAAAAAAACCCTAAGCTTGCCAAGATGTGACGTTACCTGCTTTGCATATGACATGAACTAAAAATAACTCTTATTTAGGGTTCCTTCCGGGTACTCCGGCTTCCTCCCACTTCCAAAGACATGCACCTGGGGATAGGTTGATTGGTAACGCTAAATTGGCCCTAGTGTGTGAATGTGAGTGTGAATGTTGTCTGTCTATCTGTGTTGGGCCTGCAATGAGGTGGCGATTTGTCCAGGGTGTACACCGCCTTCCGCTTGATTGTAGCTGAGATAGGCACCAGCGACCGCAAAAGGGACAAGCGGTAGGAAATGGATGGATGGATGGATGGATGGATGGAAGTTGGGACGTTCCGTAAATGGTTAATAAAAACAGAATACAATGATTTTCAAATCCTTTTCAACTTATATTCAATTGAATAGACTGCAAAGACAATAAATCTATAAATAATAATAAGCAGGGGCGTCCATGATAACGTTGCTTGGATGGCAACAAATGTTGCTCCAAAACCTGCCTTTCAGCATTAATGGTGCCTTTGCAGATGTGTAAGCTACCTATACCCCCATATTTAACGTTAGAACTACAAAACTTAATATTTTGCAAATATTCGCTCATATGGAATTTGATGTCTGCAACATGTTTCTAAAAAGCTGGCACAAGTGGCAAAAAAGACTGAGAAAGTGGAGGAATGCATATCAAACACAACAATAGCCCACAGGTGTGCAGGCTAATTAGGAACAGGTGGGTGCCATGATTGGGTATAAAAGCAGCTTCCATGAAATGCTCAGTCATTCACAAACAAGGACGGACGGGGTGAGGGTCACCATTTTGTCAACAAATGCGGGAGCAGTGCGCTTTATAATCAAATAGTTTAAGAACAACATTTCTCAACTAGCTATTGCAAGGAATTTAGGGATTTCACCATCTACGGTCCGTTATATCAGTGGTTCCCAACCACCGGGCTCGATTAGTATCGGGCCGCAGAAGAATTTTTTATTAATTTTTTTTTTTTTTTTTTTTTTATTATATCAACATAAAAAACACAAGATACACTTACGATTAGTGCACCAATCCAAAAAAATTCCCTTTTTCATGACAAAAACCTCCCTTTTTCATGACAAAGAAAAAAAAATCCCCCCCCACAGCCAGGCCGTGGGACAAATTATCAGGCGATGACCGGTCCGCAGCTACAAAAAGTTTGGGGACCACTGCTTTACATCATCAAAAGGGTCAAAGGATCGGCAAACCAACATTGAATGCCCATTACCTTGAAACCCACAGGTAAAACTGCATCAAAAAGCGACAGTGTGTAAAGGATATCACCACATGGGCTCAGGAACACTTCAGAAAACCATCAGTAACTACAGTTGGTCAGTACATCTGTAAGTGCAAGTTAATACAATTTCATGCAAAGCGAAAGCCATTTATCAACAACACCCAGAAACGCCGCCGGCTTTTCTGGGCCCGAGCTCATTTAAGATGCACTGATGCAAAGTGGAAAAGTGTTCCGTGGTCTGACGAGTGCACATTTCAAATTGTTGTTGAAAACTGTGGACCTTGTGTCCTACGGAAAAAAGAGGAAAAGAACCATTCGGATTGTTCTAGGCGCAAAGTTGAATAGCCAGCATCTGTGATGGTATGGGGGTATAGGTAGCTTACACATCTGCGAAGGCACCATTAATGCTGAAAGGCAGGTTTTGGAGCAACATTTGTTGCCATCCAAGCAACGTTTTCATGGACGCCCCTGCTTATATTCATTCATAAATATATTGTCTTTGCAGTCTATTTAATTGAATATAAGTTGAAAAGGATTAGCAATTCATTGTATTCTGTTTTTATTTACCATTTACACAATGTGCTAACTTCACTGGTTTTGTACAACACAACTTGTAATATAAAATATGCAATTCATCATAAGCTCTGATTTGGAAAAACTCCTTTATTTCCTGTGCTTGAGTGTTTTTTTCCCCCCTTAGCTCTGTTTAAGATTGAAATGTGGTCCTATGAGCCGATGTCACCGACAGGAAGTATCTGTCACCTCAATAGTGCAGGAATGGAGTCCGGCGATGACACACAGTCATACCAAGTCTGAAAGAATGCGGATGTGTTTGTGCTATGTTCAGGCTTCATGTCTGCATGTCGACTCGTGAATTATGGCTCATAAACATCACCATGTGGAGTTGTGAATTATAGCTCAGACAGTACAGTGCACACGCCGACTCACACCAAAGCCAACTTTCAGAAATTCTCACCAACTGTCCTATACTTGATTATGTCAGGATTTTTGCAGGATTAAAAACAAAAAACAAAAAGCAAGTCACATGTTGCAAAATTTGCTATTCCAATTAAAAAATTAAAAATGCTGAATAATAAAAAATGATAGTAAAACAAATTATTATAAAAAAAATAAGAATGAATAACAATGTAGGTAAATATCCATCCATTCATTTTCTACTGCTTGTCCCTTTTGGGGTTTTGGGGGGTGCTGGAACCTATCCCAGTATGATAACTAAAATATTGGTGTATTTAATATTGTGGCTGCTGAGTGTTGGCAGTTTGACATCTGATGTCTTTCATAAACATAATCTCAGGGCATTCAATCCATGGCAACTGTTTGGTTCGTTTTAGAAGACGTTCTCTCATCCCAGTTGGCTTTATCAGTTCATGCTCCCAGACTTGGATCGTCTTAGACTTGGATGGGTCAAATGTAGTCTTAGATTTGGATTGGTCACATCTCGTCTTAGACTTGGATCGGTCAGATCCGGTCTTAGACTTTGATTGGCAACTTCTAGTCTTAGACTTGGATTGGTCAGAGCTCGTTTTAGACTTTGATCGGTCACATCTAGTCTTAGACTTGTATTGGTCACATCTAGTCTTAGACTTGGATAAGTCACATCTAGTCTTAAACATGGATCGGTCACATCTAGTCTTAAACATGGATCGGTCAGATATAGGTTTAAACTCGGATTGGCAACTTCTAGTCTTAGACTTGGATTGGTCACATCTAGTCTTGGACTTGGATCGGTCAAATCTAGTCTTCGACTTAGATTGGTCACATCGTCTTAGGTTTAGATTGGACACATCTAGTCTTAGACTTGGATCGGTCAGATCTAGTCTAAGACTTGGATTGGTCAGATCTAGTCTTAGACTTGGATTGGTCAGATGTAGTCTTAGACTTGGATTGGTCAGATCTAGTCTTAGACTTGGATCGGTCCGATCTAGTCTTACACTTGGATTGGTCACATCTCGTCTTAGGTTTAGATTGGTCACATTTAACCTTGGGTTTGGATCGGTCACATCTAGTCTTAGACTTGGATCGGTCAGATCTAGTTTTAGACTTGGATCGGTCAGATCTAGTCTTAGACTTGGATCGGTCAGATCTAGTCTTAGACTTGGATCGGTCAGATCTAGTCTTAGACTTGGATCAGTCAGATCTAATCTTAAACTTGGATTGGGAATTTCTAGTCTTAGACTTGGATTGGTCACATCTAGTCTTAGACTTGGATCGGTCAAATCTTGTCTTCGACTTAGATTGGTCACATCGTCTTAGGTATAGATTGGACACATCTAGTCTTAGACTTGGATCGGTCAGATCTAGTCTCAGACTTGGATCGGTCAGATCTAGTCTTAGACTTGGATCGGTCAGATCTAGTCTTAGACTTGGATCGGTCAGATCTAGCCTTAGACTTGGATCGGTCAGATCTAGCCTTAGACTTGGATCGGTCCGATCTAGCCTTAGACTTGGATCGGTCCGATCTAGTCTTAGACTTGGATCGGTCAGATCTAGTCTTACACTTGGATTGGTCACATCTCGTCTAGGTTTAGATCGGTCACATTTAGTCTTGGGTTTAGATTGGTCACATCTAGTCTTAGACTTGGATTGGTCAGATCCAGTCTTAGACTTGGATCGGTCAGATCTAGTCTGAGGTTTAGATTGGTCACATCTAGTCTTGGGTTTAGATTGGTCAAATGTAGTCTTGGGTTTAGATTGGTCACATGTAGTCTTAGGTTTAGATCGGTCACATTTAGTCTTGGGTTAAATTGGTCACATCTAGTCTTAGACATGGATTGGTCAGATCCAGTCTTAGACTTGGATCGGTCAGATCTAGTCTGAGGTTTAGATTGGTCACATCTAGTCTTGGGTTTAGATTGGTCACATCTAGTCTTGGGTTTAGATTGGTCAAATGTAGTCTTGGGTTTAGATTGGTCACATGTAGTCTTAGGTTTAGATTGGTCACACCGAGTCTTAAGTTTAGATTAGTCACATGTAGTCTTAGGTTTAGATTGGTCACATCTAGTCTTAGGTTTGGATTGGTCACATCAAGTCTTAGGTATAGATTGGTCACATCAAGTCTTAGGTATAGATTGGTCGCACCTAGTCTTAGGTATAGATTGGTCGCATCTAGTCTTAGGTATAGATTGGTCGCATCTAGTCTTAGGTACAGATTGGTCGCATCTAGTCTTAGGTACAGATTGGTCGCATCTAGTCTTAGGTACAGATTGGTCGCATCTAGTCTTAGGTACAGATTGGTCGCATCTAGTCTTAGGTACAGATTGGTCGCATCTAGTCTTAGGTATAGATTGGTCGCATCTAGTCTTAGGTATAGATTGGTCGCATCTAGTCTTAGGTATAGATTGGTCGCATCTAGTCTTAGGTATAGATTGGTCGCATCTAGTCTTAGGTTTAGATTGGTCGCATCTAGTCCTAGGTTTAGATTGGTCACATCTACTCTGAGAGTGAGATTGATCAGATGATGAGAGGTAAAGCTTCTTCTAAGACAAACCAAACAGTCTAGTTGAGGGGGATTAAAAGCCCTGAGAATACAATGACCTGGATGAATGAGAACATCCACTGACTGGCATGTTCATAAAAATACCTTTTTATAATCCGCACAGGCGCTAAGATTGTTAGCCATGCATTATTTTATCTCATCAGTCATCACGTTTTGTCTGCCTCTCTGCAACTTTGAATGCATGCCATCTCTTTCTGCTTTTAACCGTACAGTAACACCACACAGTTGTACTTTTGGGATTCCGACAGTAGTTGATGATCTCCCTCTCTGATAATCTGTACTGCAGGACTTCCGCGAGGCGGTAGCTGAAGCGTCCCGTCAAAGTGGCAAACCTGTGATCGAGGATCGTCTGCTGAACCAGATCCTGTACTACCTCCCTCAACTCTACGAGCTGAACCAGGACCTGCTGCAGGAACTACAGAACAGACTGGCCGTGTGGTACAGAACACTTCCAATTGCTTGCTTTTGTTTTGATCAGCAGTCCATTCTCAATATTTGTCTACACTTGTGCCTGAAGCTTTAAAAATCTATATTTAAATGTGCATACTGTATCTCCCCTGTACTCTTTGAGTACAGGCTAATTCAGTCTAATTAAGGAAATGCCAACGTCCTAACTGAGAGGCTGGAATGTGATCTCTCTGTTATCAGCGGAATTACATTCCATCGTCCTCCGACTTAGTTTAGATTTCTTGTTCTCGTGAACCTCTTAAAAGACCCAATATTGTCTCTTGTGGTTATCTAAAGTAGGACATTCAAGGATAACTATTGAAATAACGATGCACTAAATCTATGGACTTCTCCTTTCCCATCCATCCATGCACTTTCTATACCGCTTGTTCTCATTGGGGTCATGGCTGAGCTGGAGCCTACCTCAGTCTACGTTTTCAGCGAGAAGTTGACTGACACCTTAGACTGGTTGCCAGGCAATTACAAAGCACATATAGACAAACAACCACTCCCACTCACATTCAGTGTCTCCATTTGACCTAAGGACGCCATAGTACCCGGTCAAAGATCCTCTATATGTCAAGATAACTATGATGTTTTTAAGAACCTTTTGCAAAAATGGTGAAAAATTCTCTTTTGGACCGGAGTTATCTGCTGTTTTCAAGGAGCTGGACTGCTAAAGCAGTGTATTGAAGGTCGTCTATGTTAGGGGTGTCAAACTCAAATACAGAGTGGGCCAAAATGTAAAACTGAACAAAGCTGTGGGGCCAAGGTTGAACAAATTAACCTTTTAATGGGGACCCAAACAAGTTTTGCGTTGAATATTGAACAAGCAAGGCTTATATAACTATAGTGACATGCAAAATTCATTTTCAAATAATAATAATTAAAAAAATATGAATGGCATATCAAATAAACTAAATAAAAAAAAATGGAATGCCTCTTTTCTATTTGTAGCTTTCTGAGGTAAATATCAAAATTAACTTTTTCTACAGGCTAACAATACATTTGAAAATAAAATAACAATAATGAATGAATCAAACATTCAAGCCTTGAAGTAGCAAGAGAAAGTGCATGAATTTGCAAAGCGAAAGCCATTTATCAACAACACCCAGAAACGCCACCGGCTTCGCTGGGCCCGAGCTCATCTAAGATGGACGAGTCTACATTTCAAATTATTTTTGGAAACTGTGGACGTTTTGTCCTCAGGAACAAAGAGGAAAAGAACCATCCGGATTGTTCTAGGCGCAAAATTGAAAAGCCAGCATCTGTGATGGTATGAGGGTGTACTAGTGCTCAAGGCATGGGTAACTTACACATATGTAAAGGCACCATTAATGCTGAAATACAGGTTTTGGAGCAACATAGGTTGCCATCCAAGCAACATCTTTTTTCTGGACGCCCCTGCTTATTTCAGCAAGACAATGCCAAGCCACATTCTTCACGTGTTACAACAGCGTGGGTTTGTAGTAAAAGAGTGCGGGTACTAGACTGGCCTCCCTGTAGTCCAGACCTGTCTCCCATTGAAAATGTGTGGCGCTACATGAAGCCTAAAATACCACAACAGAGACCACGGACTGTAGAACAACTTAAGCTGTACATCAAGCAAGAATGGGAAATAATTCCACCTAAAAAGCATAAAAAATGTCTCCTCAGTTCCCAACAATATTTGAGAGGAATACGTCTTTTGTGTATACAATGTTCCCTCGTTCAACGCTGGGGTTACATTCCAAAAAATAATCGCTTTAAGTAAAATCCGTGTATTAGAAGTTTTTTTGTATGATCTATATTTTTTCATTTACAGGATGTTTTTTTTTCCCATTTACCATGCATGTTTTTTTCGTTTACAGGTTGTTTTTTTATTTTTTATATGCTTTTTTTCATTTACCATACTGTACAGTAGGTTTTTAAGTTTCTTTTATATATTTTAAGTCTGTTAAGCCCCTAACTACACACTTTATAAACTTTTCTCAGACATGTATTAACATTTTCTCATATTTTACTCATTGAAACACTCTCAAAGTTCACACTTTCGTGGATTTGAAAAAAATAAGTACAGTACTACTACCATTAAAAAAAAATGAAACCAAAGATCAAAACCTGCTTTTAGGGCTCTAGGAATTTTTGACCTATCTTATCTTAAAGCCCGCAGCATTTCAACGCAAGAGAGGGTTACTTTATTTATATAGTACATTTACAATTTGTTTTAAAATGAACCAAAGTGCTTTACAGTTTAAAAAGCAAAGAGCAAAAAACAAACAAAGAACATAAACAATGAATGAACTAAACAAGATAGTGCAAAAGTAATACAGTAAAAGGTGTTGAATTAAAAAAAAAATTAAAAATGTGTAAAATAATAAAAGTGCGACAAATTGAAAACATTTCAACACGTAATCAGTCGCACCATCTTTTTGGGCCTTAAATCCTGCGCTTTTGGCTTTGTCTTGCATTATAAAGGTGCGAGAGGACATCCATCTCCAAAATAAGTCTCTCATCCATATTAAAAACTTGTTCAGGATTATATCCCCCACCACAGTATACATTCTGCAATATACAGGACACATGGCAGGAAGATTGACAATGGTCTACAGTCCCTTAGTGAAACAGAACGCAGAACAAAATGCACATTTATATGCTGTAAAAAAAAAAGCATGCGACACTGTGTAAATCTGTGTAATCTGTGTAAAGTGAACTGTGTTGTTGCAAGCGAACACTATAGTAAAAGTTTTGCATTTTTGATTTCAACAACTCTTTATATAGCACATATATAAAAAATTTTTAAACTGAACCAAAGTGCTTTACAGGTTAAAAAGCATATAGCAAAAAACTAAACAAACAAAGAACATAAACAATGAATGAGCTAAACAAGATACTGCATAAGCAACACGGTAAAAGGGGTTGAATTAAAAAAAATTGTAAAACAAAAATAATATTAAAAGTGCGACAAATTGAAAAACTTTCAACACGTAATCAGTCGCACCATCTTTTGGGGCCTTAAATCCTGCGCTTTTGGCTTTGTCCTGCATTATAAAGGTGCGAGAGGACATCCATCTCCAAAATAAGTCTCTCATCCATATTAAAAACTTGTTCAGGATTATATCCCCCACCACAGTATACATTCTGCAATATACAGGACACATGGCAGGAAGATTGACAATGGTCTACAGTCCCTTAGTGAAACAGAACGCAGAACAAAATGCACATTTATATGCTGTAAAAAAAAAAGCATGCGACACTGTGTAAATCTGTGTAATCTGTGTAAAGTGAACTGTGTTGTTCCAAGCGAACACTATAGTAAAAGTTTTGCATTTTTGATTTCAACAACTCTTTATATAGCACATTTATAAAAAAAATTTAAACTGAACCAAAGTGCTTTACAGGTTAAAAAGCATATAGCAAAAAACTAAACAAACAAAGAACATAAACAATGAATGAGCTAAACAAGATACTGCATAAGCAATACGGTAAAAGGGGTTGAATTAAAAAAAATTGTAAAACAAAAATAATATTAAAAGTGCGACAAATTGAAAAACTTTCAACACGTAATCAGTCGCACCATCTTTTGGGGCCTTAAATCCTGCGCTTTTGGCTTTGTCCTGCATTATAAAGGTGCGAGAGGACATCCATCTCCAAAATAAGTCTCTCATCCATATTAAAAACTTGTTCAGGATTATATCCCCCACCACAGTATACATTCTGCAATATACAGGACACATGGCAGGAAGATTGACAATGGTCTACAGTCCCTTAGCAAAACAGGACGCAGAACAAAATGCACATATGCTGTAAAAAGAAAGCATGCGACACTGTGTAAATCTGTGTAATCTGTGTAAAGTGAACTGTGTTGTTGCAAGCGAACACTATAGTAAAAGTTTAGCATTTTTGATTTCAACAACTCTTTATATAGCGCATTTACAAAAAATTTTAAACTGAACCAAAGTGCTTTAGAGGTTAAAAAGCAGAAAACAAAAAACAAACAAAGAACATAAACAATGAATGAGCTAAACAAGATACTGCATAAGCAATACGGGAAAAGGGGTTGAATTAAAAAAAAATTGTAAAACAAAAATAATATTAAAAGTGCGACAAATTCAAAAATTTTCAGTCGCACCATCTTTTGGGGCCTTAAATCCCGCGCTTTTGGCTTTGTCCTGCATTATAAATGTGCGAGAGGACATTCATCTCCAAAATAAGTCTCTCATCCATACCAAAAACTTGTTCAGGATTATATCCCCACCACAGTATACATTCTGCAATATACAGGACACATGGCAGGAAGAAGATTGACAATGGTCTACAGTCCCTTAGCGAAACAGGACGCAGAACAAAATGCACATTTATATGCTGTAAAAAAAAAAAAAAAAAGCATGCGACACTGTAAAAAATTACTCTCACAAAAAAAATCTGTGTAAAGTGAACAGTGTTGTTGCAAGCGAACACTAAATTAAAAGTTTTGCATTTTTGATTTCAACAACTCATGAAAAATGGGAGCAAAAACAAAGTTTTTTGTTCAGTAAAATACCATGAAGCATTTATATGGTTTCACTTTTAACTGTGATGTGTCCTATGTTGGAAATGATTTTGACGCCCCTGCCTTCTTTATAACAGGAGCATTCTGCTTTTTTTTTTTTTTTAGAATTTTATTGCATAAACACTTCACAAAGATCCTTCGTCTGTGGTTTTGAAAACATGATCAAAGATCCCATACGTGACAGGAGCACTGCTCGGTTATTACCTACCTAATGTTAAAGGGTTAGTCAAAGATCCTCTAATTGAGACGAAGCCGCTACTGTTTTTAAGGATTCCAGCATGTCAAGTTATAATTGATGTCACCTCCTTTTGCATGATGAAGTGGCCTGTGCCAGTTCCAAGCGTAATAATCCTCGTCTGCATTTATTTTTTAATCTGAACAGGGATGAAAACGACCAGCTGGCGGACATCTTCCTACAGAGAGGTCCCTATTTGAAAATGTATTCCACATACATCCGGGAGTTTGACAAGAATGTGGCCCTACTGGAAGAGCAGAGCAAGAAGAATCCAGCATTCGGCGCTGTCGTACGTGAATTTGAGGTGACGAGACTCGCCTGACCTGTTTCTTTGTCCCGGGAGCTGGTCTTATATGTCAAGGAGACAGTTCTTATAGCTTTTGTTTCTTAAAAAAAAAAAAATGGTGTGCTTGTGTCCTTTTTTTTTTGTCCCAGGCCAGTCCACGTTGTGCCAACTTGGCTTTAAAGCACTACCTCCTAAAGCCCATTCAGAGAATTCCACAGTACCAGCTCCTGCTCAGAGGTAACTCTAAATTATTTGAATTATTTATTATTGGAAGTGTATTCCTAGATAGACGTTTGTTTCACTCCTTGCAGAACAGTGCCCTCTAGTGTCAAGAAAGGAGAACATACTGTAACAATGGATTAATGGCTTTGCCTCTTAGTAGAGGCCCTTAGGGAGATTTTCGTTCACTTTTGTCTAAAAGCGCCAAATTTGGCACAGGTGTAGATCAGGGCATAGTTAAATGATTTAGCTAGGGCGCCGGTGACCTTTAGGGTCGCCACAGCGGCCAATCAAATACGGCCGCGACTTTTAATGGCTTTTGTCTCTAACATTTGAAACAGATGAGCTTTAAATGTAAACTTGGTGTCTATTTCATGTGTTTTGACTATTAGAAATGTGTTGGAATGGTCATTTTTATTTTGGGGTGTGTCTAGACCCCTAATTTGCATATTTCCAAGTGCCGTTTTGCTATTCAGAAGGCATTGGACGTAACTTGGGCATTGTTATGAGTAAAACCTGCTGCAACATGCCTATGTCGTTAATATGGAAATTCAAGTGCTATAATAAATAAATAGGGCTTCACGGTGGCAGAGGGGTTAGTGCGTCTGCCTCACAATACGAAGGTCCTGCAGTCCTGGGTTCAAGTCCAGGCTCGGGATCTTTCTGTGTGGAGTTTGCATGTTCTCCCCGTGAATGCGTGGGTTCCTTCCGGGTACTCCGGCTTCCTCCCACTTCCAAAGACATGCACCTGGGGATAGGTTGATTGGCAACACTAAAAATGGTCCCTAGTGTGTGAATGTGAGTGTGAATATTGTCTGTTTATTTGTGTTGGCCCTGCGATGAGGTGGCGACTTGTCCAGGGTGTACCCCGCCTTCCGCCCGATTGTAGCTGAGATAGGCGCCAGCGCCCCCCGCGACCCCAAAAGGGAATAAGCGGTAAAAAAAATGGATGGATGGATGGATAATAAATAAACGATCATAAATCGTATCATTTCAGTATGTTCCTGATGCTCAAGAAGTCTAAAATAGTTTGCCAAAAAGTATCAAAAGTTAAGGTACACCTAATTTTTACATAGCCGCCCTCTTGGAAATATGCTAACTAGGTGTCCAGACACACCCAATCCTAAAGATGATTTTTCCATCATATTTCTAATTGTCAAAAAACATGAAATAAACACTAAGTTTGGACACGATGTCGAATATTTCCGAAAACAATTTGAAATGTGGACTTGTCAGACCACAGAACACTTTTCCACTTTGCATCAGTCCATCTTAGACGATCTCGTGCCCACAGAAGCCGGCGGCGTTTCTGGATGTTGTTGATAAATGGATTTTGCTCTGCATAATACAGCTTTAACTTGCACTTACAGATGTAGCGACTAACTGTACTGTATTTAGTGACAGTGCTTTTCTGAAGTGTTCCTGAGGCCATGTGGTGATATCCTTTAGAGATTGATGTCGGTTTTTGATACAGTGCCGTCCGAGAGATCGAAGGTCACGGTCATTTAATGTTGGTTTCCGGCCATGCCGCTTACGTGGAGTGATTTCTTTAAATCCTCTGAACCTTTTGATGATATTATGGATCGTAGATGTTGAAATCCCTAAATTTCTTGCAATTGCACTTTGAAAAACGTTGCTCTTAAACTGTTTGACTATTTGCTCACGCAGTTGTGGACAAAGGGGTGTACCTCGCCCCATCCTTTCTTGTGAAAGACTGAGCCTTTTTTGGGAAGCTGTTTTTATACCCAATCCTGGCACCCACCTGTGGGATATTCCAAATAAGTGTTTGATGAGCATTTTTCAACTTTATCAGTATTTATTGCCACCTTTCCCAACTTCTTTGTCACGTTTTGCTGGTATCAAATTCTAAAGTTAATAATTATTTGCACAATTTTTTTTTTTATCAGTTTGAACATCAAATATGTTGCAAATCATTGTATTCCGTTTATATTTACATCCAACACAATTTCCCAACTCACATGGAAAGGGGTTTGTATTGTGAAAACAGCCATTTTTTTGTATCCGGGATTAGGATCATGTGCCAAGAATTTACCACACAACGCCAAGCGTTGACCCGGACTGCTTGTTTTTCAGACTACTTAAAAAACCTGTCCAAAGACTCGTCTGATTACAAGGACACACAAGGTAAATAGTTGACATCTTTGGGAAGCACGACAAAACTGATAGCCTGGCTAGGATGGATTGTCTATTTACTACAACTCTCTTGTCTTCCCTTCAGCTGCTCTTGCTATCGTTAAAGAAGTGGCAAATCATGCCAATGACATCATGAAACAAGGGGTAAGGACCCGTGAAGTTTTTGATATATACTATATACCGTATTTTACGGCCCATAGGGTCTGTTTTTTATGTTTTTTCATATATAAGGCACACCGGATTATAGGACGCATTAAAGGAGTCATTATATTATTTTTTTCTAAATGTAAAAGACTTCCTTTTGGTCTACATAACATGTGATGGTGGTTCTTTGCTCAAAATGTCGCATAGATGATGATTTACAGATCATCTTCAAGTCGCTTTGTGGGCGGGTCTGATTTACGTGGCTCACCTTCGGCAGCGTCTTATCCCCGTCTTCTTTGTTGCAGCGGTGTAGCGTGCAAGGACGAGCGTGGGCGAACTGTCCAAAAGATGGCGCTAACTGTTTTAATGACATTCAGACTTTACTTCCATCAATAACGGCGCAAGCATCTCCTCATCCGGAAACAGCAACACCCGAAATGTGTCCCGTGAAAAACTGTCCGACAGGAACTGTAATAACTAAAGTTCCTTGGGTGAATAATGTAAACTCACTACACCGGTATGTTTTAAGCGCTTTCATGGCAAGTTTACTGACAGATATAAGTAAGAACTTTACACTACTTTATATTAAAAATGGCCACAGTGGAGGATAAATGTCCCATAACGAGAAGATAGAGGAAAAAGAAGTTTATCGACTACATATTTTTCAGGATTTATGCAGATCTGAAATACAGATCAGCAGGTACCAGAATGTAAGAAAAGTTGCTTTTGCATAATATTGCGAAACAAAACGCCAGAAAATGTCTTACCTTATGCACACACCATAAAAATACTCCTATATTGAAGCACACTTATCGCTTATGTTGGACTGCCATCTACTGGTCACACTTATTATGTACCAAATAAAACTGCTTCGAGGTGGGTACGCTCAACCAAACTTATTCCTTACATCAGGCGCACCAGGGTTATAAGGCGCGCTGTCGAGTTTTGAGGGGAAAAAAATATTTTAAGTGCGCCTTATAGTCCGGAAAATGCGGTATTTTTTAAATATACAGTGTTTGTTAAAACGGGCTATAATTAGACAGAGACTGTACTTTCTCCGATTTGATAACAAGTTAATGTTTTAACTTTAATAATGATTTGTTAGCTGAGAGAAAGTCTGAACAAATCCATATCTGAGATATTTGACTACATTTTAAGCCACAACACAGGAGCAGTATGTTGCTATAACGTTAAGGACCAAGTAACACCACAAGCGCAACGTTTCACACAAACAGCTAGGTAGCAACATGTTAAAGTGCATGCAGAGGTAGATAAAGCTGCTGACCAATCATAATTCAAATGCAGCTACTGTCACCTGGTAGAGTTAAGTAAACAAAGGGAGGTTGTCTACAGCCACAGCCACTGTAGCTTGACCAAGAGACCTGTATCCAATATCTGCGTCGTATCCGAAGTGAAAAGGTTGTACCATGAATTGATTTACGTGGACCCCGACTTAAACAAGTTGAAAATTTTATTCGGGTGTTAACATTTAGTGGTCAATTGTACGGAATATGTAATGTACTGTGCAATCTTCTAATAAAAGTTTCATCAATCAATCAATCAATCAAATCAAACCAGCACACCCCTAAAATAAGTCATTATTGTTTATTGCATGATCAGATCTATGCACAGTTTCGAAGATTGCGTGGAAATATTTTACTTTCAATCATAATTGAAAGAACCAGTACATTAAGAAACTAGAAAATTCCCACGGAAATTTTGATGGGCCTGCTGTCTGTGCCTTGGAACTCCGGCCGGAGGGTCGCCGGGAAGCCGCCGTACTTATTAGACAAGGGGTCACCAATCTTTTTGAAACGAAGAGCTACTTCTTGGGTACTGATTAATGCGAAGGGCTACCAGTTTGATACACACTTAAACAAATTGCCAGAAATAGCCAATTTGCTCAATTTACCTTTAATATATATATATATATATATATATATATATATATATATATATATATATATATATATATGTATATATATACTTAATGGGTATTTCTGTCCGTCATTTCGTCGTACATTTTTTTTCCTTTTACGGAAGGTTTTTTGTAGAGAATAAATGATGAAAAAAACACTTAATTGAACAGTTTAAAAGAGGAGAAAACACAAAAAAAATTAAAATTACATTTTGAAACATAGTTTATCTTCAATTTCGACTCTTTAAAATTCAAAATTCAACCCAAAAAAATTAAGACAAAAACTAGCTAATTCGAATGTTTTTGAAAAAATTTAAATAAGAATTCATGGAACATCATCAGTAATTTTTCCTGATTAAAATTCATTTGAAAATTTTGATGACATGTTTTAAATAGGTTAAAATCCAATCTGCACTTTGTTAGAATATATAACAAATTGGACCAAGCTATATTTCTAACAAAGACAAATCAAAATTTCTTATAGATTTTCCAGAACAAAAATTTTTAAATAAATTCAAAAGACTTTGAAATAAGATTTAAATTTGATTCTACGGATTTTCTAGATTTGACAGAATAATTTTTTTGAATTTATATCATAATAAGTTTGAAGAAATATTTCACAAATTTTCTTTGTCGAAAAAACAGAAGCTAAAATGAAGAAATCAATTAAAATGTATTTATTATTCTTTACAATAATAAAATAAAAAAATTACTTGAACATTTATTTAAATTGTCAGGAAAGAAGAGGAAGGAATTTAAAAGGCAAAAAGGTATGTGTTTAAAAATCCTAAAATCATTTTTAAGGTTGTATTTTTTCTCTAAAATTGTCTTTCTAAATGTTATAAGAAGCAAAGTAAAAAAAACTAATGAATTTATTTAAACAAGTAAAGACCAAGTCTTCAAGTGTAACTGTACAAAAGGAGCCACCGAGCTAGCCTAAAACAGTTGCATGTTTACATAAAAACGCTAACACTTAGCGTGCGTGCTAACGATTGCGTGATAACAATCAGCACATTTCACATACCAAGTTATACAAATCAAAGGTGTATGGCTGCGAAAATAGGAAAAAAAAGTGTAAAAATAGATGGGAAAAAGTCGAGTGAGCCCAAGTTGGCTCGCTAGCATGCTATCGTTTGCATGCTAATAGTTTACAAGTGGGCGGGGACGGCGTGGCGCGGTTGGGAAAGTGGCTCCTGGTTCAATCCCCACCTTCTACCAACCTAGTCACGCCCGTTGAGTCCTTGAGCAAGACACTTCACCCTTGCTCCTGATGGGTCGTGGTTAGGGCCTCGCATGGCAGCTCTAATCAGTGTGTGTGAATGGGTGAATGTGGAAATAGTGTCCAAGCGCTTTACAAGTATAACCCATTCACAAGTGTCACATACCAAGTTATATGACGCTGTGCTATACAGTAGCCAGAGTAGCTCAAAAGTTTAGCAAGCTAATGCTAATGTGCTAACAGTTGTGAAGTGAAGTATGAAGCGAATTATATTTATATAGCGCTTTTATATTGCGAAACCCAATATCTGAGTTACATTTTAAACCAGCGTGGGTGGCACTGGCCGCAGGTGGATAAAGTGCCTTGCCCGAGGACACAACGGCAGGGACTAGGATGGCGATTATCGAACCTGGAACCCCTCAAGTTGCTGGCACGGCCGCTCGACCAACCGAGCTACACCGCCCAAGTTAACAAGTGTCGCATAGAGTGCAACGTAAAAGTATGGCCGAGTTACAAAAGGAGGCAATCTTACCTTTTTGCCCTTATAAAGGTGCGTACCCATTCTAGTGGCCCATATTTTTTGTTTCTTTGTGAATAGCGTTTCCAGGGTAACACGAAATGGTCCCAATTTAAAGTGCCGCCATCGGCGCGATCAGCCCCCTTTCCGACGGTATAACATATGTGGGGGCTCGTTGGCCGGTTCGTCTCGTATTAGGTGTAAAGAGAAACAATAATAAAGTTTGAAGTATGAGCAATATTAATATAAATTACCATGAATTGATTAACGTGGACCCCGATTTAAACAAGTTGAAAAACTTATTCGGGTGTTACCATTGAGTGGTCAATTGTACGGAATATGTACTGTACTGTGCAATCTACTAATAAAAGTTTCAATCAATCAATCAATGGGCTGCTTGCAGCATGTGAATGGGCCTGCAGGCATTGCAGCAGGCCCATCATTAAGGTATGGCCGAGCTACAAAAGGAGGCAATCTTGCCTTTTTGGAGGCCGTTATAAAGGTGCGTACCCATTCTAGTGGCCCATATTTTTCGTTTCTTTGTGAATAGCGTTTCCAGGGTAACACGAAATGGTCCCAATTTAAAGTACCGCCATCGGCGTGAACAGCCCCCTTTCGGATGGTATAACATATGTGGGGGCTCGTTGGCCGGTTCGTCTCGTATTAAGTGTAAAGAGAAACAATAATAAAGTTTGAAGTATGAGCAATATTAATATAAATTACCATGAATTGATTAACATGGACCCCGATTTAAACAAGTTGAAAAACTTATTCGGGTGTTACCATTTAGTGGTCAATTGTACGGAATATGTACTGTACTGTGCAATCTACTAATAAAAGTTTCAATCAATCAATCAATGGGCTGCTTGCAGCATGTAAATTTAGAAAAAAAAGTGCTTTATCGACAAATTATTTCCAGGCTTTCTCACAGGCCACATAAACTGTCTATGTGGTCCAGCTCTGAGTTAGACCCCTAAGTAACGATGCCTCTGTTTTAGGATAACTTCCAGAAACTAATTCAAGTGCAGTGCAGCCTGAACGGCCATCACGAAATAGTCCGACCTGGAAGGGTAAGAGCGTTTTTCCACACTATTAATAATAATAATAATATCACACTGGAAAGAAATGAAATAACTGTCTTTATAAATAAATAAACTATTCTCCTGTGTCCTAGATCTTCCTGAAGGAGGGCTCCCTCAACAAGCTGTCCAGGAAGATCATGCAGCCCAGAATGTTCTTCCTGGTAACTTTTTTTTTTTTTTAAATCACTATAATGTTCTTTAAAGCGCAGCATTGAGAATACGGTGTAACAAAGTAAAATGGGGGCACCATTTCGCAAGGACCCTTAAAAATTACATCTACTCACTTCATAGTTGATTTGCAAATAAGTGATGTCACCGTATCGTACCAAAATGTTCGTACGAGTGTTGTCCCGATACCAATATTTTGGTACTTTTCTAAATAAAGGGGACCACAGAAAAATTGACAAAAAATCTTAGGGTACATTAAACATATTTATTATTGCAAGTTTGTCCTTAAATAGAATAGTGAACATACTAGACAACTTGTCTTTTAGTAGTAAGTAAATAAACAAAGGCTCCTAATTAGTCTGCTGATGTATGCAGTAACATATTGTGTCATTTATACACCTATTATTTTGACAATCAATCAATGAATGTTTACTTATATAGCCCTAAAATACAAGTGTCTCAAAGGGCTGCACAAGCCACAACAACATCCTCGGCTCAGATCCAACATCAGGGCAAGTTGATCGAGCATAATATTGTGAGAGTCTAGTCCATAGTGGATTTAACGTAATAGTGTGAGAGTCTAGTCCATAGTGGATCTAACATAATAGTGAGAGTCCGGTCCATAGTGGATCTAACATAATAGTGTGAGAGTCCGGTCCATAGTGGATCTTACATAATAGTGTGAGAGTCCAGTCCATAGTGGATCTTACATAATAGTGTGAGAGTCCAGTCCATAGTGGATCTTACATAATAGTGTGAGAGTCCAGTCCATTGTGGATCTAACATAATAGTGTGAGAGTCCAGTCCATTGTGGATCTAACATAATATTGTGAGAGTCCAGTCCATAGTGGATCTAACATAATAGTGTGAGAGTCCAGTCCATTGTGGATCTAACATAATAGTGTGAGAGTCCAGTCCATAGTGGATCTAACATAATAGTGTGAGTCCAGTCCATAGTGGATCTAACATAATAGTGTGAGAGTCCAGTCCATAGTGGATCTAACATAATAGTGTGAGTCCAGTCCATAGTGGATCTAACATAATAGTGTGAGTCCAGTCCATAGTGGATCTAACAAAATAGTATGAGAGTCCAGTCCATAGTGGATCTAACATAATAGTGAGAGTCCAGTCCATAGTGGATCTAACATAATAGTGAGAGTCCAGTCCATAGTGGATCTAACATAATAGTGAGAGTCCAGTCCATAGTGGATCTAACATAATAGTGAGAGTCCAGTCCATAGTGGATCAAACATAATAGTGCAAGTCAAGTCAATACTGGATCTAACATAATAGAGAGAGTCCAGTCCATAGTGGATCCAACATAATAGTGTGAGAGTCCAGTGCATAGTGGATCTAGCATAATAGTGAGGGTCCAGTCCATAGTGGATCTAACATAATAGTGAGATTCCAGTCCATAGTGGATCCAACATAATATTGTGAGAGTCCAGTCCATAGTGGATCTAACATAATAGTGAGATTCCAGTCCATAGTGGATCTAACATAATATTGTGAGAGTCCAGTCCATAGTGGATCTAACATAATAGTGAGAGTCCAGTCCATAGTGTATCTAACATAAAAGTGAGAGTCCACTCCATAGTGGCTCTAACATAATAGTGCAAGTCAAGTCAATACTGGATCTAACATAATAGAGAGAGTCCAGTCCATAGTGGATCCAACATAATAGTGTGAGAGTCCAGTCCGTAGTGGATCTAACATAATAGTGAGAGTCCAGTCTCTAGTGGATCTAACATAATAGTGTGAGAGTCCAGTCCATAGTGGATTTTACATAATAGTATGAGAGTTCAGTCCATAGTGGATCTAACATAATAACTAGAGTCCAGTCCATAGTGGATCTAACATAATAGTGAGAGTCCAGTCCATAGTGGATCTAACATAATAATGTGAGAGTCCAGTCCATAGTGGATTGAACATAATAGTGAGAGTTCAGTCTATAGTGGATCTAACATAATATTGTGAGAGTCCAGTCCATAGTGGATCTAACATAATAATGTGAGAGTCCAGTCCATAGTGGATTGAACATAATAGTGAGAGTTCAGTCCATAGTGGATCCAACATAATAGTGTGAGAGTCCAGTCCATAGTGGATCTTACATAATAGTATGAGAATTCAGTCCATAGTGGATCTAACATAATAGTGTGAGAGTCCAGTCCATAGTGGATCTTACATAATAGTATGAGAATACAGTCCATAGTGGATCTAACATAATAGTGTGAGAGTCCAGTCCATAGTGGATCTTACATAATAGTATGAGAATACAGTCCATAGTGGATCTAACATAACAGTGTGAGAGTCTAGTCCATAGTGGATCTAACATAATAGTGAGAGTCCAGTCCGTAGTGGATCCAACATAATATTCCTCATCCTTCAGTGATAATGATATTTGTAAGAAACTTACTTTGTCACTATGGAGGCGAGAATTAGTTATTTAGAAGTAGCTACAACACTGCAGACTGCGGATGGACTTTAGCCATGTCTTAAAGCACCTCTTCCCGAGGGCGTTTCAGTGTTATAACTTCACCTTTATCTTTACTTTTTAAACCAAAATGTCTCCTTTTCGGTCTATACACTGTGTCTGTTTGTAAGTACTCAGTGTGTGTGCGCTGCCGAACATGCTCGTATGCTCGTAAAACCAGCAATGACACGACGACGGGGGCGCAGTGGCGTAGGTGACCGGTATTTTTCAAAGGCGGTATAGTACCGAATATGATTTATTAATATCACGGTACTATACTACCGTATTTTTCGGACTGTAAGTCGCAGTCTTTTTCATAGTTTGGTGCGACTTATACTCTGGAGCGACTTATGTGTGAAATTATTAACACATTACTGTAAAATATCAAATATTATTTAGCTCATTCACGTAAGAGACAAGACGTATAAGATTTCATGGGATGTATCGATTAGGAGTGACAGATTGTTTGGTAAAAGTATAGCATGTTCTATATCTTATAGTTATTTGAATGACTCTTACCACAATATGTTATGTTAACATACCAGGCACCTTCTCAGTTGGTTATTTATGCCTCATATAACATACACTTATTCAGCCTGTTGTTCACTATTTTTTATTTATTTTAAATTGCCTTTCAAATATCTATTCTTGGTGTTGTGTTTTATCAAATACATTTCCCCTAAAAATGCGACTTATACTCCAGTGCGGCTTATATATGTTTTTTTTGTTTCGTTCTTTATTGTGCATTTTCGGCCGGTGCGACTCATACTCCGAAAAATACAGTAATACTGGTGTACCGTACAACCCTAGATTAGACAGACTCCCACTTAATTGATGTAACTTTTTAATGTATTAATTAGACATTACTAGAGATGTCCGATAATGGCTTTTTTGCCGATATTCAGATATTGTCCAACTCTTAATTACCGATTCCGATATATACGGTCGTGGAATTAACACATTATTATGCTTAATGTTGTTGTGATGCCCCGCTGGATGCATTAAACAATCTAACATGGTTTTCCAAAATAAATCAACTCAAGTTATGGGAACAAAAAAAATCCCATATTTATTATTGAATTCACAAAGTGCATTATTTTTTTTTTTTAACATGCCTCAACTCTAATCCTGACTGCATAAATTGTTCCTCAGTTCAACGACACCCTGCTGTACACCACCCCTGTCCAGTCCGGCCAGTACAAGGTCAACAACATGCTGTCTCTGGCTGGAATGAAGGTTCACAAGTTCACAGTCGTCTCTAATGGTTGCCACCATCGACGCTAATGATGTCATCCATTGACAGGTCAGCAAGCCCAGCCAAGAAGCCTACCAGAACGAGCTGACCATTGAGAGCGTGGAGCGCTCGTTTATTCTGTCCGCAAGGTGACCCTCACTGGCTCCATTACCTGCGTTCGACACCTGTATCTTCCCATCAAAGTGTGCCATGTTATTTATTTTTTTTCCCCCTCTCGCCGCAGCTCGGCGTCAGAGCGAGACGAATGGCTTGAGGCCATTTCCACAGCCATCAGCGACTACACCAAGAAGAAGATCACGTTCTTATCTGGAAAGGCGTCAGATGAGGTAACGAGACTCGTCCCTTCGCAGAACCTAGGGTGATGTAACCAATTCCCCCGCCATTCAGGCGCAGCTGAGCGACACTGGAGACGGAGCTCTTTTGGGCTCCAAAGCTCCCGTTTGGATCCCGGACCCACGCGCCACAATGTGCATGATCTGCACCTGTGAGTTCACGCTGACGTGGAGGCGGCACCACTGTCGGGCCTGCGGAAAGGTGAGCCTTACGTAATACTCGCATAAACATGAGTGTTCCTCTAAAGCAGGGGGCGGCAACCCAGAATATTGATAGAACCAAAAAATACAAAAAATAATCTGTCTGGAGCTGCAAAAAATTTAAGTGTTATAATGAAGGCAACACATGATGTAAGTGTCTATATTAGCCTACTATCAAAATTACTTGAATAGTCTTATATAAGTGTTGTACTGAAGGCAACACATGATGTAAGTGTCTATATTAGCCTACTATCAAAATGACTTTAAAAGCCTTATATAAGTGTTATAATGAAGGCCACACATGATGTAAGTGTCTATAGTAGCCTACTATCAAAATGACTTTAAACGTCTTATATACTGAAGGCAACACATGATGTAAGTGTCTATAGTAGCCTACTATAAAAATGACTTTAAAAGTCTTATATAAGTGTTATAATGAAGGCCACACATAATGTAAGTGTCTATATTAGGGGCGGCATAGCTCGGTTGGTAGAGTGGCCGTGCCAGCAACTTCAGGGTCGCAGGTTCGATTCCCGCTTCCGCCATCCTAGTCACTGCCATTGTGTCCTTGGGCAAGGCACTTTACCCACCTGCTCGTAGTGCCACCCACGCTGGTTTAAATGTAACTTAGATATTGGGTTTCACTATGTAAAGCGCTTTGAGTCACTAGAGAAAAGCGCTATATAAATATAATTCAATTCAATTCAATTCTATATTAGCCTACTATCAAAATGACTTTAAAAGCCTTATATAAGTGTTATAATGAAGGCCACACATGATGTAAGTGTCTATATTAGCCTACTATCAAAATGACATTAAAAGTATTATATAAGTGTTATAATGAAGACAACTCATGATGCAAGTGTCTATTTTAATTGTATTAGCCTACTACAAAAATGATATTTAAAGTGTTATAATGCAGACAACATATAATGTGTCTATTAGCTTAATATCAAAATGACTTGAAAAGTCTTATATAAGTGTTATAATGAAGACAACACATGATGTAAGTGTCTATATTAGCCTACTATCACAATTGCATTAAAAGTCTTATAAGTGTTAGGTTGAGGACAACAAATATTGTGTCTATATTAGTCTTATATAAGTGTTATAATGAAGACAACACATGATGTGTCTATATTAGCCTACTATCAAAAAGACTTAGTCTTGTATAAGTGTTATAATGAAGACAACACATGATGTAAGTGTCTGTATTAGTTAGGTTAACCTACTATCAAAATGACATTAAAAGTGTTATAATAGAGTCAACACATATGTCTATTAGCTACATTAGCCTACTATCAAAATGACTTAGTATTTTCTAAGTGTTATAATGAAGACATAATGATGAAAGTGTCTATTAGCCTACTATCAAAATGACTTTAAAAGTCTTATATATAAGTGTTATAATGAAGACAACACATTATGTGTCTATATTAGCTATTTTAACCTACTATCAAAATTATATTAAATGTCTTATATAAGTGTTATGCTGAGGACAACACATGAAGTGTCTATATCAGCCTACTATCAAAATGACTTTAAAAGTCTTATATAAGTGTTATAATAAAGACAACACATGATGTAAGTGTCTATTAGTTACATTAGCCTACTATCAGAATTGACTCTGTCTTTTAGAAGTGTTATAATGAAGGCAACACATGACGTGTCTATTAGTTATGTTAGCCTACTATCAAAATGACTTCAAAAGCCTTATATAAGTGTTATAATGAAGGCAACACACGATATGTCTATATTAGTTGTATTAGCCTACTATCAAAATGACTTTAAAAGTCTTAAGTGTTACACTGAAGGCAACACATGAAATTAATTTTATGTTTAATACACACACACACACTACAATTGCAGTCCAAAAAACATCAAAAAATACATACTAAATAAATCAGATGTTACCCACAAAATACTCAATATTTGAGTCGTTTTTTCACAGAACACTTACTTACTCTTACTCAAGTAATAATTTTGATGACTCTTTTTTACATTTACTCTAGTCATATTATTCCTAACCATTTTTGGATACTCCCCCCACCTCCAAATTAGAGCGAGGCTATTTTTGAACGACCCCGTGTCACGACCGCGAGAACTGACAATATCAACCGCTTCCTCCCTGACGGCGGTCCACTAGGTGGTGTGCCAGTCGTGTTCCTCCAACAAGCACTGCCTTGTGTACCTCAGGAACCAGCTGGCGAGAGTCTGTGACCAGTGTTACCTTGTACTGCAGGAGCAGAAAAGTAGGAAACATCCTCCACCCACGACTTCTTCGCACTCACCCACTCGTGTGTCTTCCCCAGGTGAACAAGCCCTCTCGGCGGCGGCAACACCCGGCAACAAAGGCTTCGGTTTCTCTCGTAGACAAAAGAAGATTCCGGCGACCCTCAAAGAGGTGAGTGTTCACAACCGATTACGGAAAAGTGGGAAGCGTTCTGACCCCGATGAAAATCTCATGTAAAAAAAAATATACAGCAAAGTAGCAAGAAACATGTCAATATTAAATAAAGCATAACATGTTCTAGACCAGTGTTTTTCAACCACTGTGCCGTGGGAGATTATCTAATTTCACCTAACCAGTAATTATAGTCTGCAAACTGTTTTGTTGTTGACTGTCTGTGCTGTCTAGTAATAATAATAATAATGGATTAGACTTTATATCGCGCTTTTCTATTATTAGATACTCAAAGCTCTCACAGAGAAGTGGGAACCCATCATTCATTCACACCCGGTGGTGGTAAGCTACATTTGTAGCCACAGCTGCCGTGGGGTAGACTGACGGAAGCGAGGCTGCCAGTACTTGGCAGAGTAACCGTGTAATACCTTTCCATATCAGTAGGTGGCTGGCGGTAGCTCATTGCTTTGTAGATGTCGGGAACAGCGGAAGGCAGGGTGCAGGTAAAAAGGTGCCTAATGCTTAAACCAAAAATAAACAAAAGGTGAGTAGTCCTAGGAAAAAGGCATTGAAGCTTAGGGAAAGGCTATGCGGAACGGAACTAAGACTGAACTGGCTACAAAGTACCATATTTTTTGGAGTATAAGTCCCACCTGCCGAAAATGCATAATAAAGAAGGAAAAAAAACATATAAGTCACACTGGAGAATAAGTCTCATTTTTGGGGGAAATTTATTTGATAAAATCCAACCCCAAGAATAGACATTTGAAAGGCAATTTAAAATAAATAAAGAATAGTGAACAACAGGCCTAATAAGTGTACGTTATATGAGGCATAAATAACCAACTGAGAAGGTGTCTGGTATGTTAACGTAACATATTATGGTAGGAGTCATTCAAATAACTATAACATATAGAACATGCTATACGTTTACTAAACAATATGTCACTACTAATCGATAAATCCCATGAAATCTTCTTCCTCGATGTCGCTTCCAAACAACTCTGCCAACTCCAAAGATATGCGCCGCTTCCTCTTGTCCAGGGGTGTCAAACTCAAATACAGAGTGGGCCAAAATTCTAAACTGAACAAAGCAGCGGGCCAAAGTTGAACAACCTTTTAATAGGGACCCAAACAAGTTTTGCACTGAATATTGAACAAGCAAGGCTTATATAACTTTATAGTGACATGCAAAATCGAGGGGGGGGGGGCACTGAAATTTGGGAGTCTCCTGGGAAAATCGTGAGGGTTGGCAAGTATTAGAATTAGCGGTGAATGCACCGCCGCTGTATAATCCCGGCGGGCCAGCTCTAATGTTAATTTAATATTGTCTCAAGGGGCAAAATAAATTACATGGGGGCCAGAGTTTGACACCCATGCTCTTGTCGTTTTCTGCTGCATATTTCACTACGTCCAGCTTGTAATCCTAGTACATGATTTCCTTTTCGCTGCCAATTTTTGTTCAGCCCTTCTCAGTTTTTATAAGTTACCGCCAACGATGAAATTATCCATTTTAATAGCAAAAGCAGTAGCATATAGCAGTTATCATCCCATGACCCACAATGCACTTCTGCCATGACCCTCCCCCGCCCAATTCTTATTGGTTGACGTGTGTGTGACGATTGCTGACATTTTCTACGTCTTTTCCGTGAATGAGATAAATAATATTATATGATATTTTACGGTAATGTGTTTATAATTTCACACATAAGTCGCTCCTGAGTATAAGTCGCACAGACTATGAAAAAAAACTGTGACTTATAGTCCGAAAAATACACCAATGTCGTTTCCTTTTTTGGGGGAAAAAAAAAAGAAGATTTGCTTCTTCCAACTCCTTTCCGAACGTGTTGAATAGAGAAACTGGAAATTGTGATGTATCATGTTGTGTGCACGCATGTTCCCAATCAACTCAAACTCTTTGACTCCCTCAGGTGACGGCCAGCACGGGCAACTCCTCCATAAGTGGCTACTTGCAGAGGTCCAAGGGCAAAAAGAAGCAAGGGAAGAGGCTGTGGTTTGTCATCAAAGATAAAGTCCTATACACCTACGCTGCCAGTGAGGTAGGCAACGGCGCGTTAGGCTTCAAATCCCGTCAGAGTCAAGTCGATTCATGTCTCTTCTCCTTTGTGGGTTTCCCGTGCAGGATGTGGCCGCCATGGAGAGTCAGCCTCTTTTAGGGTTTGTCCTGAAACAGGACCCGTCCCAACAGTTGCAGTTCAAGCTTTACCACAAAAACACCCTGTACTACAACTTTAAAGCCGATGACGCCCAAACAGCACAGAGGTACGGTACGCAACTTACCTACACTAGACATGACAAGTAAACACACAATTTCAGTTAAAACTGCAGAAGTTTGTTTCTGATCGAAAATATAATTAACTTTCTAAATCACTAATCCTTGCCTCCATGGCGACAAATAAAGCAAGTTTCTTACAAGTAGCATTATCACTGGAGGACGAAGAATGGCTAAACATGCTTCACTACACACCGTAGCTCACCGTCGTCACAATCTAAACAAATCTACACCTGACATCCACTGTAATGATACCAAGTACAGGAATATATCTCAGGCAGGAGACTACGGTTCATCCTGGCCCACACTTCCCGCCACCTGAACAGTTTTTTCCCCTCGGGCATCAGACACGTGAACAATACCAAGATCTGATAGCTCAATTACAGCTCATGTTATTCTATTCTGTGTTATATGTCTTTTATGTTGCACGATTACGCCAGGTAAAATTCCTAGTTTGTGAACCCGTTCTCAAACAATGGCAATAAAAACTTTTCTGATTTCTGGTATCTAGTCGATACTATGATTACGTCAATAGTTTTTGGCATCACATTTTCTTTCTTTTTTTTTAAAATGTATATAATGTTTATAAACTCAAGAAATAAGTCCTTGGACAAATGACCGATGTATGATCCTGTAACTACTTGGTATCGGTTTGATACATACATTTGTGGTATCATCCAAAACTAATGTAAAGTATCCAAACAACAGGAGAATAAGTGATTATTAAATTTTAACAGAAGTGTCGATAGAACATGTTAAAAGAGAAAGTAAGCAGATATTAACAGTAAATGGTTAATAATACATTTTTACAGTCTGTCCTTAATAATTTTGACAAAATAATAGAATGGAAAATGACACAATATGTTACTGCATATGTCAGCAGCTAAATTAGGAGACTTTGTTTGTTTACTTACTACTAAAAGAAAAGTTCTCTTGTATGTTCACTATTCTATTTAAGGACAAACTTGCAATAATAAACATTTGTTTAATGTACCCTAATTTTGTTTTGTTAAAATAAAACCAATAATGACATTTTTTGTGGTCCCCTTTATTTAGAAAAGTACCTAAAAGTATCGAAATAATTTTGGTACCGGTACCAAAATATTGGTATCGAAACAACACTAGTCTAATCTCGACTTCTTTACGTATATGAGTGATCTAAAATATTGTGTAATGGGGTGTTCAGTACAGCGGTTGCGAGCTACCAGTCAATTGCCAGCCAGGAATTTAAAAAATACACCTAAAAATTTGACAATTTGATTGATTGATTGATACTTTTATTAGTAGATTGCACAGTTCAGGACATATTCCGTACAATTGACCACTAAATGGTAACACCCCAATAAGTTTTTCAACTTGTTTAAGTCGGGGTCCCCGTTAATCAATTCATGGTAATAAATTTGACGTTGTTCTTTACAGCATATTACTGTAAATTGCAAAAAAAAAAAAAACTACTACTGTTTTTTGCGTTACAATTCCGTTGACCGAGCTGCCAGTTTTTGATTGTAAAGTCTACGGTTGTTTTAGTGTTCTCGTAGGACGTGTCGAAACGCCGAGCCAAACCGGAGTCAATGAAGAGAACATTGTTGCGAGCTTGACCATTTAATTGTCACATTTCTTCATAGACATAAACTTAAAAAACGAGGAGATTCAAACATACTTATTGCCTTTGCACACACATTATATTGCCAAAAGTATTTGGCCACCCATCCAAAAGATCAGAATCAGGTGTCCTAACCACTTAGCCCCGCCACAGGTGGATCAAATCAAGCACTTAGGCACGGAGACTGTTTCTACAAACATTTGTGAAAGAATGGGCCGCTCTCAGTTATTTCCAGCGTGGAACTGTCATAGGATGCCGCCTGTGCAACAAATCCAGTCGTGAAATATCCTCGCTCCTAAATATTCTGGGTTTGGGGGTTGCCAGGAGAACAGTACATCTCGGACTGCATTGTGCCAGGTGTAAACATTTAGTGGGGGAGGAATTATGGTGTGTGGTTGTTTTTCCGGAGTTGGGCTTGGCCCCTTAGTTCCAGTAATAATGAACTTTGAATGATACCAAAACATTTTGGACAATTCCGAGCTCCAAACCTTGTGGGAACAGTTTGGAGCGGGCCCCTTCCTCTTCCAACATGACTGTGCACCAGTGCACAAAGCAAGGTTCATAAAGACAAGGATGACAGAGTCTGGTGTGGATGAACTTATGAACTTGACTGGCCTGCGCAGAGTCCTGACCTGAACCCAATAAATCACCTTGGGGATGAATCAGAACGGACACTGAGAGCCAGGCCTTCTCCACCAACATCAGTGTCTGACTTCACCAATGCGCTTTTGGAAGAATGGTGGCAAATCCCTATCAACACACTCCGCAACCTTGTGGACAGCCTTCCTAGAACAGTTGAAGCAGTAATAGCTGCAAAAAGTGGACTGACATCATATTGAACTCTGAGTTAGGAATGGGATGGCACTTTAAAGTTCATATGTGAGTCAAGGCAGGTGGCCAAATACTTTTGGCAATATAATGTTTGCGACAAACATAGCTGTAATGTCCCAAAATTTCCAGCAGAGGGAGACTCCCGTCCGCCTGAAAGACTTGATCACGTTGTATCTAATTCGACAATTCTATTCAACATATCGGCACCATTACACTTTTTTAACGTGTCTTCACGTGTTCTTTACATGTTAAAAGACAACTTAAGGCATTGTTTCTACGCTGCTTTGTGTAAAATGGCAACAGAGATTATACCGGGGAATACCGGAAGTCAACCAACAGGAAGTAATTTAGCGGAAGTGACATCATCCAACTGCTGTTTACCGATTATAGCGTACAAGAAATAACATACATTTTAGTTCCAAATTGGTATATGTATATGCATCAATAAAATATATATATGTCCGTGCACATTTTATAAACAATACAAAATTATTATCAAGTAATTATGTGAAGAATATTAACAATTGACTGGGACAAGCGGTAGAAAATGGATGGATGGTCAACACGGTTGTTGTTTTTAACGGTGTATTACCGTAACTGGAAAGACGGTATAGAAAAACTGGTCTCCAAAATGTTAACCACCATGTGGCTACAATAGAAACAAAGGAAAATATAAAGAGCAGTACTGTTTTTATTATATAAAAACGGGGGTCGCAACCCGTGGCTCTGGAGCCATATGTGGCTCTTTAGCGCCGCCCTAGTGGCTCTCTGGAGCTTTTTCAAAAATATATGAAAAATGGAAAAAAACATGTTTTTTTTGTTTTAATATGGTTTCTCTAGGAGGACAAACATGACACAAATCTCCCCTAATTGTTATAAAACACACTGTTTATATTAAACATGCTTCACTGATTCGAGTATTTGGCGAGCGCCGTTTTGTCCGACTAATTTTGGCGGTCCACCGTAGTTTGTTTACATGTATAACTTTCTCCGACTTTCTAAGACGTGTTTTATGCCACTTCTTTTTCTGTCTCGCCAAACTTTTAACGTTGTGCATGAATGCACAAAGGTGAGTTTTGTTGATGTTATTGACTTGTGTGGAGTGCTATTCAGACATATTTGGTCACTGCATGACTGCAAGCTAATCGATGCTAACATGCTATCTAGTCTAGCTAAATGTACATATTGCATCATTTTGCCTCATTTGTAGCTATATTTGAGCTCATTTAGTTTCATTTTAAGTCCTCTTAATTCAATTGATATCTCCTGACACATTATCTGTATGTAATATGGCTTTTAATTTTTTGCGGCTCCAGACGGATTTGATTTGATTTTGTATTTTTGGTCCATTATGGCTCTTTCAACATAATGGGTTGCCGACCCCTGATATATATATTTCTCGCACACTAATTGATTGAAAGAGCGCACACTTGCCGTTAATGATGTCACATTATCGATGAAAAAATGAATTTTTTGACATTATGATTTGCCTGAGCGGTAGAGATGCGCGGTTTGCGGTCTCATCCGCGGACAGGCGGGTGGCATGATGAAAAAATTGATTTTAATTAGATTCGGGCAGGTGGCGGTTGAACCATTCGGAGATATTTGATATACATGGTTCTGGGATCGGTATCCTTTGCCATTCAAAGAGACATTTAAGACCCGTGTCACAAAGTGAAGAAGACAGTAGGAGATGCTATTATTCTCCTGAATGACTGCCGGCAGTCACCCAGATAATAAGTATTAGGGCGTGATATGAAGTCATTGACTTTGTCGCCTTCTACAACATGTACAATATGCTTGTCAGTCCAGCAACATGTTGTGTGTGGCTTCTGCAGCAACACGCACACGACTGCAAGGCATACTGGGTGACACAGAGTACACTAATATTTGTGATATAAACAATTTTAACACTCTTAGTAATATGCGCCACGCTGTGAAGCCACACCAAACAAGAATGATAAACACATTTCGGGAGAACATCCTCCCAGTAACACAACATAAACGCAACACAACAAATACCCAGAATCCTTTGTATCCATTACAATTCCTGACTATTTTATACACCCTGCTAGCAGCAAACCCCGCACCCCCCCGTGCGTCGGTATGGTGGGAGGGGTTGGGGGCGCGGGGGTGTAAAATATATTCAGGAATTGTCACGGATACAAAGGATTCTGGGTATTTGTTGTGTTGCGTTTATGTTGTTACTGTGAGGATGTTCTCCCGAAATGTGTTTGTTAATCTTTTTTGGTGTGGCTTCACAGGGTGGCGCACATTACTAAGAGTGTTAAAATTGTTTATATCACAACCATTAGTGTACTCTGTATCACCCAGTATGCCTTTCAATCTTGTACGTGTGATTGCGGAAGCTGCACACAACATGTTGCCGGACTAACAATCGGTTTGTACATGTTGTTGAAGGTGTCAAAGGCAATGGCTTCACAGCATGCCCTTATTCTTGTCATCAGGATGAACGGCAATTGGATATTCGCGAGAACGTTAGCGGCTCCAATTGTCTTCATTACTCTGTGAAACGGGCTTAAATAGCTCTGTAAGTGGTAAAGATGGCCGACCTCTGATGTATTTCAGCGGGCGGGTGGTGGGCAGTTACGGTTCTGATAAAATGTTGGTTCGGGTGGACGGCGGGTGGATGACGACTTTGGTGATGCGGTTGCGGATGATATAATTGCCTATCCGCGCATCTCAACCGAGCGGCTATAGGAGACACCGAGAGTAACAAGAGTAAAATGCATTAGAAAGGACAGATTTAAAAAATAAAATTAAATAACGTATTTATTTTTACTTGGGACTGCTGGCGGGTCGTAGTTTGGGGACCCCTGCGCTAAAGAGGGTTGTCATAGTATTTACACATATTGCCTTGTACTTTTTTTTTCTTTTTTTTTTGCATAGTCCCCAAAAAAATTTAAAAAAGACTAACTTTGACTTTTCTCCCGCCAGGTGGATTGACACGTTCCGAGACTCAGCAGTGCTTTAGTGTCTGGACCCGTGTGTGACATTTCAACGTTGGCAAGAAAGGTTTTTTTTACCTCAGTGCTTCCAGAGTTTTCCATCTGGAGACACCCATGTTTCCCATGTGTTATTTTTACTACCCCATCAAATACGGACGCTATGTTTTTTATATTGTCTGTATCGTCTTTTTAATCATCCCTAGCCTCGTTATTTTTTCGCTCGCACAATTTGTGATTTCACACACTATACCTCCTTCTTCACTTTTTATTTCCAATGTAATAAACTTCCACCTTAAATTATTAATATATATATATATTTTTTTTTTACAATGACAAATGGTGTGTTTTATGTGTTCACTAGAAGATCTGCGATGGATCATAACCACGCTCTGCACTTGGTTCACTAAAAATGTAAATAGTTTAGAGTCCACCAGTGTGTTGTGTAAATATTATTGTAAATATTATTGGTGATCATCACTCATTAAATCAAATGTGCATAACATTCCCTTATACTGTTGGACTATTGTTATTGTCATAAATAGTGTGAACACTCTGCTGGAGCGGCTAGGCGGTGACGGTGACCACAATTCATCCTGAAGACGACACCTTCCGAGCATCTCTGTATGAGGTTTGTTTGTTCTACCGAGCTTGTGTGGGTTCTCTCCAGCCCCAGAACATGTCAGGTTAATTAAAGGTTGGTAGGTTTGAATGTGAGTGCTTGTTTGTCCAGAGCCACAAAACCAGTGAAGTTGTGTAAATGGTAAAAAAACAAAAACAGAATACAATGAATTTGTAAATCCTTCTCAACTTATTCAATTGAATAGAATGCAAAGACGAGATATTTGGTGTTCAGATTGAGAAACTTCATTTTTTTGTTGTTGCAAATCATTTTTAACTTAGCCAGTTTAGTGCTTGTAACACGTGCACAACGTGGCTTGGCATTATCCTGCTAAAATAAGCAGGGGCGTCCATGATAACATTGTTTAAAGGCCTACTGAAACCCACTACTACCGACCATGCAGTCTGATAGTTTATATATCAATGATGAAATATTAACATTGCAACACATGCCAATACGGCCTTTTTAGTTTACTAAATTGCAATTTTAAATTTCGTGCGAAGTATCCTGTTGAAAACGTTGCGGTATGATGACGCGTGCGCGTGAGGTCACGGATTGTAGCGGACATTTTGTTCCAGCCTGATCCCAGCTGTAAGTCGTCGGCTTTAATCGCATAATTCCACAGTATTCTGGACGTCTGTGTTGCTGAATCTTTTGCAATTTGTTCAATTAATAATAGAGACGTCAAAGAAGAAAGATGTAGGTGGGAAGCGTGTATTGCGGCTGCCTTTATTTATATTTCTAACAAGAAGGTTTGTGTCATGTTTGTTCTACTACAAAAAAATATATTAAAACAAAACATGCATTTTTTACTTCATCTTTTTTCCATTTTCACACATCTCTGAAAGAGGTCCAGGGAGCCACTAGGAAGGCGCTAAAGAGCCGAGAGTTGCTGACTCCTGGCCTAGAACAATCCGGATGGTTCTTTTCCTCTTTCTTCCGAGTTTCCAAATGTCGACTCATCACACCACAGAACACTTTTCCACTTTGCATCAGTCCATCTTAAATGAGCTCGGGCCCAGTGAAGCCGTCAAGCGTTTCTGGGTGTTGTTGATAAATGGCTGTGAATTTTGCATAGTAGAGTTTCAACTTGCACTTACAGATGTTGCTGCCAACTGTAGTTACTGACAGTGTTTTTCTGAAGTGTTCCTGAGCCCATGTGGTGATATCCTTTACACACCAATGCCGCTTTCTGATGCAGTACCCCCTGAGGGAGCCAAGGTCCGTAATATCATCGCTTACATGCAGTGATTTCTCCAGATTCTCTGAACATTTTGATGATATCACGGACCGTAGATGGTGAAATCCCTAAATTCCTTGCAATAGCTCGTTGAGAAATGAGAATGAGAAACTGTTCGACAATTTGCTTACAAAGTGGTGACCCTCGCCCCATCCTTGTTTGTGAATGACTTAGCATTTCATGGAAGCTGCTTTTTTTTTAATACCCAATCATGGCACCCACCTGTTCCCAATTAGCCCGTTCACCTGTGGGATGTTCCAAATAAGTGTTTGACGAGCATTCCTCAACTTTCTCAGTCTTTTTTGCCACGTGTACCAGCTTTTTTCAAACATGCTGCAGGCGTCAAACTCCAAATGAGCTAATATTTGCAAGAAACAACGTATTCCAGTTTGAACATTAAATATCTTGTCTTTGCAGTCTATTCAATTGAATATAAGTTGAAAAGGATTTGCAAATCATTGTATTCTGTTTTTATTTACCATTTACACAACGTGACAACTTCACCCGTTTTGGGTTTTGTACATATCCTGTGGTTGACTGGAATGACATTTAATCAGAATAACACTTTCTTTCTTTCTTTCTTTCTTTCTTTATTTTACTGCTCAGCGGTCTAGTGGTTAGAGCATTGGTTTCAAACTCTGGCTCGCGGGCCAAATTTGGCCCACCGTACAATTTAATTTGGCCCTTGAGGCAATATCAAATTAACATTAGAGCTGGCCCGTCGGTTCTATTTGAATTGAAATATTTATTTCAAACCTGCACAGTACAAATAAACACAGCTTTTTTTTTTTTTTTTTTCTATAAAGGCACTGCCTTTAGCTTTGTCTGCAATATGTTGTCACGTCCGCTTTTCCTCCATACAAACAGCGTGCCGGCCAAGTCACATGACATATGCGACTTATACACACACTTAAGTGAATGCCATGCATACTTGCTCAACAGCCATACAGGTCAGACTGAGGGTGGCCGTATAAACAACTTTAACACTGTTGCAAATATGCGCCACACTGTGAACCCAAACCATACAACAATGACCAACACATTTCTCGAGAACATCCGCACCGTAACACAACAAACACCTTGCAGCACTGACTACCACCAAAACCCGCCCCCCACCACCAACCCCACCCACCTCAGTATTATTTTATTTATCAGCCTGTGGAAAAATGTAATGTTGATATTTACCTCAGAAGGCTGCAAATAGAAAAGGGGCATTAAATATGTTATTTAAATTGTATTTATTTGACCATTTTTTTTTTTTTCCCGTTTGTTTTTTGAATGTTGATTTTGCACTATTAAGTTATATAATTATTGCTTGTTCCATAGGGCTTCACGGTGGCAGAGGGGTTAGTGCGTCTGCCTCACAATACGAAATTCCTGGAGTCCTGGGTTCAAATCCAGGCTCGGGATCTTTCTGTGTGGAGTTTGCATGTTCTCCCCGTGAATGCGTGGGTTCCCTCCGGGTACTCCGGCTTCCTCCCACTTCCAAAGACATGCACCTGGGGATAGGTTGATTGGCAACACTAAATTGGCCCTAGTGTGTGAATGTGAGTGTGAATGTTGTCTGTCTATCTGTGTTGGCCCTGCGATGAGATGGCGACTTGTCCAGGGTGTACCCCGCCTTCCGCCTGATTGTAGCTGAGATAGGCGCCAGCGCCCCCCCGCGACTCCAAAAGGGAATAAGCGGTAGAAAATGGATGGGATGGATGGATGCTTGTTCCATATTCGTTGTTCAAGCAAATCAGTGTAGCAAAATGAGCAATAATTAATTTAGTCATGCACTTTCTCTTGTTGTTTCAAGGCTTGAATGTTTGATTCATTCATTATTATTTTATTTTCAAATGTATTATTAGCCTGTGGACAAAGTTTATTTTGATATTTACCTCAGAAGGCTGTAAATAGAAAAGAGGCACCCAATTTTTATTTAGATTTTATTTGATATGCCATTGATATTTTTTAATTATTATTATTTGAAAATGAATTTTGCATGTCACTATAAAGTTATATAAGCCTTGCTTGTTCAATATTTAATGCAAAACTTGTTTGGGTCCCTATTAAAAGGTTCATTGCTTCAACCCTTGGCCCGCGGCTTTGTTCGGTTGAAAATTTTGGCCCACTCTGTATTTGAGTTTGACACCCCTGGGTTAGAGTGTCCGCCCTGAGATCGTAAGGTCGTGAGTTCAAACCCCCGGGCCGAGTCATACCAAAAGACCATGAAAACGGGACCCTTTGACACTTGATTGATTGATTGAAACTTGTATTAGTAGATTTTTTTATTGTTTAATTTGCATTGCCTCACACGATAGATAGATAGATAGATAGATAGATAGATACTTTTATTAGTAGATTGCACAGTTCAGTACATATTCCGTACAATTGAGCACTAAATGGTAACACCCGAATAAGTTTTTCAACTTATTTAAGTCGGGGTCCACGTTAATCAATTCATGGTACAAATATATACTATCAACATAATACAGTCATCACACAAGTTAATCATCATAGTATGTACATTGAATTATTTACATTATTTACAATCCGGGGGGTGGGATGAGGAGCTTTGGTTGATATCAGAACTTCAGTCATCAACAATTGCATCAACAGAGAAATGTGGACATTGAAACAGTGTAGGTCTTATTTAGTAGGATATGTACTGCCAGCAGAGAACATAGTGAGTTCAGATAGCAGAAGAAAACAAGTATATATATTAGAAGTACATTTGAGTTGTTTATATTCCGGGGAGATGGGATGTGAATGGAGGAGGGTATTAGTAAAGTGTTGAAGTAGCCTGGAGGTGTTGTTTTAGAGCGGTTTTGAAGGAATATAGAGATGCACTTACTTTTATATCTGTTGGGAGTGCATTCCACATTGATGTGGCATAGAAAGAGAATGAGTTAAGACCTTTGTTAGATCGGAATCTGGGTTTAACGTGATTTGTGGAGCTCCCCCTGGTGTTGTGGTTATGGCGGTCATTTACGTTATGGAAGTAATTTGACATGTACTTCGGTATCAAGGAGGTGTAGCGGATTTTATAGACCAGGCTCAGTGCAAGTTGTTTTACTCTGTCCTCCTTCCTGAGCCAGCCCACTTTGGAGAAGTGGGTTGGATCGAGGTGTGATCTGGGGTGGAGGTCTAAAAGTAACCGGATTAGCTTATTCTGGGATGTTTGGAGTCTAGATTTGAGGGTTTTGGAGGTGCTGGGGTGCCAGGAGGTGCAAGCGTAATCGAAGAACGGTTGAATGAGAGTTCCCGCTAGAATCCTCAAGGTGCTTTTGTTGACCAGAGAGGAGATTCTGTAGAGGAATCTCGTTCTTTGGTTGACCTTTTTGATCACCTTGGTTGCCATTTTATCACAGGAACTCTACATATATTTTGATATGACGGCAGATAACACAGATATCATTTTTTTTGCGCTCGCTATCTCGGTACTTTCCCGGCTATTTTCCGTCCATAATAGCCGGGAAATAACAACACAGTGTTTCTGTCAGGAGGGAAAGCGGAACGACACACGTTGCGGAAATGACCTTATTCTCCGTGCGTCGGGCTAATTACAAATACATTCAACGCTGAGGAGTATACAATGTTTTTTTTTTAGGAAATCTTTTCTTGCGGACCAGCATCACCCAGACTCTGCATCCGGTGGCCCCCGGGTAAAGTGAGTTTGAGACCCCTGTTCTAAAGCTTAGTGATATATTAGATCAGGGGTGCCCATTATGTAGATCACGAGCTACCAGTCGACCGCGGGGGGTGTGTCAGTCGATCTCCAGCCAGGCTTTTAAAAAAAATAGACCTAAAAATTAGTGATCATCAATCTTCACCAAGACGTCACTTAAATGACATTCACGGTACCGGAGGGTCTTGTGAGATGACGCTGGCTGCTGCAAGATCATTATTATGAAAATATGACCGAGAGGAAGGCGAGAAACACTTTTTATTTCAACAGACTCTCGCGCCGTACCTTCCGTCAAAACTCTAAAGGCCGACTGCACATTTCCTATCTTCACAATAAAAGCCCTGCTTCATGCTGCCTGCGCTAACTAAATACAGAGTCTCGGAAAACTGGCGTGCACAAGCGATCCCTCAGAAAGCTGGCGTGCACATCACTTGTGCACGCCAGCTTTCTGAGACTCTTATTTTGTTAGCGCAGGCAGCATGAAGCAGGGCTTTTATTGTGAAGATAGGAAATGTGCAGTCGGCCTTTAGAGTTTTGACGGAAGGGACGGCGCGAAAGTCTGTTGAAATAAGTGTTTCTCGCCTTCCTCTCTGTCATTTTTTCATAATAATGAAGTGGCAGCAGCCAGCGTCATCTCACAAGACCCTCGGGTGCCGTGAATGTCAATCAAGCAAGCTACGGAATTTGCCGCCAATGTTTTTCTTGTAAAGTGTATGGAAGCTGGATGAATTAGATGCCAAAAACCAACCACTTTCATGTGGTATTGTACAGAAAGGACAACTTTTTTTCTCCTCCATTTGAAAATGTGGGCGTTATCATCATTACTGTCTGATTACAATCAATGCAAGTCATCAGAATCAGGTAATACACCAACTTATATTCTTGTCTTTGTGAAAGAAAGACATCTATAAGTGTTATACATGCTTGTATTATCATTAAACACATTTAACTTGTTTACAAAAATGTCTCTTTCATAAATAAATAAATATAAATGATATATATAAATGAGGTAGATCCCCTCGAGTTGGTCAATTGAAAAGTAGCTCGCCTGCAGAAAAAGTGTGGGCACCCCTGTATTAGATAGTAGGTGGGTTTATTTTATATCCTTCGCGTTCACATTTCACTGTTTGTTGCGTTTCACTTAATTGTAAAATATGTTGATCCAAATGGGGCGTGACCATCATATTTTGTCAATATTCAGTGTTTTATCCTTCATAGAAAAATGGAAAATTCCATGATGTTTTTTAAGGCGGTCTGTCATAACATTTTTAGCATTCAATCCGATATTATCGTGAGGTTTTGTATTAGTGTTCCTAAAAATAGATATACCGGCCCCCCCAGACACATGCTTTTTCTCTAAATAATTGCCCAGGCCTTTTGTGCATATTTTTCTTCCTTTAGTTTATTTCGAACATGAACACACTTACAGCATAATACGTCACACAATTTCAAATCATTCGCTTCACGTCATGTCTGAAAAGGAGTGGGAAGAAGCCAAGCTTATTTAATCCCACCCTGTTTTACAAATATATATATATCCTTTACAGACCTTTTTTTTTAAATAATAGAATGACATCTGTAAATTAGTACATACAGTGGGGCAAAAAAGTATTTAGTCAGCCACCGATTGTGCAAGTTCTCCCACTTAAAATGATGACACAGGTCTGTAATTTTCATCATAGGTACACTTCAACTGTGAGAGACAGGATGTGGAAAAAAAATCCAGGAATTCACATCGTATGAATTTTAAAGAATTTTTTTTGTAAATTATGGTGGAAATATCAACCATTTAAAGCTCTCACTGATGGAAGGAGGTTTTGGCTCAAAATCTCACGATACATGGCCCCATTCATTCTTTCCTTAACACGGATCAATCGTCCTGTCCCCTTAGCAGAAAAACAGCCCCAAAGCATGATGTTTCCACCCCCATGCTTCACAGTAGGTATGGTGTTCTTGGGATGCAACTCAGTATTCTTCTTCCTCCAAACAGGACGAGTTGAGTTTATACCAAAAAGTTCTATTTTGGTTTCATCTGACCACATGACATTCTCCCAATCCTCTGCTGTATCATCCATGTATCCATTTTGAACAAGAACGCTGATGGGTCGCCACAAGGTGCTCCGTAAAAGATGGGAAAAAGGTCAACGCTGGGGACGGATGAGTAAAAAAAATACAATCAAGACTGGGTTTCTAAGGGGGCCCAGTCTGGAGTGGGAAAAAAACCTCCACAGCAAAGCATATATACATATTACAACATACATCTCGAGATATCTAGCAACAGAGGGAAGGTAGTTCAAGGTCATGGTGGTAGGTCGCAACTCTTCAGGCGCTGACCATCCATTCATCACCCCTACGGGATTTGCGTCGAGGGCGTTGGGTTGGGGGGGCGTTTGTGCAGGGGCAACGCTACGGGTTTTGGGCCCCATGAAAAGAATCTTTACAGGGCCCCCAACACATAATCTCATATAATTTCATCATCATTAGGGGCCTCTCTGGGCCCTCCTCCATCATGGGCCCCTGGAATCCGTCTCCTTTAACCCCCCCTTTTCGGCGTGTGTGTGTGTGTGTGTGTGTGTGTGTGTGTGTGTGTGTGTGTGTGTGTCTCTCTCTGTTCCATCCATTCATCACCCCTACGGGATTTGCGTCGAGGTTTTTGGGGGGTGGGGGGAGGGGGTGTGCAGGGGCGCCGCTAGGGATTTTGGGCCCCATGAAAAGAATCTTTACAGGGCCCCCAACACATAATTTCATCATCATTAGGGGCCTCTCTGGGCCCTCCTCCATCATGGGCCCCTGGAATCCGTCTCCTTTAACCCCCCCTTTTCGGCGTGTGTGTGTGTGTGTGAGTGTGTGTCTCTCTCTGTTCCATCCATTCATCACCCCTACGGGATTTGCGTCAAGGTTTTTGGGGGGTGGAGGGAGGGGGGTGGTGTGCAGGGGCGCCGCTAGGGATTTTGGGCCCCATGAAAAGAATCTTTACAGGGCCCCCAACACATAATTTCACATAATTTCATCATCATTAGGGGCCTCTCTGGGCCCCCCTCCATCATGGGCCCCTAGAATCCATCTCCTTTACCTCCCTTTTCGGCGCCCCTGTGTGTGTGTGTGTGTGTCTGTGTGTGTGTGTGTGTAAACCCGCAGTGTGTCTCTGTTCCATCCATTCATCACACCTACAGGATTTGCAATGGGGGGCGTTGGGTTGGGAGGGGGGAGATGTGTGTGCAGGGGCGCCGCTAGGGATTTTGGGCCCCATGAAAAAAATCTTTACAGGGCCCCCAACACATAATTTCATCATCATTAGGGGCCTCTCTGGGCCCTCCTCCATCATGGGTCCCTAAATTCCATCTCCTTTACCCCCCCTTTTCGGCGCCCCTGTGTGTGTGTGTGTAAGCCCACAGTGTGTCTCTGTTCCGCGGCCTTGATGTATTAGGCTGTCGCTAGTCCAAAGCAGAGAACATCGATGATAAATCTCGCAACTTTTGTTCGCTAATAAAAAAGCCTTGCCTGTACCGGAAGTAGCAGACAATGTGCGCGTGATGTCACGGGTTGTGGAGCTCCTCACATCTGAACATTGTTTACAATGATGGCCACCAGCAGCTAAAGCGATTCGGACTGAGAAAGCGACAATTCCCCCATTATTTGAGCGAGGATGAATGATTCGTGGATGAGGATAGTGAGAGTGAAGCACTAGGAAAAAATAAATAAACATAAAATAAGAGGCGAGGGCAGTGGAGGCGATTCAGATATTATTAGACACATTTACCAGGATAATTCTGGAAAATCCCTTATCTGCTAATTGTGTTACTAGTGTTTTAGTGAGATTATATGGTTGTACCTGTACAACCTGAAGGTCGGCCCCGCACCTTTCTTCAGCACCAGTCGACGGGTGGTGGCGATGCCTATCTCTGCCCTTCGCAAGGGACCCTCTTCGAAACACGATCTTTCGAAATGATCGCTGCATAATACACTGTACTTTGTGTGTGTGGTCCAATCCAACCGTGTTCGCTTGACATCTCTGTTTTATAGTAAAGCTTGACTGTCATTTGTCGGGATTGTAAACAATGAAACATCGGCTGTGTTTGTGTTGCTAAAGGCAGCCGCGATACGCCGCTTCCCACCTACAGCTTTCTTCTTTGACGTCTCCATTATTATGAGATTATATGGTGCCTAAAAGTTGGAGGGGTGTGGTGGCCGGCAGTGTCTCTGAGGGAAGCCACACAGCTGCAACTCCGCTCATGTCTACGGTAAGAGCCAATTTATTACCACAATTTTCTCACCGAAACCTGCCGGTTGACCGATCTGATCCATACTTAAGCTTCACCTTCAGGAATTTTAAACAAGGAAACTTTGGCTGTGTTTGTGTTGCTAAAGGCTAATACACCGCTTCCTACCTCCATCTTTCTACTTTGACTTCTCCATTATTAATTGAAAAAATTGCTAAATATTCAGCAACACAGATGTCCAGAATATTGCGTAAATATGCGATTAAAGCAAACTACTTATAGCTTGGATCGGGCTGGAAAAAAATGTCTGCTATAACCGGTGACGTTTTCCAAAGGATACATTGTGCAAAATTTAAAATTGCAATTTAGTCAACTAAAAAGGCCGTATTGGCATGTGTTGCAATGTTAATATTTCATCATTGATATATAAACTATCAGACTGCGTAGTGGGTTTAAGCAGGCCTTTCAGTCTGCGGCCCTAAGTGGAAAAAGTTTGGACACCCCTGGGTTAGCCGAACTGGGCATGCGCGGGATTCACTTCCCCGGAGGAAAAAAAAAAAAAAAAAAAAAAAGGTCACGAACTCTGACCCTCCCACCAAGCTCAACAAAGCGAATATTTTTTTTTTTTTTAGGTGTAATTAACGAGTATCGGACATTTCTTAAACTCCCAGACAGGTAAGAGAATTTTTTTTTGTACCGTGTGTGCGGCGGAGGCTGGCCGGCGACACCGTTGTCCGCCCCGCTTCACAGGCGAGGGAACGCGGACTAGCACCGTTAGCACCGCTGTAACCGCGTCGGAGCGGCACTAAGTGAGTATATATATGGCCGCAGAATCAGCAAGTCGGTCCGGCAGAGTTACGGCGTAATGGCGAGGTTACATTTCATCTTTTCCCTGCTTTTTGTTTCTTTTTAAATAGCGACGCAAGCCTTAGCCGCCATGTTAGCTACTCGCTAACAACCCAAACAGGAACCAGTCACAAATGGGCGCCGTGACACCGAAATATCTACAAAAAATAACCACCTTGTTGGGTAATTATCGTCCTATTTCGATAAATATAACCCATACATTTTAAAACAAATCTGACTCCCGCTATTTGCTACGTTTCCGCTTCGACGGGCCTTTGCGGTGCTAGCATGCTTGTAAGCCTGCAATGTTGACCTTTCACCCACAGGAAAAGAAATACCTTTATCTTCCGTATCGGTTTTTTTTTTGGGATAGAAATAAGGTAGATACCGAATCGATCGTGAGTGTTGCCACGATACGTGTCACTTTGTCGACATGAAAAAAAAAATCGTTATTTTGGTGAATGTTGTCTGTCTATCTGTGTTGGCCCTGCAATGAGATAGCGAATTGTCTAGGGTGTACGCCGCCTTCCGCCCGATTGCAGCTGAGATAGGCACCAGCGACCCTCCGAAGGGAATAAGCGGTACGAAATGGATGGATGGATGGATAGTGTTTTCACTAGCCGCGTCTAAGTTGCTGACACAGTTGTTTACAATTATTCCCAGCATAAAAATCAATTTAACCCAAGTGGATTCTGCAGTCCTGGGTTCAAATCCAGGCTCGGGGTCTTTCTGTGTGGAGTTTGCATGTTCTCCCCGTGAATGCGTGGGTTCCCTCCGGGTACTCCGGCTTCCTCCCACTTCCAAAGACATGCACCTGGGGATAAGTTGATTGGCAACACTAAAAATTGGCCCTAGTGTGTGAATGTGAGTGTGAATGTTGTCTGTCTATCTGTGTTGGCCCTGCGATGAGGTGGCGACTTGTCCAGGGTGTACCCCGCCTTCCGCCCGACTGTAGCTGAGATAGGCGCCAGCGCCCCCCGTGACCCCAAAAGGGAATAAGCGGTAGAAAATAGATGGGATAGATGGATTCGAGCTTTTTTAAATTCTAACCGTGACTTATAATTTAGGAAAGATTATGTAGGAAATTGCTGAAAACAGGGCAGCACGGTGGCAGCTGAGATAGGCACCAGCGCCCTCCGCGACCCCCCGAAGGGAATAAGCGGTAGGAAATGGATGGATGGATGGATGGATAGTGTTTTCACTAGCCCGCGTCTAAGTTGCTGACACAGTTGTTTACAATTATTCCCAGCATAAAAATCGATTTAACCCAAGTGGATTCGAGCTTTTTTAAATTCTAACCGTGACTTATAATTTAGGAAAGATCATGTAGGAAATTGCTGAAAACAGGGCAGCACGGTGCCTCACAATACGAAGGTCTTGAGTAGTCCTGGGTTCAATCTCGGGCTCGGGATCTTTCCGTATGGAGTTTGCATGTTATCCGGCTTCATTCCACCTCCAAAGGCATGCATTTAGGTTGATTGGCAACACTAAATTGGCCATATTTTGAGTCGGGGGGCCACATTTAGAGGAAAAAAATGTGCCTGGGGGGCCGGTGTATCTATTTTTAGGAACACAAATTCAAAACCCCACAAGAATGTCTGATTGAATGCTAAAAATGTTATGACAGACTGCCTTGAAAAACGGAATTGAATTTTTACATTTTTCTATGAACGATAAAACACTGAATAATGACAACATATGTAGGTCACACCCGCTTTCGATCGACATATTTTACAATCAAGTGAAACGCAACAAACAGTGAAATATGAACACGAAGGATACAAAATAAACCCACCCACAATCTGATATATCTGATAACTTGCGGAATTCAAATCTGACTGGTTCCAAACCGGAACCAGTCACAAATGGGCGCTGTGACACCGAAAAAACCTACTAAATAACAACCTTGTTGGGTAATTCTCGTCCTATTTTGATAAATATAACCGTTCAATTTAAAAACGAATCTGAGTCACGCTATTTGCTACGTTTACGCTTCGACGGGCCTTTGCGGTGCTTGCTTGCTTGTAAGCCTGCAATGTTGACCTTTCACCCACAGGAAAAGAAATACCTTTATCTTCCGTATCGTTTTTTTTTGGGGGGATAGAAATAAGGTAGATACCGAATCGATCGTGAGTGTTGCCACGATACGTGTCACTTTGTCGACATGAAAAAAAAAAAAATCGGTATTTTGGTGAATGTTGTCTCTCTATCTGTGTTGGCCCTGCGATGAGGTGGTGACTTGTCCAGGGTGTACGCCGCCTTCCGCCCTATTGTAGCTGAGATACCCCCCACCCCCGAAGAGAATAAGCGGTAGGGAATGGATGGATGGATGGTGTTTTCACTAGCCCGCGCCTAAATTGCTGACACAGTTGTTTACAATTATTCCCAGCATAAAAATCGATTTAACTGAAGTGGATTCGAGCTTTTTTAAATTCTAACAATCATGGCACCCACCTGTTCCCAATTAGCCCGTTCACCTGTGGGATGTTCCAAATAAGTGTTTGATGAGCATTCCTCAACTTTCTCTGTCTTTTTTTCCAGCTTTTTTGAAACATATTACAGGCATCAAATTCCAAATGGGCTAATATTTGCAAAAAATAACAAAGTTTTCCAGTTGGAACATTTAATGAATTGTCTTTGCGGTCTATTCAATTGAATATAAGTTGAAAAGGATTTGCAGATCATTGTATTTTGTTTTTATTTACCATTTACACAACGTGCCAACTTCACTGCTTTTGGGTTTTGTATTACTGTGCATGTATAAATCTCCAATGGCAAACCACTGTATGTGTTAATAAACAGCAGTAAATCCAAGCTTATGAAGGATTAATATTTCCTCCGCAGGTGCGAATACTTCATGGGGCAGTGAGGCGAGGCGCGGCCGTAAGTGGATGTGTGCAGTACCAGGATGGATGGGCAGACCCAAAGGATCCAACTTCTGTCCGCGGCGGACAAAAACATGTCTCTGGGACACCGAATCCAGGTAAGGTCTCCAGGTCTTGGTGTCATAAAGGTGGAAGAATATGTTGAACACAAATCTTGAAACAAAAACAACTTTTTATTGCTGTGTTGAATATATTTCTATGATAGAAAATATTTTTAGGAATTACATTTCTCATTCTTAAAATTAGCCACGATAACAAAGTTACAAACCAAAGCAGACACATTTGTTCTCATTTGAGATAGGAAAAAAAATAGAAATGGGTTTCAATCACGTGAACTAGAGGCACATCCGGGTTTTAGTTGATGGTCTAGAAATCCCTTTTAAATATTTACATGAGTACCAGATAGGGCGCACCGGATTATGAGGCGCACTGCCGAAGAATGGTCTGTTTTTGATCTTTTTTCATATATAAGTCAAACCGGATTATAGGGCGCATTAAAGGAGTCATATTATTATAATTTTTTTCTAAATGTAAAAGACTTCCTTGTGTTCTACATAACATGTAATGGTGGTTCTTTGCTCAAAATGTTGCATAAATTATATTTTACAGCTTCATTTGCGTGGCTCACCTTCGGCAGCGTCTTTTCCCCGTCATCTTTGTTGTAGCGGTGTAGCGTGCAAGGACGGGAGTGGGGGAAGCGTCAAAAGATGTCGCTAACTGTTTTAATAACTTTCAGACTTTACTTCAATCAATAACGGAGCAGCGTCTCCTCATCCGGAAACAACAACACCGGAAATGTGTCACGTGAAAAAGCGTCCAACCGGAATGCTCTGATAACTAAAGTTCCTTGGGTGAATAATGTAAACTCACTTCACCGGTATGTTTTAGTGCTTTCATGGTGAGTTTACTGACATATATAAGGAAGAAATTTACACTACTTTTATATTAGAAATGGCAACAGCAGAGGATGAATGTCCCATAACGAGAAGATAGAGAAAAAGAAGAAGCATATCTACTACAGTGTCCGCACGGACTATAAAGGCGGAATCGTGCAATTTTTCAGGATTTATGCAGATCCCAAATACAGATCAGCAGGTACCAGAAGGTAAGAAAAGTTGCTTTTGCATAATATTGCGAAACAAGAACACAAACCCGTTCAAGATTAGACAAAAAACAGTCTACAGCGTTACAGAACAGGAACGCTGATGGGTCGCCAAAGGCGCCCCGTAAAAGATGAGAAAAATGTAAAACGCTGGGGAAGAAGATGAGGAAAAAAATACAGTCTAGACTGGGCTCCTAAGTTGGCCTAGTCTGGAATGGGAAAAACACCTCCATGCCTTGCACACATAAACATGTTACATATAATCACCACAACTCGCAACAGGGGGGCGGGTAGTAGGGGCCCGGAAGGTCGACTACTGCTATGAAGCGCTGCCAGCCGTCCATCACCCCGAGGGCAATCAAGTGATGGTGAAGGTGTGGGATGGGAGTGGGGCAGGGTGTGTGTGTATATGCTCATTGTCTTATGTTTGTTGATGTAGTGTTCCAGGCCTGGCGCCGTTCTGCATGCAAGCAAAAGTTCGACTCCAGGTGTCGTTGAGGAGGGAGGGAGGTCAAAAGCGTCCATCATTGTGCTGTCCTCGAGGATGTTTTCTGAACAGCCTGTAATCTTTTAATGCTAGACATGTGCATCTTATTGTTAAACATTCTTAATTATAAAACTACAAATGCTGACCTCTGCTGAAGAAATTGCAACTGCTTATAGCTTCTTCTCCTACAATGAAAATATTTACATCAGCGGCGAAAAGAACACTTGAAAGCTTTTTATGCTGTTATCTTACGGAACGAAAGCTCACGACTGCTGACCTTAACATTTGCAATCTTATCTCTTCTAGATTGTGACCGACCCGCATACGGGCCAGAAAATCCAAATTGTAACAGCACTTGATCCCGTGAAGCAACAGTTCATTCTTGCCAGGCAGGAAGGCTCCCCCAACAAGGTCATCCTCACCACTCCGGACAGCTCCGGGGTCAACCAGCTGTTGTTTGCCTCCCCCGAGCTGTCCGGACAGCCGATTCAGGTATTGCTCGCAGATGCCAAATGCTCCACGTCTTCGGCTAAGGTCTCATGACTCAACGGCAGCCAAGTGTTGTCAATCTGACGACATTTGCAAGGTTTTCAATACCACTGTTCTCCGATTGTTTGTCAGTTTGTAACCGAGGGCTCAGACCAGTCTATTTCCAAGCCAGTTGCGGAGTACTGCGTCGTCTGCGGTGACAAAGCCTCAGGTTGGAATTACTTTTTGATTCGACTTCATGTCATTTTCTCCCACATTGCTAACGTCCTTGTTTTCTCCGGCCCGTCTGGCAGGGCGCCATTATGGGGCCGTCAGCTGTGAGGGCTGCAAGGGCTTCTTCAAACGCAGCATCAGGAAGAACCTGGTGTACACGTGCAGGGGCTCCGGGGAGTGCGCCATCAACAAGATTCACCGAAACCGCTGCCAGTACTGTCGGCTGCAGCGCTGCATCGCGCTGGGCATGAAACAAGATTGTACGATATATATTCAGTCGACCCGTCAAATGGGTCTGGCGGGGGCCACTATAAGGACTGACGTTTATTGTGTTGTCTTGCAGCCGTGCAGTGCGAGAGGAAGCCAGTTGATGCGCCCAACAGGGAGAAATCTGTCAACTGTGCGGCCTCCACAGAGAAGATCTACATCCGCAAGAACCTGTGCAGCCCTCTGGCGGCCACGCCCACCTTTATGTCCGAAAAGGATACATTCAGGTAACTCCAGCATTGGCTTTGAATCCCGTCCGTCTTGCTTATTTTTCTCATCCAATCATTTATGATTCGTTCCATTTCCATACAAACAGGTCTACAAATTTGCTCGAGTCCAGCATGTTGCTCAACATCCAACAATCTTTTCCTAAGATGGAAAACGCCATCATGATCCCAGCATCCCCAGACAAGGTAATTTTTGTATATGCGCTAACACACTCGCTGGCCATAATATTAGGTACATCCTTATACAAACGAGCTGCTGAGAATCCATCACAAGAGCTGCCATGTCAAATGAATAATGCAATTTATTTGTTACCCTTTGTGTTATTTTGCTTTTTGTTGCGTTTCACTTGATTGTAAAATATGTCCATGGAGAGCGGCTGTGAGGTTAATATCTTATCAATATTCAGTGTTTTATCGGTCATAGTTAATATTGTAAATCAAACATTCTTTATTTTTATGTACAGCAGGGGTCACCAACGCGGTGCCCGCGGGCACCAGGTTGCCCGTAAGGACCAGATGAGTCGCCCGCTGGCCTGTTCTAAAAATAACTCAAATAGCAGCACTTACCAGTGAGCTGCCTCTATTTTTAAAATTGTATTCATTTACTAGCAAGCTGGTCTCGCTTTGCTCGACATTTTTAATTCTAAGAGAGACAAAACTCAAATAAAATTTGAAAATCTAAGAAAATATTTGAAAGACTTGGTCTTCACTTGTTTAAATATTCTTAATACATTTTTTTACTTTGCCTCTTATAACTTTCAGAAAGAAAATTTTAGAGAAAAAATACAGCCTTAAAAATGATTTTAGGATTTTTAAACACATATACCTTTGTCTTCTTTCCCGACAATTTAAATCAATGTTCAAGTAAAATTTTTTTTTTTTCATTGTAAAGAATAATAAATACATTTTAATTTAATTCTTCATTTTAGCTTCTGTTTTTTCTTCGAAGAATATTAGTGAAATATTTCTACAAACTTCTTATGATTAAAATTCAAAAAATTTATTCCGGCAAATCTAGAAAATCTGTAGAACCAAATTTAAATCTTATTTTAAAGTCTTTTGAATGTCTTTTAAAATGTTTGTTCTGGAAAATCTAGAAGAAATAATGATTTGTCTTCGTTAGAAATATAGCTTGGTCCAATTTGTTATATATTCTAACTAAGTGCAGATTGGATTTTAACCTATTTAAAACATGTCATCAAAATTCTAAAATTAATCTTTATCAGGAAAAATGACTAAAGATGTTCCATAAATTATTTTTTAAATTTTTTCAAAAAGATTCAAATTAGCTGGTTTTTCTCTTCTTTTTTTCCGTTGAATTTTGAATTTAAAAAGGTCGAAATTGAAGATAAACCATGTTTCAAAATTTTATAATTTTTTTTTTTGTGTTTTCTTCTCTTTTGAACCGTTCAATTAAGTGTTTTTTTCATCATTTATTCTCAACAAAAAAACCTTCCGTAAAAGGAAAAAAATGAATATTGGAATGACAGACAGAAATACCCTTTTTATATATATATATATATATATATATATATATATATATATATATATATATATATATATATATATATATATATATATACAGTATATATACAGTATATAGATTAATTTATTAAAGGTAATTTGAGCAAATTGGCTATTTCTGGCAATTTATTTAAGTGTGTATCAAACTGGTAGCCCTTCACATCAATCAGTACCCAAGAAATAGCTCTTGGTTTCAAAGAGGTTGGTGACCCCTGATGTACAGTCTGGGTGTCTCATCCAGTAAAACAAATGTAAAATTCGATTCCGTTTTTTAAGGCAGTCTTTCCTAACGTTTTTAGCATTCAATTAGACATTATTGTGAGGTTTTGTATTCGTGTTCCTAAAAATAGGACCCAAGCACACATACTGCACAGCAGATTTTCACATCTCACGAAAAAAATCTATGGGAAAAATGCCGGGGGTGGGGGGACAAATTTAGAGAAAAAAATGTGTCCGGGGTCGGTAAACCTACCTAGCTATCTATACACATCACTTGAATCGCTGAAATTTATCAGGACAGCGTAGGCGAGGGCCCCACGCGCTCACTGATTTCATCAAAGTTACTTATCATTGATGCTGTAATTTGGTTACAATCATGGCAAAACAGATACAAAGCCAGCGAGGAAGAGCGCCGATATTTGTTGACGTCATCAAATGTCGATGCACGGATGGTTACCGATGGATTTGTCTGTTTTTGTCTAAAAAGACGTCTATTTTTGAAGTAAAACAGAATATGCGACAGTGAAATGCGAAAGATAAGTCCCATCTGGGGGAAATTGTGGTTTACCTCCTGGTAGAGAGTAACATTTTGCGGGACTCAAAGCTCAAAATCAGCAAAATGGCATTTAGACATAGACTTATACTTAGAAAATCTTTATTGATCCACAAGGGACATTGTTCCGCACAGTAGCTCAGTTACAAAGGACAGAAAGGGTAAGGATGGAAAGGATAATACGGGTATAAAGTAGACAAAAATGTACCGTAGTAGCAATATAAAACATAACATATATGTAATATTTACATGTTATATATACAGTATATACTGATATTATATTTTTATTACATACAATATATAACAAATCCCAATTTAAGCTCCAAGCAGCGATGGACAGGGCCGAGTATTTATAGCCATCTTTAGTATTGAAGGGGGAATTGCAAACTTCCTGTTGATTTTAGCTGGGTGTTGTCAGTGTATGAAATATTGGTCAAAGTGAGACCTACATAGAGGTTTTTGTTTCATGTGTCTTTGACATTCCTACTGGGAGTTAGAGGCAGTTTTGTCTGAGCAGGTTGCCGCCACCTTGAGATGACAGCAGCGCACCAGCCCCAGAGTAGCGGTTCTTTGAGGGCACATAAAATCCAAAGCGGAGCTGTAATTAAAACTCTTTCATCAACTTTTAATCAGAAGGGTTCAATCTCTCTCCTGTGCTTATTTGAAGCTGACACGACAAATGCGCTCAAGGAGATAATGTTTGAAAAAAGGTGACTGTTTTTACACAACTTTTGTTTTGAAAGGGGAATTGCAAACTTCCTGTTGATTGCTGGGGGTTGTCAGTGAATGAAATATAGATCTAAGTGAGACCTACATAGAGGTTTTTGTTTCATGGTCTACGACCTTCCTACTGGGAATTAGAGGCAGTTGTGTCTGTGTTTTCTTACTAGGGGGCGCTAGAGCGCAATGTTGAGTTTTGGGGTTTGGTTTTTTGATTAAATCGCAATTTTCGCCAGTCCTGATGTGTGTGTCAAATTTGGTGAGTTTTGAAGCATGTTAAGGGGGTCAAATTACAGTTCAAAGAGGCGGCGGTATAATAATAATAATAATAATAATAATAATAATATAGAATAATAATAAAACCTTAGAAATTCAATAGGGTCCTCTGTCCCAAAGGGACATCAGTCCCTAATAATGAAACGCTTTAAATTCAATAGGGTCCTCTGTCCCAAAGGGACATCAGTCCCTAATAATGAAACGCTTTAAATTCAATAGGGTCCTCTGTCCCAAAGGGACATTGGTCCCTAATAACCATGTACAATATTACAGTAGATGTAACAGCTGCAGCATATAATGGAGAGTAGATCCAGCGGAAAATATACATAATAAACAAAGAGAGGTAGCTAACATAGAAGTGATCAAGTAATAGACAGATATCATCTATTCCTGTATGGCAAGTGATTATACAGCTGGATGGAGTGCGTAATGAAAGAGTCCTTGAATCGAACACTGTTGGGAACCAAGCTGAAGGAGCCTGTTGGAGTATGAACTCCGCTGTCCCTCAATTGTCTGGTGGTGTGGGTGGGCAGGATTGTCCGTGATGGCCAGCAGTTTGTCCAGTGTCCTCCTGCCCCTCACCGACACAAATGCCTCCCAGTGCGTTCCAATAGTTTGGCCGGCTTTCCAGATCAGTTTGTCAACCCTGTTTAAGTCCTTTTTGCTGGTGGTGCTCCCCCAACACACCACTGCAAAGTACAGTGCACTGGCCACAACAGACTGATAAAATATCTCCAGCTGCTGGCTGCACACATTAAAGGACCTAAGCTTCCTCAGGAACAAGTCTGCTCATGCCCTTCTTGTATGCAGCTTTGCTGTTGTCCTTCTAGTCCAGTCTGCTGTTCAAGTGGACTCTGGGAAGTTTATCGTTTTTTTGCGCTCGAACTCTTTATTAGTTTATTACTGAGGTGATTGTAATTATCTGACCCTCATTCAGCTAAACGAGGTGACCCAAACACAAGCATTTTAATTCAGTTTTTGGTCATTCTTGTTATAAAGGCAGAATTGTGGATGGCACTCTTGTACTTGGTCTCATTAGATAGTGCAGGTGTACCTAATGATATGACTGGGGAGTGCAGATGCAGTTGATTAGGTCCAATAGTATAATATTTCTTTCTGAAAATTCTCTCCCCTCCCCAGCATGACGACCATTCCCAAGGTGACCTCGGCACGCTGGCCAACGTGGTGACGTCCCTCGCCCACCTCAACAAGACGAGAGAAGCCAGCGAGGGTGGCAACGATCTCATCGGCGCCGAGACGCTCAGCAACGGCGACGGCTCCATGGCGGACATGCAGGAGGACGAGCAGACGGCCAGCGATATCACGCGGTGAGCAAAAGAGTCTGGTTCGCCGAATACTGGCATGAGGAAGACATCACTGAGAGTAATACGATTTCCTGCAAGGCCATGTGGTCTCGTGCTTCAGGACTTAATGAAGTTCCCTATAAATAGACACATCTTAGACTAAAATAGCACTCTGCTCTCATCCATATGTTAGCAGGCTACTTCCTGGTTTAAATTGAATTGACGTAAGACAACGGGGCTGTTTCATTTTTTTGTTCCAGTGCATAGGGAAACACTTCCCTTATGAACCAAATGATAAAAAGCTAGCTAGATGAGCCCACACCGTGCTAAGTCTGCCACATTTTGGGGGTTCAGCAGTGGTAGTTTTGAAAAATGAAAAAAATCTGGCCATCCTCACCAATGGTCATAAGCCTTGAGTTATGACCGAAAAAGGACAAGATCACCGGTTCAAACACTGATGGCATCCATTAAACAAGACAAGAAGCAAATAATTATACAGAGACAAAATTAAATTTGGCTCAATTGAGGAGAGACAACTGGACTGTACTCTTTGTACAGTCTCACCACGCTCTGGCGAAAGATTGTATAACTCCTCTTTTATTTGCACTTTCCTTGGTTACATGGCAACAGCTGTTTCTAAAGGAAGGGGGTCGTAAACAGGTGCTACCTTTGGCCACAAAACAGTTCAAAGAAAAGGTCGTAAAACGGTTCAAAGGAGAGGTTCTGGAGGGGAGTCAGATCCTGCTTTCTCTTCGCTTTGTAGATCTCGGGTCAAGACAAAATCTTTCTGTGGATACATCAAAGAAACAGAACCCTCATGTCGCTCCCCATCCTACACAGTGGAGTTTTACAAACCATTTGTTTGGTAGGATCAAAGACAGCTCTTGTCCTCTCGCCGGGAACTCATGGCAACACAAAGTTTTGTGATAACTTAGATACAATTATTCTGACAGGTACAAGCGGCCAAAATGAGTTTTTTTCTGTCGGGGGGCGGGTTACAAGCGCTGTCATTCGGCAGGAGCTCAAAAGTAAAGCCGCTGCTCCTCCACATGGAGAAAAGCCAGATGAGGTGGTTCGGGTATCTAGTCAGGGCGCCACCCGGACTCCTCCCTGGGGAGGTGTTTAGGGCACGTCCGACCGGCAGGAGGCCACGGGGAAGACCCAGGACACGTAGGGAAGACCATCTCTCCCGGCTGGCCTGGGAGCGCCTCGGGATCCCCCGGGGTAAGTGGAAGAAGTGGCTGGGGAGAGGGAAGTCTGGGCTTCCCTGCTTCGGCTGCTGCCCCCGCGACCCAGAAAATGGATGGAAAAAATCTGACTTTGCTACACATTAAAAAAAAGCCTGGAGCTCTACCAACTATTTAAAGTTAAAGTTTAAGTACAAATGATTATCACACACACACTAGATGTGGCGAAATTTGTCCTCTGCATTTGACCCATCCCCTTGTTCACCCCCTGGGAGGTGAGGGGAGCAGTGGGCAGCAGCGGTGCCGCGCCCGGGAATCATTTCTGGTGATTCAACCCCCACTTCCAACCCTTGATGCTGAGTTTCAAGCATGGAGCTAATCAGTCCCATTTTTATAGTCTTTGGTATGACTCAGCCGGAGTTTGAACTTCCAACCTACCGATCTCAGGGCGGACACTCTAACCACTAGTTCACTGAGTAGGTGCAAACAGATGCAGGGGCTACACTGATTATCTGTTTGTTAGTTGGAGGCTACTTGTTAGTTAATGGAAGATCCCAAAAATAGACAGGACTCTACCTTTTTTTTTGGTTGGAAGGAATTGTCCAAACATTACCTGGATTTGCACCACAATATACACCCAGGAAGTTTATTAGAAAAATGCCATGTAGTTTGTGCCTAATCCTGCTAACTAGAAAAAACCCAATGGCATACGTCTCACCACATAATGTTGTCCAGAGCGTTCGACACCCTGGCCAAAGTCCTGCACACCTCAGACGGCTCCTGTGCGACCAACCTGGAGGCCACCATGCAGCTGATGTCAGGAGACCAGTCAGGCCCGGTGTTGGAGCTGGAAGGCTCGTTGCTCTCTGACAACCATATTCCCTTCAAAGTAAAAGCACGATATCAACACTGTGACACTCCTCATGTGTCAGATTGCTTTGCTCATGTTGTTGTCTGCGCTCCCACAGCTAATGATGCCTGTGCCCGTGCCAGAGTACCTCAACGTCAACTACATCTGTGAGTCCGCGTCGCGCCTCCTTTTTCTCTCAATGCACTGGGCACGCTCCATACCTGCCTTCCAAGCCTTAGGGTAAGTCGTGGATGCTCCTTTCCCACAGCCTCCACCACGACTCACCTTGTTGTGATGTGTTCACAGCAATCAAGACGACAACGACATCAACTTGATGAAAGCTTGCTGGAACGAGCTGTTTGCCTTGGGTCTGGCCCAGTGTTCCAATGTAATGAACGTCGGCACCATTTTAAGTGCCATCATCAGCCATCTCCAGACCAGCCTGCAGGAAGGTGGGAGTCCTTTTCTTACTCGAGCTCGCACATCTTGTAAAACTGTAGCTTTTTACCAGTAAACGATCATGACCAAGGTGGCTTTTAGGCATTTAAAAGTTGGGATAGGTACGAATTCAGCACCATTTTTCCATAGCTTTGTTGCGCTGTAGTCTGTACACTACTGCCAACTTAAATCAAACTTTGTTTATCAAATGTAGAGATGTCCGATGATGGCTTTTTTGCCGATATCCGATATTGTCCAACTCTTAATTAACGATTCGGATATAGATAGATAGATAATACTTTATTGATTCCTTTAGGAGAGTTCCCTCAGGAAAATAAAACAATGAACCAATACCGATATATACAGTCGTGGAATGAACACATTATTATGCCTAATTTTGTTGTGATACCCCGCTGGATGCGTTAAACAATGTAACTTTACCATGAATTGATTAACGTGGACCCCGACTTAAACAAGTTGAAACACTTATTCGGGTGTAACCATTTAGTGGCCAATTGTACGGAATATGTACTGTACCATGTGCAATCTACAAATCCAAGTTTCAATCAATCAATCAAAAACAAGGTTTTCCAAAATAAGAGAAGAACTTTAACTCCTGTTATGGAAAAAGTGCCAACATGGCACTGCCATATTTATTATTGAAGTCACAAAGTGTTTTATATTTTTTTTTAACATGCCTCAAAACAGCTTGGAATTTGGGACATGCTCTCCCAGAGATAATCCTCATACCCATTACAACTATGGGAAATACTACACATTGACTTTCACAAAGTGAATTATTTAAAAAAGGTTTTTAAACATGTTCAAAACAACAGCTACAAAAATAATCAAGGCACACAGCTTCAGTCCAGAGTATACTAGAGCAGTGGTTCTCAAATGGGGGTACGCGTACCCCTCGGGGTACTTGAAGATATGCCAAGGGGTACGTGAGATTTAAAAAAAAAAAATTCTAAAAATAGCAACAATTCAAAAATCCTTTATAAATAAATGATAAATGGGTTGTACTTGTATAGCGCTTTTCTACCTTCAAGGTACTCAAAGCGCTTTGACACTACTTCCACATTTACCCATTCACACACACATTCACACACTGATGGAGGGAGCTGCCATGCAAGGCGCCAACCAGCACCCATCAGGAGCAAGGGTGAAGTGTCTTGCTCAGGACACAACGGACGTGACGAGGTTGGTACTAGGTGGGAATTGAACGAGGGACCCTCGGGTTGCGCACGGTCACTCTCCCACTCCGCCACGCCGTCCCTAAATATATATATTATAAAAATATTTATTGAATAATACTTCAACAAAATATGAATGTGAAAAAACAACAACAATGCAACATTCAGTGTTGACAGCTAGATTTTTTGTGGAAATATTCCATAAATATTAATGTTAAAGATTTCTTTTTTTGTGAAAAAATGTTTGGAATTAGGTTATTGAATCCAGATGGATCTCTATTACAATCCCCAAAGAGGGCACTTTAAGTTGATGATTACTTCTATGTGTAGAAATCTTTATTTATAATTGGATCACTTGTTTATTTTTCAACAGGTTTTTAGTTATTTTTATATCTTTTTTTCCAAAATAGTTCAAGAAAAACCACTAGAAATGTGCAATATTTTGCACTGTTATACAATTTAATAAATCAGAAACTGGTGACATAGTGCTGTATTTTACTTCTTTATCTCTTTTTTTCAACCAAAAATGCTTTGCTCTGATTAGGGGGTACTTGAATCAAAAAAATGTTCACAGGGGGTCATCACTGAAAAAAGGTTGAGAACCACTGTACTAGAGCATACTTGCCTACCTTGAGATCTCCGAATTCGGTCGCGGCGGGGTTTAGGTGGGGAGGTGGCGGGGTTTGGTGGTAGCGGGGGGTGTGTATTGTAGCGTCCCGAAAGAGTTAGTGCTGCAAGAGGATCCTGGTGTTTGTTTTGTTGTGTTTATGTTGTGTTGCGGTGCGGATGTTCTCCCGAAATGGGTTTGTCATTCTTGTTTGGTGTGGGTTCACAGTGTGGCGCATATTTGTAACAGTGTTAAAGTTGTTTATACGGCCAACCTCGGTATGACCTGTATGGCTGTTGACCAAGTATGGATTGCATCACTTGAGCGTGTGTAAAAGCCGCATATATTATGTAAATGGGCCGGCACGCTATTTGTATGGAGGAAAAGCGGACGTGACGACAGGTTGTAGAAGACGCTAAAGGCAGTGCCTATAAGGCATGCTCCCAATATTGTTGTCCGGGTGGAAATCGGGAGAAATTCGGGAGAATGGTTGCCCTGGGAGATTTTCAGGAGGGGCGCTGAAGTTCGGGAGCTTCCCGGGAAAATCGTGAGGGTTGGCAAGTATGCCCTACGTTCTTGTTTTACCGGACAGCGGCGTTTTAAAAAGTTATTAATTTTACTTCTTGAAACTGATACCGCTAATTTCCGATATTACATTTTGCCGATATTATCGGACATCCTTAATCAAGTGCCTTCATGCATTATACAAATGTAACTCAAATGCGCTTTACAGAATGCGCTTAAAAACAATTGCTCAATGACCCCACCCCCATTATCCGTCACAATAGACAATAATAATAAAAAACAATATAATATATATATAAATTATATAAATATTTTCTACATATACTCTACATATGTTTGTTTTGAGCAATGACAGTTTGAAAGAAAAAAAAACAACAGCTTTGTTTTATTAGTCAACATTGCAACTTTTTCTAAATTAAATTCAACCTTTTTATTTCACTTTTGTTATGTTTTTGTTTATTTTAATAGTATTTTGAGAATGTGCCGTGGGCCTTTAAAACATTAGCTTTGGGCTGCAAATGGCCTCCTGGGCACACTTCTGACACAAAAATTAAATCTGATAAATCTAAGGATAAAAAGCAGACGCATGCGTTCTCTCTGTCTCTCCCCCTCCCTCATGAATGCTGCTGCGCGCGCAATTTGTTTTGTTTTTAACCTTCTTAACACTGAACGTACATTGAAAATACACACAACCATAACCCGAGGTGCTGGACATTTGGGGTGTTTGGGAGGGCTCCGCCCGGGCGGCCCCGCACGGGGGTAGGTGTTTGGGTATGGTGAGTGGAGGACGTGTGGTCAGGACCTTGCCGGGTCGCTGCTAATACGTCCTCTTTTCACCGGACATGTCCTCTTTTGCGGAGCTGTCAGGGGAGAGTTTCTTAAATGCCTCAAATGTAAGGCATTTTGAATATTGTTTACACAACTTGCAGTACGCTACTTAATATGTCTGTGTGGAAACTCGTTCGGTACACCTCCGCACCGAGCCGGAAACCCTGTACCAAAACGGTTCGATAAAATACCCGTACCGTTACACCCCTACTAATTGGTCTTGTGTCATCAGTAAACATGGAAATGTATGACGTCAGCATAACTGAACAGAACAAAATCAAATCTGGCATGGATAAATAATAAGAATAAAGTTATCGTCTGCTTTTAATTAAAGCCCCGTCCCTTTTGCGGTTTAGCCTTAGCTACGATCACAAATAAGTAATAAACATCTGTGAAGTTCTTGAATTTACCCTTGAAAAAGCTGCATGGAAGGATGTTTTCTATCTATTTCAACACCATGTTTATTTTATCACCTCTGATGTCCAACAGACAAGTTATCCCAAGATCGGGTGAAGGTAGTAATGGAGCACATCTGGAGGTTGCAGGAGTTCTGTAACAGCATGTCCAAACTGGCTCCAGATGCTTATGAATACGCCTTCCTCAAAGCCATTGTTCTTTTCAGTCCTGGTGAGTTTTGTCCAAGCTTTCATGAAACATTTGTTACAGGTGCTCATTCATGTGTTCTATGTTTGCATCAGACCATCCTGGCATAGACAATACGCCACAGATTGAGAGGTTCCAGGAGAAGGCCTACATGGAGCTGCAGGATTACGTAACCCGGACATACCCAGAGGACTCCTATCGGTGAGTTACACATTTCAACACTGTAGGACACTGGAATCAACTCCACATAACATTGGTACATGTGGACAAAAACAATAGAACATAACTTTTATTCTGTGACGATTCCTTTAGTGTAAGGACATAGGTTTGATTTATTTGACGCATTGTTTTTTTAATACCGTAAAATGATTTCAAATTTTTATCAGATAACCGTATTTTTCGGACTATATATCTAATTTTTTTTCATAGTTTGCGTCTTATACTCAGGAGCGACTTATGTGTGAAGTTATTAACACGTTACCGTAAAATATCAAATAATATTATTTAGCTCATTCCCGTAAGAGACTAGACCAGCGGTCGGCAACCCACGGCTCTTTGATTACTCTGATGCGGCTCAGCTTGTCACGGCCAGCTCAGCTTGTCATCCTCGGGACACGCCCACGGTCGCACATATCCAGGAACGCGCGCGTCTTCTTCCTGCAGCAGCTGGCGGCTGCTGCAGGACAAAGACATGTGGGTGTCCAAGTTAAAGCGCTTGAGAGCGCACCTTAAAGATGTTTCACGCCAAAAGGCCGTTCTTTCTCAGAATCACAAATGGTGTGATATTGAAAACTTCCCCAGACCAGACAAACTTATGTTCGAAACTTGGAACGCTATCCCCGACTTTTATGTGAACATGAAAAAGTATGCGCTTGGCGTCCTGTCGATCTTTGGATCCACATATGTATGTGAGCATGTTCTCCAACATGAACTTTATTAAAAACAAACATCGCACACGCCTTAGATGAGAGCTTACATTCCTGTGTGAAGATAAAGGTGACGTCATACAGCCCTGATGTGGAGCCGCTGTGCGCTGCGGTTCAGGAGCAGAAATCACATTGACCATGTATAATAAATATTTAAATTTTGTATAATTTTGAATATATTTACGTTTTTTAATTGTTCAGTGAAATAGACACAATGACAGTAAAAGGATGACGACACAGGGAGAGAGGACAGCATTTTTGGTTCTCTGCCAGGGGATGATTTAAGTTTGGCGTTTTGTTTTTTCATTACTACAAGGAGGACTTAAATAGACATTAAGTATTTTACTTAACCTTCACCTTTTTCAGAGTTAAAAACGTTTTGTTGCATGCAGAAATTTTATTTCATTTTCTCTGCCATCGTTCATTGATTTCATAAACGTAACCCATCATAGTTTGTTTATACATAGCACAAAGCAAAAAGAAAACTTTGTATGCAGTGTTATTTAATTGTTTAATTTTTATTTTATTTTATTTTTAAAATTTTTTTGTCCTGTCCAGCTTCTTAGGCAAATCATATAGTTGATGTAGATGCCCATATCGGCTGTTGACATTTACTTTACAGAAGAGAAGTAGTGTAGGATACTTCTCTTGTTGCCTTATTTAAATTTGACTTTATTAAATGTATTTATATTATCATTCGGTGCAGCCGGGCTGGAGCAGGAAGGGATAGAAAGAGAAAAAAAGGAAGACAAAGGGGGAAATTGTGGGGATCAGAGGGGGATTAGACAGTGTTATTTCATTTTAAATTTCAAAAGAGTTTTGTGGCTCCCATTGTTTTCTTTAATTTGTGAAACGGGTCAAAATGGCTGTTTGAGTGGTAAAGGTTGCCGCCCCTTTGACTAGACGTATAAGATTTCATCGGATTTATCGATTAAGAGTGACATATTGTTTGGTAAATTTATAGCATGTTCTATATGTCATAGTTATTTGAATGACTCTTACCATAATATGTTACGTTAACAAACCAGGCACCTTCTCAGTTGGTTATTTATGCCTCATATAACGTACACTTATTCAGCCTGTTGTTCACTATTCTTTATTTATTTTAAATTGCCTTTCAAATGTCTATTCTTGGTGTTGGGTTTTATCAAATAGATTTCCCCCAAAAATGCGACTTGTACTCCAGTGCGGCTTATATATGTTTTTTTTTCCTTCTTTATTCTGCGTTTTCGGCAGGTGTGACTTATACTCCGAAAAATACGGTAATCATGATTCATTTCCGTTTGAAACTACAACTGAAATATGCCGATTTTCATTGTTTTTTACTAACAGAAAGAAACTACAGGACACAGTTTTATAGATTTAACTTAAGGTATGTTTATTACAGCTCCAAATGAAATGCAAGGTCAAACACTACACACCATTATATAATTTACCTTTTCAACTTATCGTCTTGTTTTCCATTCTTATATTGTTATTTCCTGTCAGATAGGGCTGGGCGATATGGCCTTTGTTTGAAATATCTAAATATTTTCAGGCCATATCGCGATACACGATCTATATCTTGATATTTTGCCTAAGCCTTGAATGAACTCTTGATACATATAATCACAGCAGTATGATGATTCTATGTGGCTACATTAAAACGTTATTGTTCATACTGCATTATTATATGCTCATTTTAAACTTTCATGCAAAGAGGGAAATCACATCTAAGTCAATTGACCAAAAGTGTAATTAATAAACAGTTATTAAGCTGTAGCACAAACATTCATGTCATTTCAAAACAAAGTGCAAGATTGTCAGAGACATTTTAAAACAAGCTATGAGTGCACTTTTGTGCATGATGTCACTAAGATGACACATCAAAACAACACTAAATTAAAGTGTACTTTTTGTACAGAAACGCCACTACAGTAGTTTAAAACAAGTAAAGTGCACTTTTGTGCATGATGTCACACAGGGTATTTCAATAAGTGTCAAATAAAAATGAGCTGCATAATAGGAAATGAAATTGCTATGTGGTGGGTTACTGCGGACGTTATCTCCTTATGTTGTTCACTATTTTTTTCATAAGGTGTTAATGTGGAAATGTTTGCCTCCTCTGCATTTTGTTGGTGTGGCACCGAATGGAGATGTTGACATGCAGTTTCAAGTACTTTACATTCTCTAGCGTGTGGCTTTTCAAATGATGCTACAAATTAGTAGTGCCGCATACTTGACCTATTACGGTTGTCTGTTCAACATTCTCCCGCTTGAAGCCAAAACACCGCCAGACGATGGACCCCATGCTATTTTTTGGGGGGAATTAATTCTTCCTCCATTTGTTATCAGATTCGCATCTTTCGTCCTCTCGTATTACCACTCGGACCGCTTTGATTGCACCACAACGAGTCCACATTTGAAATTGTTTTTGGAAACTGTGGATGTCGTGTCCCCCGGACCAAAGAAGAAAAGAACCATCCGGATTGTTCTAGGCGCTAACTTGAAAAGCCAGCATCTGTGATGGTTTGGGGGTATATTTGTGCCCAAGGCAAGGGTAACTTACACATCTGTGAAGGCACCATTAATGCTGAAAGGTACATACAGGTTTTGGAGCAACAAGCACCGTTATCATGGACGCCCCTGCTTATTTCAACGGAGAAAACCCCCAAAATGTCTGGTGGGATGAATTGTAGTCGGTGGCAACTGCGGACAAAAGTTACTTAATTTGTATTATAACAATATATATTGCTAACCTGCAGAATTTTTTAGTACACACTCACTGTAAATAATACTATGGTGAAACCATTAGTTTAGTGACACAGGTGACATTTAAAAGTACAGATTAAAGCTCCTGGATACTGCTCAATAATGATACTTTCAGTAAGGTACTCTTGATTGATTGTTTGGAAGTTGCCTACAGCCACAACTGTCAGCGCCAATGTTTTTCTGGCCCTGGCCCTCCTTCAAACACTGCTTATTATCCAAAAAACTGTAGAAATATATTTTATTTAGGGTGTAGAAGAAATATTAAAAAACCCAATGTGATGATACATGCTTTGTTCTTAATTTTTGGACCAAAAACATACTACCGGTAAGTAAAACATTTAAAAGTGTAATTTTGCCTTTTTTTTTGTATATTGAAATTTGGGTCATTTATAGTTAAAAAGAAAACAACTGTGGAGATGCATGGTTTGTTGTTTGGGTCTCCATTTTATTTTTTTAGCTTTCAAAAAAACAAAAATGCAGTTACTTTGTATTAGATAAAAAAAACAAATCACACGGCATTTAAATATGTGAAAATGTTTGACTTTAGTCCAAAAAACTGTAAACGTGCATTTTATTTAGGTTGTAGATTAAAAGAAATACCAAAGAAAGCAAACACTCTTTGTTCTTTATTTTTGGACCAAAACATACTAAGTAGAACATTTAAAAGTGTAATTTTGACTTTATTTGTATCTTCAAATGTTGGTCATATATAGTTAAAAACAAAACAAATTAACTGTGGAGATGCATGATTTGATTTTTGGGTCTCCATTTTACGTTTTTAGTTTGGAAAAAACAAAACACAAAAACGCAGTTACTTTGTATTTGATAAAAATAAAAAAAAACACACAGCATTTATATATTTAAATATGTTAGGTTTTAGTAAAAAAAACAACTCTAAAACTGCATTTTAGTTAGCTTTTAGATTAGAATAATTACCAAAGAAAACAAATGTGACGATACATACTTTGTTCTTAATTTTTTGACCAAAACTTACTATCATTTATAGTTAAAAACAAAACAAAACAACTGTGGTGTTGCATGATTTGTTGTTTGGGTCTCCATTTTATGTTTTTGATTTTTGAAAAACCAATGCAGTTGTATAAAAATATTAAAAAAAAAAACACACAGCATTTATATATTTAAATATGTTAGGTTTGAGTCCAAAAAAAAACTGTATAGGTGTTTTTTATTTAGGTTTTAGATTTAAAGTATTACCAAAGAAAACAAATGTGACGATACATACTTTGTTCTTAATTTTTGGACCCAAACATACTAAATACAACATTTAAAATAGTAATTTTGACTTTATTTGTATCTATTAATGGTGGTCATTTATAGTTCAAAACAACTGTGGAGATGCATGATTTTTTGTTTGAGTCTCCATTTTATGTTTTTTGTTTGGGAAAAAAAGTAAACAAAAATGTGGTTATTTTGTATTAGATTTAAAAAAAAGACACACAGCATTTATATAATTAAATAGTTTAGGTTTTAGTCTAAAAAAATGTCAAAGTGAATTATATTTAGCGTCTACATTAAAATAAATACCAAATAAAACAAATTTGGCGATACCTACTTTGTTCTTAGTTTTTGGACCAAAACATACTAAATAGAACGTTTAAAATAGTAATTTGGACTTTATTTGTATCTTCAAATGTGGGTCATTTATAGTTAAAAACCAAAAATAACTGTGGGGATGCACGATTTGTTGTTTGGGTCTCCATTTTATGTTTTTACTTTTGAAAAACCAGTGTGCGATTACTTTGTATAAAAACATACAGCTTTTATATACTTAATTATGTTAGGGTTAAGTAAAAAAAACGAATAAAATAAAAATTAGGTTGTAGATTAAAAGAAATACCAGATAAAGCAAATGTGAAGATACATACTTTGTTTTTAATTTTTGGACTAAAACATACTAAGTAGAACATTTAAAAGTGTAATTTGGACTTTATTTGTATCTTCAAATGTTGTTCATTTATAGTTAAAAATTATAAATAACTGTGGGGATGCATGGTTTGTTGTTTGGGTCTCAATTTTATGTTTTTACTTTTGAAAAACCAGTGTGCAATTAATTTGTATAAAAACATACAGCTTTTATATACTTAAATATGTTAGGGTTGAGTAAAAAAAACTGTAAAAAATAAAAATTAGGTTGTAGATTAAAAAAAATACCAGATAAAGCAAATGTGAAGATACATACTTTGTTTTGAATTTTTGGACCAAAACATACTAAGTAGAACATTTAAAAGTGTAATTTGGAGTTTATTTGTATCTTCAAATGTTGTTCATTTATAGTTAAAAACAAAAAATCACTATGGGGGTGCATGATTTGTTTTTTGAGTTTCCATTTTTAAGTTTTTAGCTTTGGAAAAAAAAAAAAAATTGCAGTTCCTTTGTATTAGATAGAAAAGAAATCACACAGCATTTATACGGGTAAGAATGTTAGGTTTTAGTCCCAAAAACTGTAAAAGTGCATTTTATTTAGGTTGTAGATGAAAAGACATACCGAAGAAAGCAAACAGTCTTCGTTAAAAACAAAACAAAATAACTGCGGGGATGCATCATTGGTTTTTTGGGTCTCCATTTTATGTTTTCAGCTTTAAAAAAAACAAAACAAAAATGCAGTTACTTTGTATTAGATACAAAAATAAATAAACATGTATTTATTTAAATATGTTATATGCTCCTTCAAACACTGCCTATTATCTTGTGTAGAGCCCACACCCGTAGTACTTCGAATAACAACCGTGTGGTTTCTCCCAGGTTGTCCAAGCTCCTGCTGCGTCTCCCCGCCCTGCGCTTGATCAGCGCGGCCGTCACGGAGGAGCTCTTCTTCGCCGGCCTCATCGGCAACGTGCAGATCGACAGCATCATCCCCTACATCCTCAAGATGGACTCCACGGACTACAGCAGCCAGTCCGCCTCCGGGGTGTGACGCCCCCTTTGGCGTCGGGGGACTGTGGAAGACAGTCATACAAGCAAGTCTCTGGCCACCGCGTGGCCCCGTCTTTTTATTTATGTGGATCTTTCTTCATCGGGGTCGCTGAAGAGCAAACGTGCACACAATCAGGACTGAAGCAGTGGAAGAGTAGAGTGCATTTTTAGTGTACATAAAGTAGTATTTTATGGCCTTTGCTCTTTCTGCAGATCACTTTTTTTTTTCTTTTTCTTTTACACTTTCCCTAAACCATCATGTGAAATCCTATTCTAAAAGGTTATAACCTTTATTCTCTATTTGTTTGCCAATCCAAAGGATAGGACCAACAATGCATTTTTCCACGGTGGATGCAAAGTCAAGCGTGTAAATAGAATTTATCGAGGAGGAGGAGGTTTTAGCGGGGAGCACTCTGTGATGATCACATCCTGTCTTTGGACAAAAAAATATATATATATCTATAACGGTCTTGTCGGTGGAAAATAAACAATTACGTGTTGAGAATGAGCTCTTTGACAGCACTTGCTCGTTCTCTTGAGCGTGATCAGGAAGCGGAGGGTCTATAGAAGTAAATACACTTTTTAATCACAGCCAGGTCATGCGCCAATAAAGCCAGCAGATTGTTTACATGTCGCGGTTAAATTATTCACACAAAGTGTTTAAAAAGTGCACAAACACACACAAAAAGGTGTGATGCAATGTGGGGACCGCCGTCCCCGACTCGGTGGATTATCCCGATTCCAGTCTTGAGCGGGTGTTTGGACGCAAAGAGTCGTGTGGAGCGTTCCCACGGCCCTGGGATTTGGGCTCGGTTGGATCCAAAGTTGGAGGGCTTTGCAAAGACAAAGCTGCGGCTTTTGTGTTAATAAGCGTGGCTAATAGCTGCCTGTGATGATTACGCAACTTGTTTAATGCTATAGGAAACCCAAAACCAGTGAAGTTGGCACGTTGTGTAAGTGGTAAATAAAAACAAAATACAATGATTTGCAAATCCTTTTCAACTTATATTCACTTGAATAGACTGCATAGACAAGATATTTAATGTATTTTTTTTTTTGCAAATAATCATTAACTTGGAATTTAATGGCAGCAACACATTGCAAAAAAGTTGTCACAGGGGCATTTTTACCACTATGTTTCATGGCCTTTCCTTTTAACAACACACAGTAAACCTTTGGTAACTGAGGAGACACATTTTTAAAGCTTTTCAGGTGGAATTCTTTCCCATTCTTGCTTAAGTTGTTCAACAGTCCGGGGTCTCCGTTGTGATATTTTAGGCTTCATAATGCGCCACACATTTTCAATGGGAGACAGGTCTGGACTACAGGCAGGCCAGTCTAGTACCCGCACTTACTGGTTTGGCATTGTCTTGCTGAAATAAGCAGGGGCGTCCATGATATTGTTGCTTGGATGGCAACATATGTTGCTCCAAAACCTGTATGTACCTTTCAGCATTAATGGTGCCTTCACAGATGTGTAAGTTACCCATGCCGTGGGCACTAATACACCCCCATACCATCACAGATGCTGGCTTTTCAACTTTGCGCCTAGAACAATCCGGATGTTTTTTTTTTCCCCCTTTGTTCCGGAGAACTCGACGTCCACAGTTTCCAAAAACAATTTGAAATGTGGACTCGTCAGACCACAGATCACTTTTCCACTTTCGCACCAGTCCATCTTAGAAGAGCTCGGGCCCAGCGAAGCCGGCGGTGTTTCTGGGTGTTGTTGATAAATGGCATCGGCTTTGCATGGTATAGTTTTAACTTGCACTTACAGATGTAGCAACAAACTGTAGTTACTGACAGTGGTTTTCTGAAGTGGTCCTGAGCCCATGTGGTGATATCCTTTACACACTGATGGCGCTTTTTGATGCAGTACCGCCTGAGGGATGGAAAGTCCGTAATATCATCGCTTACGTGCAGTGATTTCTCCAGATTCTCTGAACCTTTTGATGCTATTATGGACCGTAGACGTTGAAATCCCTAAATTCCTTGCAATGGCTGGTTGAGAAATGTTGTTCTTAAACAATTTGCTCAGGCATTTGTTGACCAAAGTGGTAACCCTGGCCGCGTCCTTGTTGGTGAACGACTGAGAATTTCACAAAAGCTGTTTTTATACCCAATCATGGCACCCACCTGTTCGCAATTAACCGATTCACCTGTGGGATGTTCTAAATAAGTGTTTGATGAGCATTCCTCAATGTTATCAGTCTTTTTTGCCAATTGTGCCAGCTTTTTTGAAACATGTTGCAGGCATCAAATTCCAAATGAGCTAATATTTGCAAAAAATAAGGTTTTTCAGTGGGAACATTAAATATCTTGTCTTTGCAGTCTATTCAATTCAATATAAGTTGAAAAAGATTTATAAATCATTATAGTCTGTTTTTATTTACCATTTACACAACGTGCCTACTTCTCTGGTTTGGGGGTTTTGTATTCTAAAGTAAAAACAACATTCTTATTTCACAAGCAAACTTCCACATATAGAGTCAAAGGAAGTGACTTAACTTCTGTTTTTTTTTTTCAATAAATAGCTGCCTCGGCAGTGAAAAAAAAAAAAAGAATTTGCATGACTTTGCGTAAAACAAGCATATTTTTGTGCGGCTCACATAAAGGACAAATGCAGCACACGCTATTAATGTTACACAACATTCATAAATGTTCTTTTTAGCCATGACTGAATACATCTGTGGAGCTTTCATATGAAAATATTATCTACTTTAACTGGATCATGACTTTAACAATAAAGATGATGTCATCACACACACACACACACACACACACACACACACACACACACACACACACACACACACACACACACACACACACACACACACGCCCGCCCGCACACAAGGAGGTGTTTTGTTTCAAACCGTACCAGTTGTGTGCAGGGTTGGGCGATACTGCAAACATTGATACTGGTCCGATACAACGTGAATGCCGGACCAGTATCACAGATACCGACAAGTCTTACTTGAAGCTGTCAAAGACGGCATGGGATTTTTGCCCTTCTTTCGTCAGTTGTGGATACAACCAGAACAACAAGCAGGCCACAACGACATCGGTATCAACATAACTGTGAACATTTTAAACGATATCTCATACGGCAATAGATGACGATATCAACAATATAATACAAATAAAAAAAACAAACTAACGTTGATGTCATCATGCTGGTATGTGGATTCGATATTGATTTAGAGAGGAAGATTGATCCAGATATTCTTAGTATCGATACCACGGTTACAGTATCATTTGCAGCCTTATGTTTATAATTACAAATCTGATGTTATTATTGTCTAATTAAAACATTAATTAATGTAATAGTTGTAATATAATATTGGGCTTTTGTTACGTAACTTAATTGACATGCTTGACTTTTATTTTAATCAATAAAATAAATGCATTACATTAATATATTGAAACGTTTTTCAAAGTATACACAATTAACAAATCAAAGGCTAAATCACAGTTATCTGTTTTAAAAACAAACAAAAAAAAATTCACTGCTTGACTTTTGATTTGAAAAGTTTTAAATTTATACACAATTAACAAATTAAAGGCAAAGTCAGAAAGTCATTAAATGTTCAAAAACAAACAAACAAACAAACAAAAAAGATTTCCCTGCTAGACTCTTATTTTGAAAAGTTTTAAATTATACACAAATAACAAATTAAAAGCAAAATCAGAAGGTAATAGATACAATGTTCAAAAACAAAAACATTTTTCACTGCTTGACTGTTATTTTGAAAAGTTAAAAAATATGCACAATCAACAAATTAAAAGCAAAATCAGAAAGTCATAAAATGTTCAAAAACAAACAAAAAATTATAAAAAACATTTCACTGCTTGACTTTTATTTTGAAAAGTTCTAAAATTATTCATAACTTAAAGGCAAAATCAGAAAGTCATACAATGTTCAAAAACGAACAAAAACATATCACTGCTTGACTTTTATTTTGAAAAGTTTAGAAATTATACACAATTAACAAATTGAAGGCAAAATCAGAAGGCAATATATACTGTTCAAAAACTAATTTCACTGCTTGAATTTTATTTTGAAAAATTTTCAATTATACACAATTAACAAATTAAAAGCAAAATCAGAAGGTAATACATACAATGTTCAAAAACAAACAAAAAAGCATTTCACTGATTGACTTTTATTTAGAAAAGTTTTGAAATGATACACAATTAACAAATTAAAGGCTAAATCAAAAGTTCTTCCAATGTTCAAAAACAAACAATAAAAACATTCCATTGCTTGACTTTTATTATGAACATTTTAAAAATGACACACAGTTAACAAATTAAAGGCAAAATCAGAAATTAATACAAAGTTCAAAAACAAAAAGATAAACATTTCACTGCTTGACTTTTATTTTGAAAAGTTTTAAAATGATAAACAAAAAAAATAAATAAAAGCACAATCAGAAAGTTATCCAATGTTCAAAAACAAACAAAAAACATTTCACATCTTGACTTTTATTTTGAAAAGTTTTAAAATGATACACAACAAATTAAAGGCAAAATCAGAAAATCATCTAATAGTCAAAAACAAACAAAAAAAAACACACATTTCACCACTTGACTTTTATTTTGAAAAGTTTTAAAATTTATACACTATTAACAAATTCAAGGTAAAATTAGAAGGTCATACAATGTTCAAAAACAAACAATAAAAACATTTCAGTGCTGGACTTTCATTTTGAAAAGTTTAACAATTATACACAATTAACAAATTAAAGGCAAAATCAGAAGGTCATACATACAATGTTCAAAAACAAAAAAAAAACATTTCACTGCTTGATTTTTATTTTGAAAAGTTTGAAAATTATACACAATTAAAAAATTAAAGACTAAATCAGAAAGTCATCCAATGGTAAAAAAAACAAAACAATTTCATCCATCCATCCATTTTTCTACCGCTTATTTCCTTGGGGGCGCTGGTGCGTATCTCAGCTACAATCGGGCGGAAGGCGGTGTACACCCTGGACAAGTCGCCGTTTTGAAAAGTTTTAAAATGATGCACAATTAACAAATTAAAGGCAAAATCAGAAGGTCTTCCAATGGTCAAAAACAAACAAAACATTTCACTGCTTGACTTTTATTTTGAAAAGTTTTAAAATAGTACACAAATAACAAATTAAAGGCAAAATCTGAAAGTCATACTAAATGGTCAAAAACAAACAGAACATTTCACTGCTTGACTTTTATTTTGAAAAGTTTTAAAATGATGCACAATTAACAAATTTAAGGAAAAATCAGAAGGTCTTCCAATGGTCAAAAACTAAGCATTTCACTGCTTGACTTTTATTTTGAAAAGTTTTAAAATTGTACATAAATAACAAATTAAAGGCAACATCAGAAAGTCATACACTGGTCAAAAACAAACAAAAAGAACATTTCACTGCTGACTTTTATTTTGAAAAGTTTTAAAATGATACACAATTAACAAATTAAAGGCAAAATCAGAAGGTCATACAATGTTCAAAAACAAACAATAAAAACATTTCACTGCTAGACTTTTATTTTTGAATTTTTAAAAATTGTACACATTGACAAAATCAGAAAGTCAAATTATGGTCAAAATCAAACAAAAATAACAAACCACTGCTTGACTTTTATTTTGAAAAGTTTTAAAATAGTACACAAATAACGAATTAAAGGCAAAATCTGAAAGTCCTACACAATGCTCAAAAACAAACAAACAAACAAATAAAAAGAACATTTCACTGCTTGACTATTATTTTGAAAAGTTTTAAAATGATACACAATTAACAAATTAGAGGCAAAATCAGAAGGTCATACAATGTTCAAAAACAAACAATAAAAACATTTCACTGCTAGACTTTTATTTTTGAAATTTTTAAAATTGTACACAATTAACATAGACGAAATCAGAAAGTCATATTATGGTCAAAATCAAACAAAAATAACATACCACTGCTTGACTTTTATTTTGAAAAGTTTTAAAATGATGCACAATTAACACATTTAAGGCAAAATCTGAAAGTCATTACACAATGGTCAAAAACAAACAAAAAGAAAATTTCACCGCTTGACTTTTATTTTGAAAAGTTTTAAAATTATACACAATTAACAAATTCGAGGCAAAATCAGAAGGTCATACAATGTTCAAAAACATTTCACTGCTAGACTTTTATTTTGAAAAGTTTTAAAATCATACACAAGTTAAAGTCAAAATCAGAATGTCATCCAATGTTCAAAACCAAACAAAAAAAATTTCACTGCTGGACTTTTATTTTAAAATTTTTTAAATTGTACACAATTAACAAAGACAAAATCAGAAAGTCATACAATGGTCAAAAACAACAAAAAAAAAAACATTCCACTGCTTGACTTTTATTTTGAAAAGTTTTAAAATGATACACAATTAACACATTTAAGGCAAAAATTAGAAAGTCATACAATGTTAAAAAAATTAATAAACCAAAAAAATGTCACTATCGGCCCTGCAATTACCGCGGTTTCGGTACGACGTCCAGTATCGCCCAGTCCGCGTTCCCGGCGGGCCCACAGTATCGACACAGTCGACATCTGCGTCGATCCGCCCAGCTCGTATTTGTGTATAGCGAGCTGAGCGTGTTCGCTAGTTGGCTTCTTTGTGTTGGACACGGCAGGAGGCGAGGAAGGGACGAAGACGCCGACAAATGATCGAAAGAAGGACGACATGTGACGACTCTCTTCTCCTTTTGACGACAAGGCGCGGGGGAGATTGTTACAGATGTATTGTACCATGCCCGGCGCCACCGTGTCCGTGCGGAGTTTGTCCGAAGTGGAGAAACACTTCAACGGCAACAGGATGGTGAGTAACTTTCACCTTTTCTCGCTACACCGCCACCCTGAACGCAACACCGCCACCCTGAACGCAACACCGCAACCCTGAACGCAACACAGCAACCCTGAACGCAACACAGCAACCCTGAACGCAACACAGCAACCCTGAACGCAACGCAACATGTTGAAATAATAGTTCATAAGACTCCTTTAGTGACGGCACGGTGCCCCTTCAAAATAAAACATCATACCGGAAGCAGTTCGACTCACGTTGGAGTTTTGGTTCTTTTTGCTCTTAACATAATTACGACTATTTATTCTTTTTAAAACGTTTAATTGTGCGAATGCTCCGAAATAGGATTTTTCTATACCAAAATTCATCTGTTTATTTATATTCTCTAGATTTTGGCACTCTCTACTTTATTTTATCCCAAAATTCCAGTTTTCCAGGACATTTTTTTCCCATTTCAAAATGAATCGGCCATTTTTCCAAGCTTCTGCCATTTCCACAACTTTCAACACATTCCACCATTCTGGAAATTCAAACTATTATTTTTCCAAGTTAAATTTTTTTTCAGAAATACTGGTTTTCCCCAGCCCTATTTCCACCCTTTTATTCTGGCGACTACTTCTTCCACATTCAATCCTCTCATCGTCAAAACATTGCTCTTAATTGGGACAAAAAACAAAGTTGTTTTTTGATCGGGAAAAATTCCCGGTTTTCCCGATAATCCAGGAATTCCGTAATTCCATTTCTCAATTCAACATGTTACTACTTCAACATTTCTCTATTGATTGGAAAAATTTCAACTCATTCAGACCATTCAAGTTTTTTACCATTTTCCCCAAAAATTCCCGAAAATCCAGGAATTTTGTTTTACCATTTCTCTATTCAACATGTTAGTACTTCAACATTTCTTGACCGGTTTGAAAAATTCCAACACCAACCAATTTTAACTCATTCAGACCATTCAAGTTTTACTATTTTCGAAAAAAATTCCTGAAGTTCCGTAATACTATTTCTCAGTTAGACATGTTAGTAAAACGATTCTTGAACGATTGGAAAAATGTCAACACTAACCATTTCAACTCATTCAGACATTCAGTTTTTTTTACCATTTTCTAAAAATTCCCGAAATTCCGGGAATTCAGTATCACCATTTCTCAATTCAACATGTTACTACTTCAACATTTCTCCACCGATTTTGAAAAATTCCAACACCTACCATTTCAACTCATTCAGACATTCAAGTTTTTTTTTTAACATTTTCCCCCCCAAAAATCCCGAAATTCCAGGAATTCAGTATTACCATTTCTAAATTCAACATGCTACTACTTAAACATTTCTCGACCGATTGGGAAAAATTCCAACACCAACCATTTCAACTCATTCTGACCATTCAAGTTTTTTACCATTTTCAAAATAAAATCCTGAATTTCCAGGAATTCCATAATACTATTTCTCAATTCCACATAATACTGTTTCAACATTCCTTGACAGATTGGAAAAATTTCAACCCCAACCCTTTCAACTCATTCAGATCATTCAAGTTTTTTTTTGTTTTTTTAACCATTTTCCCTGAAAAATTCAGGAATTCCAGAATACCATTTCTCAAATCAATATTTTACTACTTCAACATTTCTCGACCGATTGGAAAAATTCCAACACCAACCATTACAACTCATTCAGACCATTCAAGTTTTTGTTAACCATTTTCAAAAATAATTCACGAAATTCCAGGAATTCCGTAATACCGTTTCTCAATTCAACATGCTACTACTTAAACATTTCTCGACCGATTTGAAAAATTCCAACACCAACCATTTCAACTCATTCTGACCATTCAAGTTTTTTACCATTTTCCCAAAAAAAATCCTGAATTTCCAGGAATTCCATAATACTATTTCTCAATTCAACATGATACTGTTTCAACATTCCTTGACCGATTGAAAAAATTTCAACACCAACCCTTTCAACTCATTCAGATCATTCAAGTTTTTTTTGTTAACATTTTCAAAAGAAATTCCGTAAATTCCCGGAATTCCATAATACCATTTCTCAATTCAGCATGTTACTACTTCAACATTTCTCCACCGATTTTTGAAAAATTCCAACACCAACCATTTCAACTTATTCATTCAAGTTTTTTTTTTTTTTAACATTTTCCCCCCAAAAAATCCTGAAATTCCAGGAATTCAGTATTACCATTTCTCAATTCAACATGTAGTACTACTTGAACATTTCTCGACCGATTTGAAAAATTCGAACATCAATCATTTCAACTCATTCTGACCATTCAAGTTTTTTACCATTTTCCCCCAAAAAATCCAGAATTTCCAGAAATTCCATAATACTATTTCTCAATTCAACATGATACTGCTTCAACATTCCTTGACCGATTGGAAAAATTTCAACCCCAACCATTTCAACTCATTCAGACCATTCAAGTTTTTTTTTTTTTTTTTAACCATTTTCCCCAAAAAATGCAGAAATTCCAGGAATTCCATAATACCATTTCTCAAATCAGCATTTTACTACTTCAAGATTTCTCCACCGATTTGAAAAATTCCCACACCAACCATTTCAACTCATTCAGATCATTCAATTTTTTATTTTTTTTTACTATTTTCAAAAAATATTTCTGTATTTCCAGGAATTCCATAATATTATTTCTCAATTCAACATAATACTGCTTCAACATTTCTTGGCCGATTGGGAAAATTTTTTAACACCAACCATTTCAACTCATACACAGATTCAAGTTTTTTACCATAAAAAAAAAAATGAATAAAAAAATTACCAAAATTCCAGGAATTCTGTACTACCATTTCTCAATTCGACATTTTACTACATCAACATTTCTCCACTGATTTTGAAAAATTCCATCACATACCATTTCAATTCTTTCAGATAATTTTTTTACCCTTTTCAAAAAAAAATCCCGGAATTCCATAATACTATTTCTCAATTCAACATGATACTGCTTCATTTCTTGACCGTTTGGAAAAATTTCAACACCAACCATTTCAACTCATTCAGACCATTCAAGTTATGTTTGTTTTTTAACTATTTTTCCCCCAAAATTCAGAAATTCCAGGAATTCTATAATACCATTTCTCAAATCAACATGTTACTACTTCAAGATTTCTCCACCGATTTGAAAAATTCCAACACCAACCATTTCAACTCATTCAGAACATTCAAGTTTTTTACCATTTTCAAAAAAAACAATTCCATAATACTATTTCTCAATTCAACATGATACTGCTTCAACATTCCTCAACCGATTGGGAAAAATTTTAACACCAACCATTTCAACTCATTCAGACCATTCAAGTTTTTTTTTTGATTTTTAACCATTTTCCCAAAAAGATGCAGAAATTCCAGGAATTCCATAATACCATTTCTCAAATCAGCATTTTACTACTTCAAGATTTCTCCACCGATTTGAAAAATTCCCACACCAACCATTTCAACTCATTCAGATCATTCCAATTTTTTTTTTTTTTTTTTTACTATTTTCAAAAAAAAATTCTGTATTTCCAGGAATTCCATAATATTATTTCTCAATTCAACATAATACTGCTTCAACATTTCTCGGCCGATTGGGAAAAATTTTAACACCAACCATTTCAACTCATACACAGATTCAAGTTTTTTAACATAAAAAAAAAAAAAAGAATAAAAAAATTACCAAAATTCCAGGAATTCTGTACTACCATTTCTCAATTCGACATTTTACTACATAAACATTTCTCCACTGATTTTGAAAAATTCCATCACATACCATTTCAACTCTTTCAGATAATTTTTTTACCCTTTTCATTAAAAAATCCCGGAATTCCATAATACTATTTCTCAATTCAACATGATACTGCTTCAAAATTTCTTGACCGTTTGGAAAAATTTCAACACCAACCATTTCAACTCATTCAGACCATTCAAGTTATGTTTGTTTTTTAACCGTTTTCCCCCAAAAATTCAGAAATTCCAGGAATTCTATAATACCATTTCTCAAATCAACATGTTACTACTTCAAGATTTCTCCACCGATTTGAAAAATTCCAACACCAACCATTTCAACTCATTCAGACCATTCAAGTTTTTTTTTTTTTACCATTTTCAAAAAGAATTCACAAAATTACAGGAAATCTTTAAATCCAGATGGGAAGTTTTATTTAAAAAAAAAAAATTCATAGGCAGTTTAAAAAAATATGAGTTCTCCTTTAAAGCAACACTTGCTTTGGCCTTAAAAAGTAAAAATTTTAGGCCTGATGTTGTAAAAATGTATTTAGAAGCTAGAAAAAATGTTTTTTTTAATGCTGTAGGTGTGAAAATATTGGATTTAGAATGAGTGTTTTTCTACTTTGTGGAAATTAATGGATGTCTGGAACCAATTAACAGCGATAAATGAGGTATTAGTGTACACGCTTAAAATTTTAAAATGTAGTTTTTAGCTGAAAAACACCCTTACAAAATTAAATCTATTTGAGTTATAGGTTTAAAAAAAAAAAGAGAGATACATGCGTGGACATTTTTAAATCCAGATGGGAAGTTTTATTTAAAAAAAAAAAATTCATAGGCAGTTTAAAAAAATCTGAATCCTCCTTTAAAGCAACACCTGCTTTGCCCTGAAAAAGTTAAAATTTTAGGCCTGACGTTGTAAAATGTATTTAGAAGGTAGAAAAAGTTTGTTTTATGCCGTAGTTGTGAACATATTGGATTTAGAGTGAGTGGTTTTCTACTTTGTGGAAATTAATTGATGTCTGGAACCAATTAACAGCGAGAAATGAGGTATTAGTTTAAACATGTAGAATTTCAAAATTTTAAAATGTAGTTTTTAGCTGAAAAACACCCTTAAAAATGTTAATCTCTTGAGTTTTAGGTTTAAAAAAATTAGAGATACATACCTTGAAATTTTTAAATCCAGATGGGAAGTTTTATTTAAAAAAAAAAAAAAATTCATAGGCAGTTTAAAAAAATATGAGTCCTCCTTTAAAGCAACACTTGCTTTGGCCTTAAAAAGTAAACATTTTAGGCCTGACGTTGTAAAAATGTATTTAGAAGGTAGAAAAAGTTTGTTTTATGCCGTAGTTGTGAACATATTGGATTTAGAATGAGTGGTTTTCTACTTTGTGGAAATTAATTGATGTCTGGAACCAATTAACAGCAATAAATGAGGTATTAGTTTAAACATGTAGAATTTCAAAATTTTAAAATGTAGTTTTTAGCTGAAAATCACCCTTAAAAATGTTAATCTCTTGAGTTTTAGGTTTAAAAAAATGAGAGATACATGCGTTGAAATCTTTAAATCCAGATGGGAAGTTTTATTTAAAAAAAAAAAATTCATAGGCAGTTTAAAAAAATATGAGTTCTCCTTTAAAGCAACACTTGCTTTGGCCTTAAAAAGTAAAAATTTTAGGCCTGATGTTGTAAAAATGTATTTAGAAGTTGGAGAATTTTTTTTTTTTTATGCTGTTGGTGTGAAAATATTGGATTAAGAATGAGAGGTTTTCTACTTTG
>NC_084613.1:12328280-12335780 GCF_033978795.1 Nerophis ophidion | reverse complement strand
TTTTAGCAAGTTGGACATTTATTCCGTATTTTGTTTATAGTCATATCAAATAAAGATGTGTCAAATAGACCAATGCAACTTATATTCTAACACTGTATTTTTACAAAATACCAAAAAAAGGACATTTTTCTTAATATCTCATTGACAAAATGATTCAACCCCCTAGTTACATGCATCTTTAGTACTTAGTAGAACACCCTTTGGCAGTAATGACATCAATCAATCAATCAATGTTTATTTATACAGCCCCAAATCACAAATGTCTCAAAGGACTGCACAAATCATTACGACTACAACATCCTCGGAAGAACCCACAAAAGGGCAAGGAAAACTCACACCCAGTGGGCAGGGAGAATTCGCATCCAGTGGGACGCCAGTGACAATGCTGACTATGAGAAACCTTGGAGAGGACCTCAGATGTGGGCAACCCCCCCCCCCCCCCTCTAGGGGACCGAAAGCAATGGATGTCGAGCGGGTCTAACATGATACTGTGAAAGTCCAATCCATAGTGGCTCCAACACAGCCGCGAGAGTTCAGTTCAAAGCGGATCCAAGACAGCAGCGAGAGTCCCGTCCACAGGAAACCATCCCAAGCGGAGTCGGATCAGCAGAGTAGAGATGTCCCCAACCGGTACACAGGCGAGCGGTCCATCCTGGGTCTCGACTCTGGACAGCCAGTACTTCATCCTTGGTCATCGGACCGGACCCCCTCCACAAGGGAGGGTGGGACATAGGAGAAAAAAGAAAAGAAGCGGCAGATCAACTGGTCTAAAAAGGATGTCTATTTAATGGCTAGAGTACACAAATGAGTTTTAAGGTGAGACTTAAATGCTTCTATTGAGACAGCATCTCGAACTGTTACCGGGAGGGCATTCCAGAGTACTGGAGCCCGAATTGAAAACTCTCTGTAGCCCGCAGACTTTTTTGGGGCTTTGGGAATCACTAATAAGCCGGAGTCCTTTGAACGCAGATTTCTTACCGGGACATATGGTACAATATAATCGGCAAAATAGGCTGGAGCTAGACCGTGTAGTATTTTATACGTAAGTAGTAAAACCTTAAAGTCACATCTTAAGTGCACAGGAAGCCAGTGCAGGTGAGCCAGTACAGGCGTGATGTGATCAAACTTTCTTGTTCTTGTCAAAAGTCTAGCAGCCGCATTTTGTACCAACTGTAATCTTTTAATGCTAGACATGGGGAGACCCGAAAATAATACGTTACAGTAATCGAGACGAGGCGTAACAAACGCGTGGATAATGATCTCGGCGTCTTTAGTGGACAAAATGGAGCGAATTTTAGCGATATTACGGAGATGAAAGAAGGCCGTTTTAGTAACGCTTTTAATGTGTGACTCAAAGGAGAGAGTTGGGTCGAAGACATCCTTCAAAGGTAATACATAACCGGACACAAACTTCTTGCAACCATCTACAGGTATTTTAGCCCATTCCTCTTGGGCAAAGGCCTCCAGTTCATTCATATTCTTGGGCTTGCGTGCTGCAACTGCCTTCTTCAAGTCCCACCACAGCTTTTCTATAGGATTTAGGTCTGGCGACTGTGAAGGCCACACCAGAGTCTTCCAGCCCTTCTACTGCAACCACTCTGATATTGATTTGGAGGTATGCTTGGGATCCTTGTCCTGTTGGAAGGTCCAACGTCTCCCAAGCCTCAGCTTCGTCACTGACTTCATGACATTTGCAGCTAATATATCCTGCTAGGAAATACAACTCATAATGCCTTGAACGCGCTGGAGATTCCCGGTACGTGAAGCAGAGAAACAGCCCCAGAGCATGATTGACCCTCCCACCATGCTTAACAGTAGGCAAGGTGTTCTTCTCTTTGCAAGCTTCATTTTTTTCTCCTCCAGACATAACGTTGATTCATAGGCCCAAAGAGTTCCAGTTTTGTCTCATCACTCCATTGAACAGTTTCCCAAAACTGATTTTTGGCATACTGGAGTCTATTTTTTCTTGTGCCTGGTAGTCAGAAGTGGGGTGCGCCTGGGAGTTCTGGCATGGAGGCCTTCATCTCGTAGTGCGCGCCTTATTGTCTGGGACGAAACCTGCGTTCCCCCCTCTGCAATGTCCTGTTGTAGTTCCTCAGCTGTGCGTACGGTTTTTTCACCACTGTACACACACAGCATCCTCTTTCTACCATGCCCAGGTAGTGTTTCCACTGTGCCTTTAGCTTAAAACTTGCAAATTATGCTCCCAACTGTGTCTCTTGGAATGTGTAATGTCTTTGCTATTTTCTTATATCCACATCCTTTCTTATGAAGAGAAATGACCTCCTCTCTTGACTTCTTTGACCACTCCCTGGACTTCACCATGTTGCAAATACACCATTGACCATCTACAAGAAGCTGAACGTCACAGTCTTTTTCAATCAGCTTAATTGTTGCTCGTTATGGTTCTAATCACATCTACTACAAATTCTGTTCTTAAGAGTTATGATCTTCAAGGGCTTGAATCATTTTGTCAATGAGATATTAAGAAAAATGTCCCTTTTTGGTATTTTGTAAAATACGGTGTTACAATTTAAGTTGCATTTGTCTATTTGACACATCTTTATTTGATATGACTATAAACAAAATAGGGAATAAATGTCCTACTTGCTAAAAAAACAAAATTGTGTGGGGGTTGAATCATTTTGATCACAACTGTATTCCCTCCATACGGCCCCTGAGCTAAAATGAGTTCGACACCCCTGAATTAGACGTTCGTTTGGTCCACCAATAAGCGTGTTTTTTTCTGTCTAAATGTTGTGAAAACAAAGGTGGGTCCACAGTGACAACCAGAGCCCTAAAATGGATTAATGAGGTTATGTCGTCTCCTGGTCCTCCATAGAGAAGTTTTGCAATGGGACTGCAGGCCAGCCGTCAGGACCAGTTCTTGGAGCGTTGCCGTCTCCCCAGTGAGAGACCGCGAATACCAATAAGCACGGACGCCTGAACGCCTCTGTTTGTTCCGTCCGGGGGCGACGGTGCCAGCGAGCCCGCAAGTTTCGATCCGGTTTATTCAAATAAGTGCAAATGTTTATCCCGAGCTGTGCACATTTAATAAGGAAAGTATGCCACAGAGCAGGAAAGTCCAGTATTCTCTATTATGATAATAACATCAGACGTTACTAGTCATTTCTGATAAAACCATATTAGACCAAACCCAAAACCGGTGAAGTGAAATAAAAACCGAATACAATGATCTGCAAATCCTCTTCGACTTATATTCAATTGAACAGACTGCAAAGACAACTGAGAAACTTAATTTGTTGTGGCTAATAATCATTAACTTAGAATTTAATGGCAGCAACACATTGCAAAAAAAGTTGTGACAGGGGCATTTTTACCACTGTGTTACATGGCCTTTCCTTTTAACAACACTCTGTAAACGTTTGGGAACTTAAGAGAGCACATTTTTCAGGTGGAATTCTTTCCCGTTCTTGCTTGATGTACAGCTTAAGTTGTTCAACAGTCTCCGTTGTGGTATTTTAAGCTTCATAATGCACCCACACATTTTCAGGTCTGGACTACAGGCAGGCCTGTGTAGTACACGCACTCTTTTACTAGGAAGCCACGCTGTTGTAACACGTAGCTTGGCGTTGTCTTGCTGAAATAAGCAGGGGCGTCCTTGATAACGTTGCTTGGATGACAAACATATGTTGCTCCAAAACCTGTATGTACCTTTCAGCATTAATGGTGCCTTCACAGACGTGTAAGTTACCCACTAATACACCCTTATACCTTTACAGATGCTGGCTTTTGAACTTTGCACCTAGAACAATACGAATGGGTCTTTTCCTCTTTGTTTCGGAGGACACGACGTCCAGAGTTTGCAAAAACAATTTGAAATGTGGACTCATCAGACCACAGAACACTTTTCCACTTTGCATCAGTCCATCTTAGATGAGCTGGAGCCCAGCGAAGCCGGCGGCGTTTCTGGGTGTTGTTGATAAATGGCTTTCGCTTTGGTAAATGATAAATGGGTTGTACTTGTATAGCGTTTTTTTTTTTACCCCTTTTTAAGGAGCCCAAAGCGCTTTGACAGTATGTCACCGACCTCCCACTGGGTGTGAGTTTTCCTTGCCCTTATGTGGGCCTACCGAGGATGTTGTAGTGGTTTGTGTTGTGGTTTGTGCAGCCTTTTGAGACACTAGTGATTTAGGGCTATATAAGTAAAAATTGATTGATTGATATTTCCACATTTGCCCATTCACACACACACTCACACAGAAATGGCGGGAGCTGCCATGCAAGGCGCTCACCAGGACCCATCAGGAGCAAGGGTGAAGTGTCTTGCCCAAGGACACCACGGTTGTGACTAGGATGGTAGAAGGTGGAGATTGAACCAGTAACCCTTTAGATTGCTGGCACAGCCACTCTACCAATTTTGCATGGTACACCTTTAACTTGCACTTACAGATGTAGCGACAAGTTACTGACAGTGGTTTTCTGAAGTGTTCCTGAGCCCATGTGGTGATATCTTTTACACACTGTTGTCGATTTTCGATGCAGTACCGCCTGAGGGATCAAATGTCCGTAATATCATCACTTATGTGCAGTGATTTCTCCAGATTTTCTGAACCTTTTGATGATATTACAGACCGTAGATGGTGAAATCCCCAAATTCCTTGCAATAGCTTGTTGAGAAATGTTCTTAAAGTGTTCTAAAATTTGCTCACGCATGTGTTCAGAAAGTGGTGACCCTCGCCCCGTCCTTGTTTGTGAACGACTGAGCAATTATGGGAGCTGCTTTTATACCCAATCATGGCACCCACCTGTTCCCAATTAGCCTGTTCACCTGTGGGATGTTCCAAATAAGTGTTTGATGAGCATTCCCTCAACTTTCTCAGTCTTTTTTGCCACCTGTGCCAGCTTCTTTGAAACATGTTGCAGGCACCTGTTCCCAATTAGCCTGTTCACCCGTGGGATGTTCCAAATAAGTGTTTGATGAGCATTCCCTCAACTTTCTAAGTCTTTTTTGCCACCTGTGCCAGCTTTTTTGAAACATGTTGCAGGCACCTGTTCCCAATTAGCCTGTTCACCTGTGGGTTGTTCCAAATAAGTGTTTGATGAGCATTCCCTCAACTTTCTCAGTCTTTTTTGCCATTTGTGCCAGCTTTTTTGAAACAAATTGCAGGCACCTGTTCCCAATTAGCCTGTTAACCTGTGGGTTGTTCCAAATAAGTGTTTGATGAGCATTCCCTCAACTTTCTCAGTCTTTTTTGCCATTTGTGCCAGCTTTTTTGAAACATGTTGCAGGCACCTGTTACCAATTAGACCGTTCACCCGTGGGATGTTCCAAATAAGTGTTTGATGAGCATTCCCTCAACTTTCTGTCTTTTTTGCCACTTGTGCCAGCTTTTTTGAAACATGTTGCAGGCACCTGTTCCCAATTAGCCCGTTCACCCGTGGTATGTTCCAAATAGGTGTTTGATGAGCATTCCCTCAACTTTCTCAGTCTTTTTTGCCATTTGTGCCAGCTTTTTTGAAACATGTTGCAGGCACCTGTTACCAATTAGCCCGTTCACCCGCGGGATGTTCCAAATAAGTGTTTGATGAGCATTCCCTCAACTTTCTGTCTTTTTTGCCACTTGTGCCAGCTTTTTTGAAACATGTTGCAGGCACCTGTTCCCAATTAGCCCGTTCACCCGTGGTATGTTCCAAATAGGTGTTTGATGAGCATTCCCTCAACTTTCTCAGTCTTTTTTGCCATTTGTGCCAGCTTTTTTGAAACATGTTGCAGGCACCTGTTACCAATTAGCCTGTTCACCTGTGGGATGTTTCAAATAAGTGTTTGATGAGCATTCCCTCAACTTTCTCAGTCTTTTTTGCCACCTGTGCCAGCTTCTTTGAAACATGTTGCAGGCACCTGTTCCCAATTAGCCTGTTCACCTGTGGGATGTTCCAAATAAGTGTTTGATGAGCATTCCCTCAACTTTCTCAGTCTTTTTTTAAACAAATTGCAGGCACCTGTTACCAATTAGCCTGTTCACCTGTGGGTTGTTCCAAATAAGTGTTTGATGAGCATTTCCTCAACTTTCTCAGTCTTTTTTGACACCTGTGCCAGCTTCTTTGAAACATGTTGCAGGCACCTGTTCCCAATTAGCCTGTTCACCTGTGTGATGTTCCAAATAATTGTTTGATGAGCATTCCTTCAACTTTCTCAGTCTTTTTTGCCACCTGTGCCAACTTATTTGAAATATGTTGCAGGCACCTGTTCCCAATTAGCCTGTTCACCTGTGGGATGTTCCAAATAAGTGTTTGATGAGCATTCCCTCAACTTTCTCAGTCTTTTTTGCCATTTGTGCCAGCTTTTTTGAAACAAATTGCAGGCACCTGTTACCAATTAGCCTGTTCACCCGTGGGATGTTCCAAATAAGTGTTTGATGAGCATTCCTTCAACTTTCTCAGTCTTTTTTGCCATTTGTGCCAGCTTTTTTGAAACATGTTGCAGGCACCTGTTCCCAATTAGCCTGTTCACCTGTGGGTTGTTCCAAATAAGTGTTTGATGAGCATTCCCTCAACTTTCTCAGTCTTTTTTGCCATTTGTGCCAGGTTTTTTGAAACATGTTGCAGGCACCTGTTACCAATTAGCCCGTTCACCCGTGGGATGTTCCAAATAAGTGTTTAATGAGCATTCCCTCAACTTTCTGTCTTTTTTGCCACCTGTGCCAGCTTTTTTGAAACATGTTGCAGGCACCTGTTCCCAATTAGCCTGTTCACCTGTGGGTTGTTCCAAATAAGTGTTTCATGAGCATTCCCTCAACTTTCTCAGTCTTTTTTGCCACTTGTGCCAGCTTTTTTAAAACGTGTTGCAGGCATCAAATTCCAAATAAGCTGATATTTGCGAAAAATAAGAACGTTTTCCAGTTTGAAGGTTAAATATCTTGTCCTTGCAGTCTATTCAATTGAATATAAGTTGAAAAGGATTTTTAAATCATTGTATTCTGTTTTTATTTGCCATTTACACAATTTTGGACATTCCGTCAGCATTTCAGTTCAACTTCTGCATTGGAGCATTCCTTCAGGAGTTGCCTCATCTAGTTTTAATAGCGCCTGCAAATATCGACTAGACCAGGGGTGTCAAAACGTAAGTTTTATCCGGCCCGCGGTATGAGTTTGCGAAGTATAAAAATGAGCCGAAATATTTGAATGAAAAAAACTGCTGTTCTAGATGTGCCCACTAGATGTCGCAATAGCAATTATTTGTATCTTTGTAATCTAGATGATGCTACATATGTAGGAAAAAAACACGATAGCGCACCAGTCGAGGTAAATGAGCAAACTACATAAATAACATCTTGTCATTTTTTTATCCTGATAGCTTGAAAATTAGTTGACTGATGAACATTATCACATAATTTATTCAGAAAGTATAAATAACGATGTGGTGGGGTGGCGTGGCCTGCAGTCCTGCAACAAAGCAGGGTGTGCCAAGAACGAATTTGCGATCAGCGACAGGTGCGTAGATGGCCCACCTGGGCGTGCTTATCTAATCACCTGTCG
>NC_084613.1:12315780-12323280 GCF_033978795.1 Nerophis ophidion | reverse complement strand
CTCCATCAGTGTGTGAATGGGTAAATGTGGAAGTAGTGTCAAAGCACTTTGAGTACCTTAAAGGTAGAAAAGCGCTATACAAGGACAACCCATTTATTTATTTATCATTTATAGTGGATCTAACATAATATTGTGAGAGTCCAGTCCATAGTGGATCTAACATAATATTGTGAGCCCAGTCCATAGTGGATCTAACATAATATTGTGAGAGTCCAGTCCATAGTGGATCTAACATAATATTGTGAGAGTCCAGTCCATAGTGGATCTAACATAATATTGTGAAAGTCCAGTCCATAGTGGATCTAACATAATATTGTGAGAGCCCAGTCCATAGTGGAACTAACATAATAGTGAGAGTCCAGTCCACAGTGGATCTAACATAATATTGTGAAAGTCCAGTCCATAGTGGATCTAACATAATATTGTGAGTCCAGTCCATAGTGGATCTAACATAATAGTGTGAGAGTCCAGTCCATAGTGGATCTAACATAAGAGTGAGAGTCCAGTCCACAGTGGATCTTACATAATATTGTGAGAATCCAGTCCATAGAGGATCTAACATACTATTGTGAGTCCAGTCCATAATGCATCTAACATAATAGTGAGAGTCCAGTCCATAGTGGATCTAACATAAGATTGTGAGCCCAGTCCATAGTGGATCTAGCATAATATTGTGAGTCCAGTCCATAGTGGATCTAACATAATATTGTGAGTCCAGTCCATAGTGGATCTAACATAATATTGTGAGTCCAGTCCATAGTGGATCTAACATAATATTGTGAGTCCAGTCCAAAGTGGATCTAACATAATAGTGTGAGAATCGAGTCCATAGTGGATCTAGCATAATATTGTGAGAGTCCAGTCCATAGTGGATCTAACATAATATTGTGAGTCCAGTCCATAGTGGATCTAACATAATAGTGTGAGAGTCCAGTCCATAGTGGATCTAACATAATAGTGTGAGAGTCCAGTCCATAGTGGATCTAACATAATATGAGAGTCCAGTCCATAGTGGATCTAACATAATATTGTGAGTCCAGTCCATTGTGGATCTAACATAATAGTGAGAGTCCAGTCCATAGTGGATCTAACATAAGATTTAGAGCCCAGTCCATAGTGGATTTAGCATTATATTGTGAGAGTCCAGTCCATAGTGGATCTAACATAATATTGTGAGTCCAGTCCATAGTGGATCTAACATAATATTGTGAGTCCAGTCCATAGTGGATCTAACATAATAGTGTGAGAATCCAGTCCATAGTGGATCTAACATAATAGTGTGAGAGTCCAGTCCATGGTGGATCCAACATAATAGTGAGATTCCAGTCCATAGTGGATTTAACATAATAGTGAGTGTCCAGTCCATAGTAGATCTAACATAATAGTAAATGTAGCTAAACTACAAGTTACTCTCCTTTAAATGTAGCTAAGTTACAAGTTACTCCATTAGATGTAACTAAACTACAAGTTACTCTCTATTAAAGCGACAAGTTACTCTCCATTAAATGTAGCTAAGCTACAAGTTACTCTCCAATAAGTGACAAGTTACTCTCCATTAATTTAGCTAAACTACAAGTTACTCTCCATTCAATGTAACTAAACTACAAGTTACTCTCCATTAAATGTAGCTAAGCTACAAGTTACTCTATTAAATGTAGCTAAACTACAAGTTACTCTCCATAAAATGTAGCTAAGCTACAATTTACTCTCCTTTAAATGTAGCTAAGCTACAAGTTACTCCATTAAATGTAGCTAAACTACAAATTACTCTCCTGTAAATGTAGCTAAACTATGAGTTACTCTCCATTAAATGTAACTAAGCTACAAGTTACTCCATTAAATGTAGCTAAACTACAAGTTACTCTCCATTAAATGTAGCTAAACTACAAGTTACTCTCTATTAAAGCTACAAGTTACTCTCCATTAAATGTAACTAAGCTACAAGTTCCTCTCCTTTTAAAGAAAGTGTTGGGTGGTGTATTGGTAATTTAGGTACTTTCAAGAGCTTTAAACATGAAACTAGAAGAAGAAGAAGAAAGACTCGAGGCTCCTCGTGTTAAACGTGACCAAACCAGTTCCCCACAGAGGAAATTGAACGCTTGAACCTGATTGTCGAGACCAGAGCTTTGGCCTGCAGGCGGCGGGGAGGCGGCCGCTGATTGGTCGGGGCGGCGCTCCGTCTTCAATGACGCCGCCGCACATGTTTAGAGCTTAGCTGCCAGGCCACAAAGCGGGCCTTTTGTCTCTGGCGAGAGGCAGAAAGGGTCGAGTGTTCCCGGAAGGAGAGAGAGGGGGCGGGGCTGTGGGATGGAGCTCCGAGCTGAAAACCCTGAGGCATGCTGGGACAAAGTCCTGGAAGCGCGTATTTGAGTAAAACGGCAATTTTAAGAGGACGGGCGTTAGTTTAGTCTGAGCCGGATTATTCACCGCATTCTCGCACACAACAAGTTTGGCCTGTTGTTGTGAAAATGTGACGTCGGCACCAATTCCACACAAAAAGGTGTAATTAGATCACCAACACACATCCTTTGTTAGCGAATCATGTCTGTCATGTTTACTACTTCGACAAATAATGATCCTCCTTTTTCATTGTCCCATTTACTCTCTGTGAAGCACCAGTTCCATCCATCCATCCATTTTCTTACACTTATCCGAGGTCGGGTCACGGGGGCAGCAGCCTAAGCAGGGAAGTCCAGACTCCCCTCTCCCCAGCCACTTCGTCCAGCTCCTCACAGGGGATTCTGAGGCGTTCCCAAGCCAGCCGGGAGACATAGTCTTCCCAACGTGTCCTGGGGACGTGCCCTAAACACCACCCTAGGGAGGCGTTCAGGTGGCATCCTGACCAGATGCCCGAACCACCTCATCTGGCTCCTCTCGATGTGGAGGAGCAGCGGCTTTACTTTGAGTTCCTCCCGGATGGCAGAGCTTCTCACCCTATCTCTAAGGGAGAAACCGGAGGAAACTAATTTCGGCCGCTTGTACCCGTGATCTTGTCCTTTCGGTCATAACCCAAAGCTCAAGACCATAGGTGAGAATGGGAAGGTAGATCAACCGGTAAATTGAGAGCTTTGCCTTCCGGCTCAGCTCCTTCTTCACCACAACGGATCGATACAGCGTCCGCATTACTGAAGACGCCGCACCGTTCCGCCTGTCGTTCTCACGATCCACTCTTTCCTCACAAGACTGCGAGGTAGTTGAACTCCCCCACTTGGGGCAAGATCTCCTCCCCAACCTTGGAGACGGCCCTTCACAATTGAGAGCTTTGCCTTCCGCTCAGCTCCTTCTTCACCACAACGGATCGATACAGCGTCCGCATTACTGAAGACGCCGCACCGTTCCGCCTGTCGTTCTCACGATCCACTCTTCCCTCACAAGACTGCGAGGTACTTGAACTCCACCACTTGGGGTAAGATCTCCTCCCCAATCTTGGAGACGGCACTTCACAATTGAGAGCTTTGCCTTCCGGCTCAGCTCCTTCTTCACCACAACTGATCGATACAGCGTCAGCATTACTGAAGACGCCGCACCGTTCCGCCTGTCGATCTCACGATCCACTGTTCCCTCACAAGACTGCGAGGAACTTGAACTCCCCCACTTGGGGCAAGATCTCCTCCCCCCCCTTGGAGACGGCACTTCACAACTGAGAGCTTTGCCTTCCGACGCAGCTCCTTCTTCACCACAACGGATCGATACAGCGTCCGCATTACTGAAGACGCCGCACCGATCCGCCTGTCAATCTCAAGACCCACTCTTCCCTCACAAGACTGCAAGGTACTTGAACTCCCCCACTTGGGGCAAGATCTCCTCCCCAACCTGGAGACGGCACCTCACAATTGAGAGCTTTGCCTTCCGGCTCAGCTCCTTCACCACAACGGATCGATACAGCGTCCGCATTACTGAAGACTGCGAGTACTTGAACTCCCCCACTTGGGGCAAGATCTCCTCCCCAACCTGGAGACGGCACTTCACAATTGAGAGCTTTGCCTTTCGGCTCAGCTCCTTCTTCACCACAACGGAACGATACAGCGTCCGCATTACTGAATACGCCGCACCGATCCGCCTGTCGATCTCACGATCCACTCTTCCCTCACTCGTGAACAAGACTCCTAGGTACTTGAACTCCTCCACTTGGGGCAAGATCTCCTCCCCAACCCGGAGACGGCACTTCACCATTTCCCGGGGCGTGAACCACTGACTCGGACTTGGAGGTTCTTCACACTAGGCTGGGAACCGATCCAGTCAGAGCTGAAGATCCTGGCCAGATGAAGCCATGAGGACCACATCATCTGCAAAAAGCAGAGACCTAATCCTGCAGCCACCAAACCGGATCGCGCCTAGAAATTCTGTCCGTAAAAGTTCTGAACAGAATCGGTGACAAAAGGCAGCCTTGGCCGAGTCCAACCCTCACTGGAAACGGGTTCAGACTTACTGCCGGCGATGCGGACCAAGCCCTGGCACTGATCGTACAGGGTGCGGACCGCCACAATCAGACAGTCCGATACCCCATACTCTCTGAGCACTTCCCACAGGACTTTCCGGGGGACACGGTCGAATGCCTTCTCCAAGTCCACAAAGCACATGTAGAGCACCAGTTCCTTTGGAAGCAAAACAGGCCCAGAGCATAATACTACCACCACCATGCTTGATGGCAGGGATGGTGTTCCTGGGATTATGGTTTTCCTCCAAACATATTGCTGGGTATTGTGGCCAAACAGCTCAATTTGTGTTTCATCCGACCACAGAATTGATCTTATCTTTGTCCATGTGATCAGCAGCAATCTTTAGACGAGCCTTAAGGTGTGGCTTCTGGAGCAAGGGCTTCCATCTTGCTTGGTACTCCCAGTCCGTGGCCATGCAAAAAATGCTTGACTGTGGACACTTGACCCCTGTGTTCTAGCAGCTTCAGGCTTTTTGGCGGTTCTCGGTCGACTCTTGATCATCCTGACTAATTTTTCTCTCTGCAGCAGGTGGTAACTTGCGTTTTTGTGTCCGGGTTCCATGGACCACCAAGGAATTACATAGCTGCCGGCAGGTTTGGACTTCTTGATTTTTTTCAATAATGACGCCGTCTCTGGTCAGGTCGCTTTTCAGCTGCGCCTCCCTCTGCTGCTCGTTCCACCGTCTGCTTTTCAGCAGCATGTCGTCGTTTCCTTTTTGCTCCCGTTGTCCGTCGCTCCGCATCACCCTCCTGTTGGGTCTGTCTACTTTTCTCCCCACGTTTCTGGCTGTCGCCCTTTTACAGAGTGCGAGAGGATTATTTAATTTTGCCCAGCTGGGCGCCTCGCGCACCTGATCACGATTACGGCCTCGCTCCCGGCGCGCCCCGTTTCGCCACTCGCTTGCCGTCCACGCCTCCTCCCCGCCATCTTGGGCCGAGCTCCGGCGTGCCCTGCCTCGCTGTCGGACTGCCCGGCTCCGCCTCTCCACAGTTTTCTTCCTGATCGTGGCAGTGACAAAACTGTGCCATTTCCGGCTGTCGCCCTTTTACAGAGTGCGAGAGGATTATTTAATTTTCCCCCCAGCTGGGCGCCTCGCGCACCTGATCAAGATTATGGCGTCGCTCCCGGCGCGCCCCGTTTCGCCACTCGCTTGCCGTCCACGCCACCTCGCCGCCATCTTGGGCCCTGCCCTGCCCTGCCCTGCCCTGCCTCGCTGTCGGACTGCCGGTTCCGCCTCTCCACAGTTTTCTTCCTGATCGTGGCAGTGACAAAACTGTGCCATTTCCGGCTGTCGCCCGTTTACAGAGTGCGAGAGGATTATTTAATTCTGCCCAGCTGCGCGCACCGCGCACCTGATCACGATTACAGCCTCGCTCCCGGCGCGCCCCGTTTCGCCACTCGCTTGCCGTCCACGCCATCTTGGGCCCTGCCCTGCCTCGCTGTCGGACTGCCGGTTCCGCCTCTCCAAAGTTTTCTTCCTGATCGTGGCAGTGACAAAACTGTGCCATTTCCGGCTGTCGCCCTTTTACAGAGTGCGAGAGGATTATTTAATTTTGCCCAGCTGCGCGCACCTGATCACGATTACGGCCTCCCTCCCGGCGCGCCCCGTTTCGCCACTCGCTTGCCGTCCCCGCCTCCTCGCCGCCATCTTGGGCCGGGCTCCGGCGTGCCCTGCCTCGCTGTCGGACTACCGGCTCCGCCTCTCCACAGTTTTCTTCCTGATCGTGGCAGTGACAAAACTCTGCCATGCACTTCACACTAAACAACTCTGCCAACTCCAAAGGTATGTGCCGCTTCCTCTTGTCGTTTTCTGCTGCATATTTCACTACGTCTAGCTTGTAATCTGCAGTACATGATTTCCTTTTCGGTGCCATTTTTTTTCATATCTTGTCAGTTTTTATAAGTTGCCGCCAACGATGAAATTATCCATTTTAATAGCTACGGCAGTAGCATATAGCAGTTAGCATCCCATGACCCACAATGCACTTCTGCCATGACCCTCCCCCACCCAATTCTTATTGGTTGACGTGTGCGTGACGATTGCTGACATTTTCTTCGTCTCTTCCGCGAATGAGATAAATATTATTTGATATTTTACGGTATTGTGTTAATAATTTCACACATAAGTCGCTCCGGAGTATAAGTCGCACCCCCGGCCAAACTATGAAAAAACTGCGACTTATAGTCAGAAAAATACTGTACTATGATTACGTCTATTTTTGGGCATCACAGTTGTTTTTTTTAATGTATATTATGTTTATAAACTCAGGAAATATGTCCATGGACACATGAGAAATTTAAATATGACCAATATATGTTGTGGTATCATCCAAAACTAATGTAACGTATCAAAGAAAAGACGAGGAAGTGATTATTACATTTTAACAGAAGTGTAGATAGAACATGTTAAAACAGAAAGTAAGCAGATATTAACAGTAAATGAACAAGAATATTAATATATTTTTTTACTGTTTGTCCTTCAAAATGTGGACAAAATAATAGGTAGATAAATGACACAATATGTTATTGCATATGTCAACAGACTGATTAGGAGCCTTTGTTTGTTTACTTACTACTAAAAGTCAAGTAATCTGGTATGTTCACTATTTTATTTAAGGACAAACTTGCAATAATAAACATATTTTTTGTGTACCTTAAGATTTATTTTGATTAAAATAAAGCCAATAATGCCATTTTTTTGTGGTCCCCTTTATGTAGAAATGTAACAAAATGTATCGAAGTAATTTTGGTATCGAAACAACACTCGTCTAATCTCGACTTCTTTACGTATAAGGGTGATCTAAAAGAAGGTGTAACCCCAACTTGGCATCATCACCAGGCCAACATGGCGAGACCAGTCAGGATAGAGGGAAAGATGAATGCGGCAGTTTTCAGAGACATCCTGGATGAACGCTTCTCGTCCAAACTGATGGAGCCTTATTTAGAGGTGCTACAGAGAGGGGGAAACTGCCCAAAGATAGGTTATGCCACGTTTGTGGCTGTAAAGTACATCAAGAAAGTATTGAACAAAGGCTGTGAATACTTCTTTACAGGTGATATT
>NC_084613.1:12285780-12308280 GCF_033978795.1 Nerophis ophidion | reverse complement strand
TAATCATCATTTTTAAAGGGGAACATTATCACAATTTCAGAAGGGTTAAAACCAATAAAAATCAGTTCCCACTGGCTCATTTTATTTTTCGAAGTTTTTTTCAAAATTTTACCCGTCCCGGAATATCCCTAAAAAAAGCTTTAAAGTGCTTGATTTGTGCTATTTGCGAAGCCACTGTCCATTTTCCTGTGACGTCACATAGCGATGCCAATACAAACAATGTGGCGGTTACCACAGCAAGATATAGTGACATTAGCTCGGATTCAGACCCGGATTTCAGCGGTTTAAGCGATTCAACAGATTACGCATGTATTGAAACAGATGGTTGGAGTATGGAGGCAGATAGCGAAAACGAAATTGATGAAGAAACTGAAGCTATTGAGCGAATAGCTATTGACGCTATTCGGCCATGCATGTTTGCCTTAGCATCGCCGGTTAAATGTGCGGACCAAACGATCAGGACTTTCGCATTGACACTGGAGCAACTTAAATCCGTCGATTGGTAAGTGTTTGTTTGGCATTAAATGTGGGTGGAAGGAAACGCTGGATGTAAATATAGTTTCAAATGTACTTACAGTTAGCCTAAATAGCATGTTAGCATCGATTAGCTGGCAGTCATACCGCGACCAAATATGTCTGATTAGCACATAAGTCAACAACATCAACAAAACGCACCTTTTTGATTTCGTTGACTTTATCGTTGGGAATGCATCTGCTTTGAGTGTCGCAGGATATCCAGACATTCTTGTCATCTCTGTGCCATCTCTGTCGTAGCATCACCGGTAAAAACCAAACGAGGGACTTTCGCATCTCTTGACGCTGGAGCAACTTAAACCCGTCGATTGTTAAGTGTTTTTTTGGCATTAAATGTGGGTGGATCGAAAGGCGTTAATTCGCCAAAATTCACCCATTTAGAGTTCGGAAATCGGTTAAAAAAATATATGGTCTTTTTTCTGCAACATCAAGGTATATATTGACGCTTACATAGGTCTGCTGATAATGTTCCCCTATAAATATTTAATAATGGCCGTTTTCTGAAACGTGGTCATTAGTGTGAGGGTTGTAAGCAAACTGGATCAGATATTTTTTATTATTATTATTTATTATTACATATTTTTATAATGGCCGTTATCTGAAATCAGCATCAGATATTATTTATTATTATTTATTATTATTAGATATTTGATAATGGCCATTATTTAAAATGTGGTCATTAGTGTAAGGGTTGTAAGCAAACTGGAACATATATTATTTATTATTAGTATTTCTTGTAACATATTTAATAATGGCCATTATCTGAAATCTGGATCAGATATCATTTATTATTTATTATTTTTATTAGATATTTAATAATGGCCATTATCTGAAATCAGCATCAGATATTATTCATCATTATTCATAATTATTATTATTATTACGTATTTAATAATGGATCAGATATTAATCATCATTATTTCTTATTATTAGCTATTTAATAATGGCCATTATCTAAAATGTCGTTATTAGTGTGAGAGTTGTAAACAAACAGGATGAGAGGTTATTTATTATTATTAGATATTTAATAATGGCCGTTTCTGAAATGTGGTCATTAGTGTGAGGGTTGTAAGCAAACTGGATGAGATATTATTTATTATTATTATTAGATATTTAATAGTGGCGGTTATCTGAAATCTGGATCAGATATTATTTATTTTTATTATTAGATATTTAATAATGGCCGTTATCGAAAATGTTGTCATTAGTGTGAGGGTTGTAAGCAAACTGGATTGGAAATTATTATTATTGTTATTAGATATTTAATAATGGCCGTTATCTTTATGTGAGGGTCGGAAGTAAACAGGATTAGATATTTATTATTATTATTTGATTATTAAAATGGCCGTTATCTAAAATGTGGTCGTTAGTGTGAGGGTTGTAAGCAAACAGAATTAGATATTATTTATTATTATCATTATTATTAGATATTTAATATTGGCCGATATCTGAAATGTGGTCGTTAGTGTGAGGGTTGTAATCAAACTGGATTATACATTATTTATTATTATTATTAGATATTTAATAATGGCCGTTATCGTTATGTGAGGGTTGGAAGTAAACAGGATTAGATATTTATTATTATTATTTGATATTTAAAATGTCCGTCACCTAACATGTGGTGATGAGTGTGAGGGTTGTAAGCAAACAAACAGAAATGTCCTCTTGGCAGTCACACCCAGAAGCTCTCACAGGAAGCAGAAGTTACTGAGAAGACTTTCCGATATCCCAAGCACGTTTTTGTGAGGAAAATCTGAAAAACTTGAAAGGTGTAAAATGTCTGATTTCTCTCAAACGCGGTCTGATTGAAGACTTGTTGACCAAACCAGCCAGAAGACTCCAGTTCAGACTTTCTATATTGACTCAAAGAAATCAAGTGTGTCGCAAGTAGTAGTTTCTGCAATCCACAGCGTGCACTCTGACCATAGGGCGCAGTGCGTGGATCACCCTTAATATCGATCGCGCAGATACCAGGGGTAGTATCATACTTGCATGATCAATATGTCTATTTTCCCGTTTTTTTTGTTACATTTCCATGATTGTTTACAGAGTACTGTCTTAGACTTGGGACACAAATATAAAGTATTCTAAATAATCGAGTTGTGTTGATTAGTTTGTTCGATTAATCGAGTAATCGTACAAAACACAGGACGATTTTTCTGCTTGCCATATATCCTTCATCCTTCTTTTTGATAAATGCACATCATCAGCATTTGTGTTCATGATTATCCATTTATTGACTTATTTTGCACAAGAGAGAGACAACAGCAGAACAACACCTGCAAATAGGATGTGTACAAATACAATAGTAAAAGTGATAGCGAAGAAACAGTTAAGGAGGTAAATATTAATTAATAACAGAAATGACAACGAACGTTATTGAACTACAAATGGATCAATGCAAATACCAATAGAAATAGCACTGTTGATAATTAATAATATTAGTAATAGTAATGACCTCTATTATCAATAATGCAATTGTTTCAAATGCAACAATACATATATGTCATGATAACTTCAAATAAAAAAGAAAGCAGATGAATGGAGGGGATGAAAGAGAAGCAAACTGTATTAACCTTGTAGATTGTTATAGTTACAATAGGTTAAGCTTTGTCAGTGTGTCGTGTGTTACCCAGTTTCCCTGAGGGCAACAACGTTAATATATGTTTGATGAAACGTTATTATATGTATGTATATGTACAGTATGTATGTATGTGTGTGTGTACAGTGAATGTGTGTGTACGTGTATATGTATGTTTGTACAGTGAATGTCAAGCTACAGTATGTGTTTATGTATGTGTACAGTGACTGTATATGTACAGTATATATGTTACTGTATATCTATGTATGTATGCATGTATGTATGTATGTATGTGCAATGAATGTTTTTTTCCATTATATGTATGTTAGTACAGTGAATGTATATGTACAGTATGTGTGTAAATGTATGTACAGTGAATTTATAGGTACAGTATATGTATGTCTGTACAGTGAATGTATATTTACAGTATGCGTATATGTATGTTTGTACAGTGAATGTATAGGTACAGTATGTGTGTACATGTATGTATGTATGTATGTATGTATGTATGTATGTACAATGAATGTTTTTCCATTATATGTATGTTTGTACAGTGAATGTATATGTACAGTATGTGTATATGTATAGTGTATGTGTATGTACAGTATATGTGTATGTATGTGTGTACAGTGAATGTATATGTACAGTATATGTGTATGTATATATGTATGTATGTATTTATGTATAGTGAATGTATATGTACAGTATATGTATGTTTGTACAGTGAATGTATATGTACAGTATGTGTGTATATGTATGTATGCATGTGTGTACAGTGAATGCATATGTACAGTATGTGTATATGTATGTATGTATGTACAGTGAATTTATAGCTACAGTATGTGTGTATGTATGTATGTACAGTGAATTTATATGTACAGTATATGTATGTTTTTACAGTAAATGTATATGTATCGTATGTGTATATGCATAGTGGATGTGTATGTACAGTATGTGTATGTATGTTTGTACAGTGAATGTATGTGTAGAGTATGTGTGTGTATATGTATGTATGTATGTATGTATAGTGAATGTATATGTACAGTATGTGTTTTTACAGTGAATTTATATGTACAGTATGTGTGTATATGTATGTATAGTGAATGTGTATGTACAGTATGTTTTTACAGTGAATGTATGTGTACAGTATGTGTGTGTATATGTATGTATGTATGTATAGTGAATGTATATGTACAGTATGTGTTTTTACAGTGAATTTATATGTACAGTATGTGTGTGTATATGTATGTATAGTGAATGTGTATGTACAGTATGTATTTTTACAGTGAATGTATGTGTACAGTATGTGTGTGTATATGTATGTATAGTGAATGTATATGTACAGTATGTGTGTATGTATGTACAGTTAATTTATATGTACAGTATATGTATGTTTGTACAGTGAATGTATATGTACAGTATGTGTATATGCATAGTGGATGTGTATGTACAGTATATGTATGTTTGTACAGTGAATGTATATGTACAGTATATGTGTATGTATGTATACATGTACAGTGAATGTATATATACAATATGTGTATATGTATGTTTGTGCAGTGAATGCATATGTACAGTATGTGTGTATATGTATGTATGTATGTATGTACAGTGAATGTATATGTACAGTATATATATGTATGTACGGTGGATGTATATGTTCAGTATGTGAGTATGTATGTTTGTACAGTGATTGTGTGTATGTACTGTACTTGTGTATGTATGTACAGTATGTGTGTATGTATGTTTGTACACTGAATGTGTATGTGTGCACTGTATTCGTGTATGTATGTGGCAGCATAAGTACCTATGTATGAACAATTGTGTGTATGTGCATAAGCATGTATAATATATTTGTCTCCCAGTGTGTGCCGGAGCCAAAGTTCAGCCCCAGAGAGCCAGATAATAAAATAAAAACAAATACTAAAAATCTTTATATAACAATCATAACAATAAAAATGATCGATTGAATATTAATATACAGTCGTGGTCAAAAGTTTACATACACCGTAAAGAACATAATGTCATGGATGTCTTGAGTTTCCAATCATTTCTACAACTCTTAATATTTGCTTACATGTCCCTTGGCAAGTTTCACTGCAATAAGGCGCTTTTGGTAGCCATCCACAAGCTTCTGCTGGAATTTTTTACCACTCCTCTTGACAAAATTGGTGTAGCACAGCTAAAAATTAGTGGACCACAGAACTTTCCTCTAGAAAGTCTTATCTTTGTCCGTGTGATGTCCAGATGAAACAAAAATTGAGCTATTTGGCCACAACACCCAGCAATATAATTGGAGGAGAAAAGGCAAAAGGCCTTTAATCCCAGGAACACCAAGCCTACCGTCAAGCATGGTGGTGGTAGTATTATACTCTGGGCCTGTTTTTGCTGCCAATGGAACTGGTGCTTTACAGAGAGTAAATGGGGCAATGAAAAAGGAGGATTACCTCCAAATTCTTCAGGACAACCTACAAACCCCGTTTCCTTATGAGTTGGGAAATTGTGTTAGATCTAAATATGATACAATGATTTGCAAATCCTTTTCAACCCATATACAATTATAAGCACTACAAAGACAACATATTTGATGTTGAAACTCAGAAACTTTATTTTTATTTTTTTGCAAATAATATTTAACTTAGAATTTCATGTCTGCAACATGTGCCAAAGTAGTTGGGAAAGGGCATGTTCACCACTGTGTTACATCACCTTTTCTTTTAACAACACTCAATAAACGTTTGGGAACTGAGGAAAGTAATTGTTCTTAAATTGTTTGCCTATTTGCAAATAAGTGTTTGATGAGCATTCCTCAACTTTATCAGTATTTATTTCCACCTTTCCCAACTTCTTTGTCACGTGTTGCCGGCATCAAATTCTAAAGTTAATGATTATTTGCACAAAAAAGAAATGTTTATCAGTTTGAACATCAAATATGTTGTCTTTGTAGCATATTCAACTGAATATGGGTTGAAAATGATTCGCAAATCATTGTATTCTGTTTATATTTACATCTAACACAATTTTCCAACTCATATGGAAACGGGGTTTGTAAAATCATCAGTTGCGTTTTGGTGCGCGGTTGGGTTTTTTCAACAGGACAATGACCCCAAACACAGGTCGAAAGTGGTAAAGGGATGGCCAAATCAGGCTAGAGTTAAAGTTTTAGAACATGTGGACAATGCTGAAGAAACAAGTTCATGTCAGAAAACCAAAAAATTTAGCTGCTTTTTTAAACATGCAAGACTGGCGGACGGGGGTTGGTAGCAACTAAAATACCATGAATTGATTAACGTAGACCCCGACTTAAACAAGTTGAAAAACTTATTGGGGTGTTACCATTTAGTGGTCAATTGTACGGAATATGTACTGAACTGTGCAATCTACTAGTACAAGTTTCAATCAATCACTCAGCAAGTTGTAGCATGAGAGTGTCTGACGAGATGTGGTCCCTCCACCATGCAGGACCGCAGCGACCCCAGCCCCCCCGCCTCCATGCGCCGGGGAGTGTCGGAAAACAACCTGGACCTGGACCTGAGCGACGGCGCCCCCTCGTCCTCCGGGCCGCCGGAGTTCCAGCGGAGCCGCTCCTGCGTGGACGGCCTCCAGCAGAAGATCCTGAAAGTGACGGAGCAGCTGAAGATCGAGAAGACGGTGCAGGACGAGAACCTGGCGGAGTACCTGAAGCTGGTGAACAGCGCCGACAAGCTGCAGGTGGGCCGCATCAAGCAGGTGTTCGAGAAGAAGAACCAGAAGTCGGCGCAGAACATCGCCCAGATGCAGAAGAAGCTGGAGCAGTACTACCGCAAGATGAAGGACAGCGAGGTCCACCTCAACCCCTCGCCGCCCAAGCACAGCACCATACCCCGGGAGTCTCGCCGGGAGCTGCTGAGGGACATGACGGGCAGCGGGCGCCACCCCACCATGGACAAGATCAAGACCATCGGACCCGGCGTCTCTCTCTCGCCGCCGTTCTTCTTCAGCAAACCCCGGGAGTTCGCCAACCTCATCCGGAACAAGTTCGGCAGCGCCGACAACATCGCCCACTTCAAGACCTCCATGGACGCCTCCCCGCCGCTGCCCGCCGAGGCGGAGGGAGGGAAGGGTCTGAGCAGCAGCACCTCGCTGGTGGGGAAGTCCAAGTACCCCAGCGACGACGAGTGCTCCCTGGTCAGCGCCTCCAACTCGGCGGACAGCAACGGGCTCCCGGCGGGGATGCGGGGCCAAGGTCCGGGCCCCGGCCCCGGCCCCGGCCCCGGCCCCGGCACCGGTACCGGCCAGCAGGCGGTGGCGAGCGAGACCCACAGCAGGCTGGTGACGGGCCTGGAGGAGGCCAGGGAGATTAAGGAGGCGCAGAGCCAGCTGGAGGAGGACATGGAGGAGGTCAAAGCCCAGTTCAAGAGGGACTATGGAGTCGTTAACCAAGCGCTGCAGGAGGAGCGATACAGGTTGGTGGTCCGGATCAGGGGTCCTCAACCTGCCCCAGGCCAGGGACCCCTAGTCAAATTGTGTTTGAACACATCTTGTTGTTGTGTAAAACCGTACTAAGACCTTCAAATAATACAGTATAGCCCTGCTAATGGCTGGCTAGCAACTAGTGCACTAATCGCTAGCTAGCAACAAGCACCCTAATTTTTAGATGGCTGATAGCTGGCTGGAAACTAGTGCACTAATCGTGAGCTGGCAACTAGTGCACTAATCGTTTGCTGGCAACAAGCACCCTAATTTTCAGATGGCTAATAGCTGGCTGGCAACTAGTGCACTAATCGCGATCTGGCAACTAGTGCACTAATCGCTAGCTAGCAACAAGTACCCTCATTTTTAGATGGCTAATAGCTGGCTGGCAACTAGTGCACTAATTGCGATCTGGCAACTAGTGCACTAATCGCAAGCTGGCAACAAGCACCCTAATTTTTGGATGGCTAATAGCTGGCTGGCAACTAGTGCACTAATCGCTAGCTGGAAACAAGGACCATCATTTTTGTATGGCTGCAAGCTGACTGGCAACTAGTGCATTAATCGCAAGCTGGCAACAAGCACCCTAATTTTTGGAGGGCTAATAGCTGGCTGGCAACTAGTGCACTAATCACTAGCTCGCAACAAGCACCCTCATTTTGGATAGCTAATAGCTGGCTGGCAACTAGTGTACTAATCGCTAGCTGGAAACAAGGACCATAATTTTTGGATGGCTAATAGCTGACTGGCAACTAGTGCACTAATCACTAGCTGGAAACAAGGACCATCATTTTTGTATGGCTGATAGCTGGCTGGCAACTAGTGCACTAATCGCAAGCTGGCAACAAGCACCCTAATTTTCAGATGGCTAATAGCTGGCTGGCAACTAGTGCACTAATTGCGATCTGGCAACTAGCGCACTAATCGCAAGCTGGCAACAAGCACCCTAATTTTTGGATGGCTAATAGCTGGCTGGCAACTAGTGCACTAATCACTAGCTCGCAACAAGCACCCTAATTTTTGGATGGCTAATAGCTGGCTGGCAACTAGTGCACTAATCACTAGCTCGCAACAAGCACCCTAATTTTTAGATGGCTGATAGCTGGCTGGCAACTAGTGCACTAATCGCAAGCTGGCAACAAGCACCCTAATTTTTGGATGGCTAATAGCTGGCTGGCAACTAGTGCACTAATCGCGATCTGACAAACTAGTGCACTAATCGCTTGCTGGAAACAAGGACCATCATTTTTGTATGGCTGATAGCTGGCTGGCAACTAGTGCACTAATTGCTAGCTGGCAACAAGGACCCTCATTTTTGGATGCTAATAGTTGGCTGGCAACTAGTGCACTAATCGCAAGCTGGCAACAAGCACCCTAATTTTTGTATGGCTAATAGCTGGCTGGCAACTAGTGCACTAATCACTAGCTCGCAACAAGCACCCTCATTTTGGATAGCTAATAGCTGGCTGGCAACTTGTGTACTAATCGCTAGCTGGAAACAAGGACCATAATTTTTGGATGGCTAATAGCTGACTGGCAACTAGTGCACTAATCACTAGCTGGAAACAAGGACCTTCATTTTTGTATGGCTGATAGCTGGCTGGCAACTAGTGCACTAATCGCAAGCTGGCAACAAGCACCCTAATTTTCAGATGGCTAATAGCTGGCTGGCAACTAGTGCACTAATTGCGATCTGGCAACTAGCGCACTAATCGCTAGCTAGCAACAAGTACCCTCATTTTTAGATGGCTAATAGCTGGCTGGCAACTAGTGCACTAATCGCGATCTGGCAACTAGTGTACTAATCGCTAGCTGGAAACAAGGACCATCATTTTTGGATGGCTAATAGCTGACTGGCAACTAGTGCACTAATCGCTTACTGGCAACAAGCACCCTCATTTTTGGATGGCTAATAGCTGGCTGGCAATTAGCGCACTAACCGCTACCTGGAAAAAAAGCACCCTAATTTTTGGATGGATAATAGCTGGCTGTTGACTAGTGCACTAATCGCCAGCTCGTTAAAGTACCCTAATTTTTTGATAGCTAATAGCTGGCTGGCAACTAGTGCACTTATTGCTAGCTAGCAACAAGCACCTTAATTTTTGTAGTCCAATAGCTGGCTGGCAACTAGTGCACTAATTGCTAGCTCGCAACAAGCACCCTCATTTTTGGATGGCTAATAGCTGGCTGGCAACTAGCACACTAACCGCTACCTGGAAACAAGCACCCTAATTTTTGGATAGCGGATAGCTGGCTGGCGACTGGTGCGCTAATCGCTAGCTCGCAAAAAGCACCCTAATTTTTGAATGGCTAATAACTGGCCGGCAAGTAGTGCACTAATCGCTAAACGGAGAATGTGTTTTCGAAGATTTTAGTGCGTATAAGTACTTATAAAGCACAATCACTTTAATCATTTTAGCCACGATAACTGCGCTATAAAATTGTCATGTCGCTATATTCCGAGTCATACATCACGGTTTCCCGTTAACGTAATTGAAAGTGCCGCCTCACCTTGAAAATAAAAGCTTTTTTTTAACTTGAAAACAAATTGAAGTGATCTAATTTATTGTAGCCCCCAGAAAGAATCACATCTGACGCTATTTTTAACTTTTATTACCAATCCTATGATAACGGCACATTTCCAACAGCTTTTTTTTAATCTCCCATCAAAAACGCTTTAATTTCTGTGAGTCTTCGCTTCCTCTCGACACAGAACACGTAATCATTCTCCGCCAATCACCACATACGGTGTGTTTGTGTACCTGGGAAAAACTGACATCAAATCCAAACCAAATGAACATTAACATTAGCAGGTCGTTACAGTAGGAATTTATATATATATGTAGCCTGCTATTTACCGAAACCGGATGTAAACAAAACGCACGCCATTGTCCGGAACGTTGTCAGCACGTCTGTGATGTGGACGTGATTTTTAAATTTATTGCGAGTATACCCGCGGACAGCCATCTACATCTAAATGTGCAAATATTAAGAGGACACGGGCGGCTTTTAAGAAGGGAAAGTGAAACTAGAGCAAGGACAGAAGTGGTCTCTAAACACGAGTACATCCTATAATAACACCAGAAGAAGATGCCAGATTTAATACTAGTTGTTTTTAATTAAAGCAGTCATTAAAAGTATGTTAAAACTTGAACAAATCTCATTAAAGTAGCTCATCCGGCCCCGTCCTCATGAAAACCTGCGAATTTCAAAAGTGGCCGTTTCGGTGCCTCTTCTTTCCAAAATGTTTCAAAAAAGTTGGCACAAGTGGCAAAGAAGACTGAGGAATGCTCATCCAACACTTATTTTGGAACATCCCACAGGTGAACAGGCTAATTGGGAACCGGTGGGTGCCATGATTGGGTATAAAAAGCAGCTTCCATGAAATCCTCAGTCATTCACAAACAGGGATGGGGGCGGGGGTCACCACTTTGTCAACAAATACGTCAACAAATTGTCCAACAGTTTTAAGAACGACATTTCTCAACGAGCTATTGCAAGGAATTTAGGAATTTCGCCATCTACGGTCCCTAATAATATCAAAAGGTTCAGCAAATTTGGAGAAATCACTGCACATAACATTAAATGCCCATGGTCTTTGATCCCTCAGGCTGTACCGCATCAAAAAGCGACATTAGTGTGTAAAGGATATCACCACATGTGTTTCAAGAACACTTCAGAAAACCACTGTCGGTAACTACCGTATTTTTCGGACTATAGGTCGCAGTTTTCTCCACAGTCCAGCGGGGGGTGAGACCCGGCCAAACCAAAAAAATCTATCAATAAATAAAAATAAATAAATAAATAAATAATTTTTATTTATTTATTTTATTTTATTTTTTTTATAGTTTGGCCAAGTCTCACCCCCGGCCAAACTACAAAAAAAAACGTGACTTATAGTCCGAAAAATATGGTATAGTCAATCAATCAATCAATCAATGATTATTTATATAGCCCTAAGTCAATAGTGTCTCAAAGGGCTGCACAAACCACAACACAAACCACGACGACATCCTCGGTAGAGCCCACATAAGGGCAAGGACAACTATAGTCCGTCGCTAAATCTCTAAGTGCAAGTTAAAACTTAACAATGCAAAGCGGAAGCTATTTATCAACAACACCCAGAAAGGCCGCCGGCTTTGCTGGGCCCTAGCTCATCTAAGATGAACCGATGCAAAAGTGTAAAAGTGTTCTGTGGCCTGACGAGTCCACATTTCAAATTGGTTTTGGAAACTGCGTACGTCAATTCCCTGAAACAAAGAAAAAAAAGAACCATCCGGATTGTTCTAGGCGGCAAAGTGTAAAAGCCAGCATCTGTGATGGTATGGGGGTGTATTAGTGCCCAAGGCATGGGTAACTTACACATCTGTGAAGGCACCATTAAAGGGGAACATTATCACCAGACCTATGTAAGCGTTGATGTTGCAGAAAAAAGACCATATATATATTTTTAACCGATTTCCGAACTCTAAATGGGTGAATTTTGGCAAATTAAACGCCGTTCTGTTTATCTCTCTCGGGGCGATGATGTCATAACGTGACGTCACCTAGGTAATAAAGCCGCCATTTTCTCAAACACATTACAAACACCGCGTATCAGCTCTGTTATTTTCGACTATTTTCTGGAACCTTGGAGACATCATGCCTCGTGGGTGTGTTGTCGGAGGGTGTAACAACACTAACAGGGAGGGATTCAAGTTGTACCACCGGCCCGAAGATGCGAAAGTGGCAAGAAATTGGACGAAATTTGTTCAAAATACGAGGGTGTGGGGAAAGCCGACGAAACGGTCAGTCGTTTGTTCCGCAAACTTTACCGACGAAAGCTACGCTACTACAGAGATGGCAAGATTGTGTGGATATCCTGCGACACTCAAAGCAGATGCATTTCCAACGATAAAGTCAAAGAAATCTGCCGCCAAACCCCCATCGAATGTGTCGGAGTGTCTGCACATTTTACCGGCGATGACAGACATGGCACAGAGATGTATGGATAACCTGCAGATGCATTTCCAACGATAAAGTCAACGAAATCACAAAGGTGTTGATGTTGTTGACTTATGTGCTAATCAGACATATTTGGTCGCGGCGTGACTGCCAGCTAATTGATGCTATCATGCTATTTAGGCTAGCTGTATGTACATTTCAAACTATATTTACATCCAGCGTTTCCCTCCACCCACATTTAATGCCAAACAAACACTTGCCAATCGACGGATTTCAGTTGATCCAGTGTCACAAGATGCGAAACTTCCGATCGTTGGTCTGCACATTTTACCGGCGATGCTAAGGCAAAGATGGTCGAATAGCGTCAATAGCTTCAGTTTCTTCCTCAATTTCGTTTTCCCTATCTGCCTCCATACTCCAACCATCCGTTTCAATACATGCGTAATCTGTTGAATCGCTTAAGCCGCTGAAATCCGAGTCTGAATCCGAGCTAATGTCGCTATATCTTGCTGTGCTATACGTGTTGGCATCACTGGATGACGTCGCAGGAAAATGGACGGTGGCTTCACAGATAGCGAAAATCGGGCACTTTAAAGCTTTTTTCAGGGATATTCCGGGATGGATAAAATTTTGAAAAAATTAGACACTGATTTTTATCGGTTTTAACCCTTCTGAAATTGTGATAATGTTCCCCTTTAATGCTGAAAAGGTACATACAGGTTTTGGAGTAACATATGTCGCCCCTGCTTATTTCAGCAAGACAATGCCTATCCACGTGTTACAACAGCGTGGCTTCATAGTAAAAGAGTGCGGGTACTAGACTGGCCTGCCTGTAGTCCAGACCTGTCTGGACAATTGAATATAAGTTAAAAAGGATTTGCAGAATCCTTGCGTTCTGTTTCTATTTACCCTTTACTCAACGTGGTTTTGGGTTTTGTTGATGTGTGGCGTGATCAAAAAAGGTGGTGTTGCAGGTTCGAGCGCCTGGAGGACCAACTGAACGACCTGACGGAGCTCCACCAGCACGAGATGGCAGACCTGAAGCAAGAACTGGCCAGCATCGAGGAGAGGGTGGCCTACCAGGCCCTGGAGAGAGCCCGGGACATTCAGGTAAGACGCCGGAGACGTCCCACGCTCCTAAAACAAAAAAAAAACGTGCTCCAAATCCACCTTCGTACCCCCGCCGGATCCGCAGGAAGCTCTGGAGTCGTGTCAGACGCGGGTGTCCAAGCTGGAGCTCCAGCAGCAGCAGCAGCAGCAGACGGTGCAGCTGGAGAGCGGCGAGGCCCGGGTGCTGTTGGGGCGGAGCATCAACATCATGCTGGCCTTCGTCACCGTCATCCTGGTCTGCGTCTCCACCGCCGCCAAGTTCGCCGCCCCGCTGATGAGGAGTCGGCACCACGTGGTCGCCACCGTCCTGGGGGTCTTCTTCCTGACCGTGTTCTGGAAGAACTGGGACCGTTTACAGTACGCCATAGACCAGGTGCTGGTGCCTGCCTGAGGCGGGGGACCCGGACGCTGTGAGGTGATTGGTTGTACAATCGTCTTACAACACTCTTCTTCTACTTAAACTTTCCTGTCCTTAACTTCCACCATTACTTTCATGCATGACATTATGGACGCCCCTGCTTATTTTTACGCCGTGGATGACTGGATCCAACCAGCCCAAAGTCGCGAGACTTCCGAAGGAAATGTTTCACGTCAAAATACGAAACAGGACCAGCCCGAAAACGTACCTTCAAGACTTGAAGGTACGGTTTTTACAGCTGAAGTTCACCGTTTTGCACGCCTCGCCAGGCACACCCACCGAAAAGTGCGGCTTTTTTAAAAAATAACGACGGCTAAAGCTCGGAAAAAACGGCCCGTTCGGTTGTGTATTGTGATATTTGTAGTTTATTTTAGACACACTTAACTAAGTACATGTCAACACCCCCCTAAAATGAATTTTAAAGATTTTAAACAGAATATTCACGTTTTGTTTTTATTTAAAGTTGACTATTTTAAATACACACCTGTTACTTCACGAGGTACACATGAACAGTCGAACGCAAAACCCCTTAAAAGGGCTAAAATGTATTTTAAAGATTTTAAACATACTATTCATGTTTTGTTTTTATTTAAAGTTGACTATTTTACATGCACACCTGTTACTTCACTAGGTACACATGAACAATCGAACGGAAAATCCCTTAAAAAGGGCTAAAATGTATTTTAAAGACTTTTTAAACACTAAGATTAAGTTTTTTCTTTTTTAAAGAAAAATATTTTAAATACACACCTGTTACTTCACTAGGTACACATGAACAATTGAACGCAAAACCCCCTTAAAAGGGCTAAAATGTATTTTAAAGACTTTTTAAACAGTAAGATTAAGTTTTTTCTTTTTTAAAGAACACTGTTTTGAATACAAACCTGTTATTTCACTAGGTACACATGAACAATCGAACGCAAAACCCCCTTAAAGGGATCAAATGTATTTTAAAAGACTTGAAAAAGAAAGATTTAGTTTTTTTTATTTAAAGTTCCCTATTTTACATACACACCTGTTACTTCACTAGGTACACATGAACAATTGAATGCAAAACCCCCTTAAAAGGGCTAAAATGTATTTTAAAGAATTTAAACCTAATATTCATGTTTTGTTTTTATTTAAAGTTGACTATTTTACATGCACACCTGTTACTTCACTAGGTACATGTGAACAATCGAACGGAAAATCCCTTAAAAAGGGCTAAAATGTATTTTAAAGACTTTTTAAACACTAAGATTGTTTTTTCTTTTTTAAAGAACACTATTTTAAATACACACCTCTTACTTCCCGAGGTACACATGAACAATTGAATGCAAACCCCCCTTAAAAGGGCTAACATGTATTTTAAAGACTTTTTAAACAGTAAGATTGAGTATTTTCTTTTTTAAAAACACTGTTTTAAATATGAACCTGTTACTTCACTAGGTACACGTGAACAATCGAACGCAAAACCCCTTTAAAGGGCTAAAATGTATTTTAAAGACTTTTTAAACAGTAAGATTAAGTTTTTTCTTTTTGAAGAACACTGTTTTAAATATGAACCTGTTACTTCACTAGGTACACATGAACAATCGAATGCAACACTCCTAAAAGGGATAAAATATATTTTAAAGACTTGAAACAGAAGGATTCAGTTTTTTCTTACTTAAATTTGACTATTTTACATGCACACCTGTTATTTCACTCGGTACACGTGAACAATTGAACGCAACAACCCCTAAAAGGGGTAAAATGTATTTTAAAGATTTTAAACAGAACATTCACGTTTTGTTTTTACTTAAAGTTGACTATTTTACAAGCACACGTGTTACTTCACTAGGTACACATGAACAATTGAACGCGAAACCCCTTTAAAAGGACTAAAATGTATTTTAAAGACTTGAAACAGAAAGAGTCAGTTTTTTCTTACTTAAAGTTGACTATTTTACATGCACACCTGTTACTTCACTAGGTACACATGAACAAGCGAATGTTGCACCCCCTTAAAAGGGCTGCTTTTTAAAAATGTCTGCTAAAACTCCGAAGACAGGAAGAAACGGCCCGTTCGGTTGTGTATTGTGATATTTGTAGTTTATTTTAGACACACTTAACTAAGTACACGTCAACACCCCCCTAAAATGTATTTTAAAGACTTGAAACAGAAGGATTCAGTTTTTTCTTACTTAAAGTTGACTATTTTAAATACACACCTGTTATTTCACTAGGTACATGTGAACAATCGAATGCAAAACACCCTTAAAAGGGCTAAAATTTATTTTAAAGACTTTTTAAACAGTAAGATTGAGTATTTTCTTTTTTAAAAACACTGTTTTAAATATGAACCTGTTACTTCACTAGGTACACTTGAACAATCGAACGGAAAATCCCTTAAAAAGGGCTAAAATGTATTTTAAAGACTTTTTAAACACTAAGATGAAGTTTTTTCTTTTTTAAAGAAAAATATTTTAAATACACACCTGTTATTTCACTAGGTACAGATGAACAATTGAACGCAAAACCTCCTTAAAAGGGCTAAAATGTATTTTAAAGACTTTTTAAACAGTAAGATTAAGTTTTTTTCTTTTTGAAGAACACTGTTTTAAATATGAACCTGTTACTTCCCAACATGAACAATCGAATGCAACACCCCCTAAAAGGGATAAAATGTATTTTAAAAGACTTGAAAAAGAAATATTTAGTTATTTCTTATTTAAAGTTGACTATTTTAAATACACACCTGTTACTTCACTAGGTACACATGAACAATCGAACGCAAAACCCCTTTTAAAGGGCTAAAATGTATTTTAAAGATTTTAAACTGAATATTCATGTTTTCTTTTTATTTAAAGTTGACTATTTTTCATGCACACCTGTTACTTCACTAGGTACACATGAACAATCGAACGCAAAACCCCTTAAAAGGGCTAAAATGTATTTTAAAGACTTTTTAAACACTAAGATTAAGTTTTTTCTTTTTGAAGAACACTGTTTTAAATATGAACCTGTTACTTCACTAGGTACACATGAACAATTGAACAAAACACCGCCTACAAGTTTTATATTTTGTCCGATTCGATTGTGCAGGCGTGCCTAATGAAGTGTCCGGTGAAGCCTAGGTGTGCCTAATGAAGTGTCCGGTGCAGCCTAGGTGTGCCTAATGAAGTGTCCGGTGCAGCCTAGGTGTGCCTAATGAAGTGTCCGGTGCAGCGCAGGTGTGCCCAAAGAAGTGTCCGGTGCAGCACAGGTGCGCTTAAAGAAGTGTCAGGTGCAGCCTAGGTGTGCCTAATGAAGTGTCCGGTGCAGCACAGGTGTGCCTAATGAAGTGTCCGGTGCAGCCTAGGTGTGCCTAATGAATTGTCCGGTGCAGCTTAGGTGTGCCTAATGAAGTGTCCGGTGCAGCTTAGGTGTGCCTAAAGAAGTGTCCGGTGCAGCACAGGTGTGATTAAAGAAGTGTCCGGTGTGCCTAAATAAGTGTCCGGTGCAGCCTAGGTGTGCCTATTGAAGTGTCCGGTGCAGCCTAGGTGTGCCTAATGAAGTGTCCGGTGCAGCCTAGGTGTGCCTATTGAAGTGTCCGGTGCAGCCTAGGTGTGCCTATTGAAGTGTCCGGTGCAGCCTAGGTGTGCCTATTGAAGTGTCCGGTGCAGCCTAGGTGTGCCTATTGAAGTGTCCGGTGCAGCCTAGGTGTGCCTATTGAAGTGTCCGGTGCAGCCTAGGTGTGCCTATTGAAGTGTCCGGTGCAGCTTATGTGTGCCTAATGAAGTGTCCAGTGTGCTTGAAGTGTCCGGTGCAGCACAGGTGTGCCTAAAGAAGTGTCCGGTGCAGCACAGGTGTGCCTAAAGAAGTGTCCGGTGCAGCACAGGTGTGCCTAAAGAAGTGTCCGGTGCAGCACAGGTGCGCTTAAAGAAGAGTCCGGTGTGCTTAAAAGAGTGTCCGGTGCAGCGCAGCAGGTGTGCTTAAAGTAGTGTTCCGTGCAGCCTATGTGTGCCTAAAGAAGTGTCCGGTGTAACGCAGGTGTACCTAAATAAGTGTCCCGTGCATCCTAGGTGTGCCTAATAAAGTGTCCGGTGCGAATAAAGAGTGTCCGGTGCAGCGCGGGTGTGCCTAATTAAGTGTCCGGTGCAGCGCAGGTGTGCCTAAAGAAGTGTCCGGTGCAGCGCAGGTGTGCCTAATGAAGTGTCCGGTGCGCTTAAAGAGTGTCCGGTGCAGCGCAGGTGTGCCTAAAGAAGTGTCCGGTGCAGCCTAGGTGTGCCTAATGAAGTGTCCGGTGCGCTTAAAGAGTGTCCGGTGCAGCACAGGTGTGCCTAAAGAAGTGTCCGGTGTAACGCAGGTGTACCTAAATAAGTGTCCCGTGCATCCTAGGTGTGCCTAATAAAGTGTCCGGTGCGCTTAAAGAAGTGTCCGGTGCAGCGCGGGTGTGCCTAATGAAGTGTCAGGTGCAGCGCAGGTGTGCCTAAAGAAGTGTCCGGTGCAGCACAGGTGTGCCTAAAGAAGTGTCCGGTGCAGCACAGGTGTGCCTAATGAAGTGTCCGGTGCGCTTAAAGAGTGTCCGGTGCAGCACAGGTGTGCCTAAAGAAGTGTCCGGTGTAACGCAGGTGTGCCTAAAGAAGTGTCCGGTGTAACGCAGGTGTACCCAAATAAGTGTCCCGTGCATCCTAGGTGTGCCTAATGAAGTGTCCGGTGTGCCTAATGAAGTGTCCGGTGCAGCACAGGTGTGCCTAAAGAAGTGTCCGGTGCAGCACAGGTGTACCCAAATAAGTGTCCCGTGCATCCTAGGTGTGCCTAATGAAGTGTCCGGTGCAGCACAGGTGTGCCTAAAGAAGTGTCCGGTGCAGCGTGGGTGTGCCTAATGAAGTGTCCGGTGCAGCACAGGTGTGCCTAAAGAAGTGTCCGGTGCAGCGTGGGTGTGCCTGTAAATACAAAAAAAAAACGAGTCAGTTACACAAATTTCTGTTTTTAAAACAGTTCTTCACACTTTCCCCCCCTCTGATGTTTTTGAACAAGTGCAATATCTATTTTTCCGTGGTTGAGACGGTGCTGGAGGGTAAGTGTCATCCCCGCCTACCAGCACTGGGAGCTGGTGTTGCCGCCACATCGGGTCTCTGGAGGACACCAGCAGCTGCTTGTAAAAAATCCTCCACACTGTGACTCAGACACTTTATTTCATCTTTTCTATTTTTCACTACAAGGCCGCTTCCAGGTGATGGTTGACGCCGCCCTACGGTACTTTTTCTCCCTTCTTGTGTTGACAAAGTCACTTCTGTGCGTTGGCCCAACATTCCACAGTCTTGAAACTAACAATTGATGTTTGGACTAATGTTGACCTTTTTTTTTTTTTTTTAAGCGGGTCTCATAATTCCCCGTTTTAAGGTCCTCTGTGTTGCTCTGCCGACTGAATCTTTGTCGTGGGTCAGAACCACGCCCACTGGCCACAACATTAGGTACACCCGTGCGAGGGAGCGACTTGTGTGCTAAACATTCCACCTTTTACAAAAGTCATGTCTTAACGCTTTAATTTTCTTAAATTTGCACTCAATTTCCGACCTAAGGACCATTAAAACACAGTTGCATAGTAGGCCTAAGTCAAGATGAGTTTGCCAAGTATGAGAATACGCTGGCACTTTAAAATGAACCAAACTGCAGTTCTAAATGTGTCCACTGGATGTCGCAATAGCAGTTCTTTGGGGGCGGGGCCATGTGCCGTGTCGCTTATTAGTAGTAGAATATGATTAGTACATTTTCAGAATGTGCTTAAGTCTACTTTTAAACTAAGAAAACAATCTGAAGTTGTCTTTATTTTTACGTTATCATGCCATGATTTTACTCGTCCGGCCCTCTTGAGAATAGATTGTCCCTTTAATGTCAATTTTTAAATAAAAAAAACAACAATCTGAAGTTATCTTTATTTTTATGTTATCATGCCATAATTTTACCCCTCCGGCCCATTTAAGAATAGATTTAGAATAGATTTTCCCCTCATGTGGCCCCTGATCCAAAACTATTTTTAAACTAAGTGGCCCCTGAGTCTATTTTCTGAAGTTGTCTTTATTTTTACGTTATCATGCCATGATTTTACCCGATCGGCTCACTTGAGAATAGTTTGTGGCCCCTGATTTAAAAGGATTTCGTATATTATTAAACTAAGAAAACAATCTGAAGTTGTCTTTATTTTTATGTTATCTTGCCATGATTTTACGCGTCCGGCCCACTTGAGAATAGATTTTCCCTCTTGTGGCCCCTGATCTAAAATTAGGTAAACACTTTGTTTTCTTGGATTAAAAATAGACAATCTGAAGTTGTCTTTATTTTTATGTTATCTTGCCATGATTTTACCCGTCCGGCCCACTTGAGAATTGATTGTCTCTCATGTGGCCTCTGATCTAAAATTAGTTTTACACTTTGTTTTCTTGGTTTAAAAATAGACAATATGAAGTTGTCTTTATTTTTACTTTATCATGCCATAATTTTACCCGTCCGGCCCACTTAAGAATAGATTTTCCCCTCTTGTGGCCCCTGATCTAAAACTATTTTTAAACTAAGAAAACAATCTGAAGTTGTCTTTATTTTTATGTTGTCATGCCAGGATTTTACCCGATCGGCTCACTTGAGAATAGTTTGTGGCCCCTGATTTAAAAGGATTTCGTATATTATTAAACTAAGAAAACAATCAAGTTGTCTTAATTTTTATGTTATCTTGCCATTATTTTACGCGTCCGGCCCACTTGAGAATAGATTTTCCCTCATGTGGCCCCTGATCTAAAATTAGGTAAACACTTTGTTTTCTCGGTTTAAAAATAGACAATCTGAAGTTGTCTTTATTTTTTCGTTATCATGCCATAATTTTACCCGTCCGGCCCACTTAAGAATAGATTTTCCCCTCATGTGGCCCCTGATCTAAAACTATTTTTAAACTAAGAAAACAATCTCAAGTTGTCTTTATTTTTATGTTATCATGCCATGATTTTACCCGATCAGCTCACTTGAGAATAGTTTGTGGCCCCTGATCTAAAAGGATTTTGTATATTTTTAAACTAAGAAAACAATCAAGTTGTCTTTATTTTTATGTTATCTTGCCAAGATTTTACGCGTCCGGCCCACTTGAGAATAGATTGTCCCTCATGTGGCCCCTGATCTAAAATTAGTTTAACACTTTGTTTTCTTGGTTTAAAAATAGACAATATGAAGTTGTCTTTATTTTTACGTTATCATGCCATAATTTTACCCGTCCGGCCCACTTAAGAATAGATTTTCTCCTCATGTGGCCCCTGATCTAAAACTATTTGTAAACTAAGAAAACAATCTGAAGTTGTCTTTATTTTTATGTTATCATGCCATGATTTTACCCGATCAGCTCACTTGAGAATAGTTTGTGCCCCCTGATTTTAAAGGATTTTGTATATTTTTAAACTAAGAAAACAATTAAGTTGTCTTTATTTTTATGTTATCTTGCCAAGATTTTACCCGTCCGGCCCACTTGACAATAGATTGTCCCTCATGTGGCCCCTCATCTAAAAATGAGCTTGACACCCCTGGCCTTTTATGTAAAAAGTATATTTAATATATTTGACCACTGCGTAACTATTCAAACCACGGTTTGAATAGTAACACTGGCAAATAAAACACTCTACTTTAACCAAGCGATTCTTTGGCAAACTGCCTTTGCTATGCATTGACCCCTCCGTCCAAGTGTACCTGATATAGTGTCCAGTGGGTGTGCGCACCTGGGCAGCTCACCTGTGGTGCACGATGTCAACCAATCATTCGTATTTCCAAGGATTTTACGTGCCTTTGTCTTTACTGTGACGCATAAATTAAAACCTTTTTAATCAGCTGGCAAAAGTGTCGTTATTATTACCGCAGTGTGGAATGCAGCACTATGACGTCACACTAGGACAGGTTATCCCCGCTGTCCGCCAGAGGGCGCCAGAGGTGCATCCCAAGCAAGGAGAGATGAAGCAAACGTCCACTTTTCAGTGTGCAAATTGTGCGTTTCTACGCGCGTCTTTGACGTAACGTGCGAGAAAACCAGAGTTGCCAACTTCCTGTTCACCAATCATGTCTATGGGGACTTTTTTGGCAAATATATATATATTTTTTGAAATATTGAAAATGTCTTTCCCATGAATTATTTTCAGTCCAAAAAGCAATAATGTATCACAGGAGCATTTTTGTCATGACATTCTCAAATGGTCTGAAAAAAATGTTGATAGGGCGAGGATGGACTCCAAAAAATATGCTAAAGGCCCCAAATAAGCCAGAACGGGACAAGCGGTAGAAAATGAGATGGATGGATGGTGCCTGTGTTGAAAACTTGAAAGGCTCATTGAGAGTAAATGTAAAGTATTACTATGCACTGTGGCGCCCTCTAGCGGTGGAAAGGCCGAACTTTCAAAATAAAGCACTTCTGTGTAGTTCTGTATGTGAATAACCATTATATGTACAGTACTTATATATCAAGGTATAACATGTACATGCATGAAGT
>NC_084613.1:12190780-12283280 GCF_033978795.1 Nerophis ophidion | reverse complement strand
ACTATGCAAATATAAAAATGTTGTTTGAATAATTTTTTGGGGCAATTTCACAAGAAAAAGGTCACAATTTCTTAACATTTGACAACAAAAGAATTATAATTATTTAATAATACCACCTTAACATTTAAGAAAATAATTATGAACTTATTTAATAATACCAACTTAACATTTAACCAAAAAACATCATACATTTATTTAATAATACCACCTTAACATTTGACAACAAAACAATTATACACTTATTAAATAATACCACTTTAACATTTAACAAAACAATTACACACTTATTCAATAATACAACCTTAACATTTGACCAAAAAACAATAATACACTTTATTTAATAATACCACCTTAACATTTGACAAGATACACTGAATTGATAATACCCCCTTGACATTTGACAACAAAATAAGTATACACTTATTTAATAATACCACCTTAACATTTGACAACAAAACATTAAACACTTATTTAATAATACCACCTTAACATTTGACAAAAAACAATTACACATTTATTTAATAATACCACCTTAACATTTTAAAACAAAACATTAAACACTTATTTAATAATACCACCTTAACATTTTACAACAAAACATTAAACACTTATTTAATAATACCACCTTAACATTTGACAAAAAACAATTACACATTTATTTAATAATACCACCTTAATATTTGACAACAAAACAATTATACACTTATTTAATAATACCACCTTAATATTTGACCACAAAACAATTATACTCTTATTTAATAATACCACCTTTACATTTGACAACAAAACAATTATAAACTTATTTAATAATACCACCTTAACGTTTGACAACAGAACAATTACACACTTATTTAATACCACCTTAACATTTGACAACAAAACAATTATACACGTATTTAGTAATACCACCTTAACATTTGACAACAAAACAATTATACACTTATTTAATAATACCACCTTAACATTTGACTACAAAACAATTACACACTTATTTAATAATACCACCTTAACATTTGACAACAAAACAATTATACACTTATTTAATAATACCACCTTAACTTTTGACAAAAAAACATTAAACACTTATTTAATAATACCACCTTAACATTTGACAACAAAACAATTACATACTTATTTAATAATACCACCTTAACATTTGACAACACAATTATAAACGTATTTAATAATACCACCTTAACATTCAACAAAACAATTATAGACTTATTTAATAATACCACCTTAACATTTGACAACAAAACAATTATAAACATATTTAATAATACCACCTTAACATTCAACAAAACAATTATACACTTATTTAATAATACCACCTTAACATTCAACAAAACAATTATAGACTTATTTAATAATACCACCTTAACATTTGACAACAAAACAATTATAAACATATTTAATAATACCACCTTAACATTTTAAAACAAAACATTAAACACTTATTTAATAATACCACCTTAACATTTTACAACAAAACATTAAACACTTATTTAATAATACCACCTTAACATTTGACAAAAAACAATTACACATTTATTTAATAATACCACCTTAATATTTGACAACAAAACAATTATACACTTATTTAATAATACCACCTTAATATTTGACCACAAAACAATTATACTCTTATTTAATAATACCACCTTTACATTTGACAACAAAACAATTATAAACTTATTTAATAATACCACCTTAACGTTTGACAACAGAACAATTACACACTTATTTAATACCACCTTAACATTTGACAACAAAACAATTATACACGTATTTAGTAATACCACCTTAACATTTGACAACAAAACAATTATACACTTATTTAATAATACCACCTTAACATTTGACTACAAAACAATTACACACTTATTTAATAATACCACCTTAACATTTGACAACAAAACAATTATACACTTATTTAATAATACCACCTTAACTTTTGACAAAAAAACATTAAACACTTATTTAATAATACCACCTTAACATTTGACAACAAAACAATTACATACTTATTTAATAATACCACCTTAACATTTGACAACACAATTATAAACGTATTTAATAATACCACCTTAACATTCAACAAAACAATTATAGACTTATTTAATAATACCACCTTAACATTTGACAACAAAACAATTATAAACATATTTAATAATACCACCTTAACATTCAACAAAACAATTATACACTTATTTAATAATACCACCTTAACATTCAACAAAACAATTATAGACTTATTTAATAATACCACCTTAACATTTGACAACAAAACAATTATAAACATATTTAATAATACCACCTTAACATTTGACAAAACAATTATAAACTTATTTAATAATACCACCTTTACATTCAACAAAACAATTATACACTTATTTAATAATACCACCTTAACATTTGACAACAAAACAATTATACACTTATTTAATAATACCACCTTAACATTTGACAACAAAACAATTATAAACGTATTTAATAATACCACCTTAACATTTGACAACAAAACAATTATAAACGTATTTAATAATAGCACCTTAACATTTGACAACAAAACAATTATAAACTTATTTTATAATACTTCCTTAACATTTGACAACAAAACAATTATAAACGTATTTAATAATACCACTTTTACATTTGACAAAAAACATTATATATTTATTTAATAATACTACCTTAACATTTGACAACAAAACAATTATACAATTATTTAATAATACCACCTTCACATTTGACCAAAAAACATTATACATTTATTTAATAATACTACCTTAACATTTAACAAAACAATTATGAACTTATTTAATAATACCACCTTAACATTTGACCAAAAAACATCATACATTTATTTAATAATACCACCTTAAGATTTGACAACAAAACAATTATACGCTTATTTAATAATACCACTTTAACACTTAACAAAACAATTACACACTTATTCAATAATACAACCTTAACATTTGACCAAAAACAATAATACACTTTATTTAATAATACCACCTTAACATTTGACAAGATACACTGAATTGATAATACCCCCTTGACATTTGACAACAAAATAAGTATACACTTATTTAATAATACCACCTTAACATTTGACAACAAAACATTAAACACTTATTTAATAATACCACCTTAACATTTGACAAAAAACAATTACACATTTATTTAATAATACCACCTTAACATTTTAAAACAAAACATTAAACACTTATTTAATAATACCACCTTAACATTTGACAAAAAACAATTACACATTTATTTAATAATACCACCTTAACATTTGACAACAAAACAATTATACACTTATTTAATAATACCACCTCAACATTTGACAACAAAACAATTATACTCTTATTTAATAATACCACCTTTACATTTGACAACAAAACAATTATAAACTTATTTAATAATACCACCTTAACATTTGACAACAGAACAATTACACACTTATTTAATACCACCTTAACATTTGACAACAAAACAATTACACACTTATTTAATACCACCTTAACATTTGACAACAAAACAATTATACACCTATTTAATAATACCACCCTAACATTTGACAACAAAACAATTATACACTTATTTAATAATACCACCTTAACATTTGACTACAAAACAATTACACACTTATTTAATAATACCACCTTAACATTTGACAACAAAACAATTATACACTTATTTAATAATACCACCTTAACATTTGACAAAAAACATTAAACACTTATTTAATAAAACCACCTTAACATTTGACAACAAAACAATTACATACTTATTTAATAATACCACCTTAACATTTGACAAAACAATTATAAACTTAATTAATAATACCACCTTTACATTCAACAAAACAATTATACACTTATTTAATAATACCACCTTAACATTCAACAAAACAATTATAGACTTAATTAATAATACCACCTTAACATTTGACAACAAAACAATTATAAACATATTTAATAATACCACCTTAACATTTGACAACAAAACCATTATAAACGTATTTAATAATACCACCTTAACATTTGACAACAAAACAATTATAAACTTATTTATTAATACTTCCTTAACATTTGACAAAAAACATTATATATTTATTTAATAATACCACCTTAACATTTGACAACAAAACAATTATACATCTATTTAATAATACCACCTTAACATTTGACAACAAAACATTTATCCATCCATCCATCCATCCATTTCCTACCGCTTATTCCCTTTTGGGGTCGCGGGGGGCGCTGGCGCCTATCTCAGCTACAATCGGGCGGAAGGCGGGGTACACCCTGGACAAGTCGCCACCTCATCGCAGGGCCAACACAGATAGACAGATAACATTCACACTCACATTCACACACTAGGGCCAATTTTAGTGTTGCCAATCAACTTATCCCCAGGTGCATGTCTTTGGAAGTGGGAGGAAGCCGGAGTACCCGGAGGGAACCCACGCATTCACGGGGAGAACATGCAAACTCCACACAGAAAGATCCCAAGCCTGGATTTGAACCCAGGACTGCAGGACCTTCGTATTGTGAGGCAGACGCACTAACCCCTCTCCCACCGTGATACAATTATTTAATAATACCACCTTAACATTTGACAACAACAAAATTATACAATTATTTAATAATACCACCTTAACATTTGACAAAACAATTATGAATTTATTTAATAATACCACCTTAACATTTGACAACAACAAAATTATACGATTATTTAATAATACTACCTTAACATTTAACAAAACAATTATGAACTTATTTAATAATACCACCTTAACATTTGACATCAAAATATTATACAATTATTTAATAATACCACCTTAACATTTGACCAAAAAACATTATACGTTTATTTAATAATACTACCTTAACATTTAACAAAACAATTATGAACTTATTTAATAATACCACCTTAACATTTGACAACAAAATATTATACAATTATTTAATAATCCTACCTTAACATTTAAGAAAATAATCATGAAGTTATTTAATAATACCACCTTAACATTTGACCAAAAAACATCATACATTTTTTTTAATAATACCACCTTAACATTTGACAACAAAACAATTATACACTTATTTAATAATACCACTTTAACATTTAACAAAACAATTACGCACTTATTTAATAATACAACCTTAATATTTGACCAAAAAACAATAATACACTTTATTTAATAATACCCCCTTGACATTTGACAACAAAATAAGTATACACTTATTTAATAATACCACCTTAACATTTGACAACAAAACAATTATACACTTATTTAAAAATACCACCCCAACATTTGACAACAATTATAAACTTATTTAATAATACCACCTTAACATTTGACAACAAAACAATTATACACTCATTTAGTAATACCACCTTAACACTTAACAAAACAATTATACACTTATTTAATAATACCATCTTAACATTTGACAACAAAACAATTATACACTTATTTAATGATACCACCTTAACATTTAACAAAACAATTGTAAACTTATTTAATAATACCACCTTAACATTTGACTACAAAACAATTATACACTTATTTAATAATACCACCTTAACATTTTACAACAAAACAATTATACACCTATTTAATAATACGACTTTAACACTTAACAAAACAATTATACACTTATTTAATAATACCACCTTAACATTTGACAACAAAACAATTATACACTTATTTAATGATACCACCTTAACATTTAACAAAACAATTATAAACTTATTTAATAATACCACCTTAACATTTTACAACAAAACAATTATACACTTATTTAATAATACTACCTTAACATTTGACAACAAAACAATTATAAACATATTTAATAATACCACCTTAACATTTGACCAAAAAACATCATACATTTATTTAATAATACCACCTTAACATTTGACAACAAAACAATTATACACTTATTTAATAATACCACTTTAACATTTAACAAAACAATTACGCACTTATTTAATAATACAACCTTAACATTTGACCAAAAAACAAAAATACACTTTATTTAATAATACCACCTTAACATTTGACAACAAAACAATTATACACTTATTTAAAAATACCACCCCAATATTTGACAACAATTATAAACTTATTTAACAATACCACCTTAATATTTGACAACAAAACAATTATACACTCATTTAGTAATACCACCTTAACATTTAACAAAACAATTATAAACTTATTTAATAATACCACCTTAACATTTTACAACAAAACAATTATACACTTATTTAATAATACCACCTTTACATTTGACAACAAAACAAGTATAAACTTATTTAATAATACCACCTTAACATTTAACAACAAAACAATTATACACTGAGTTTTGTCACCTACTATTTCACAAAAGCTGCCTTTTACTTCGTGAATATTTGTACAAAAACACCGACATTAATAAACATATTTTTTTCTCATTCCTGGTGCAAACTAAGTCTCACACCTGTTTTGTTGTATCGTGCTCACTCAGAAGTAGTTTTGATCTCTTCCCGGCCGATTACCCAGCATCCATTCACACTGTGCTGCTTAACCAGCTGCTAATTATCCCAGGACCTCATCCAGCATCCTTCTCACCCCGGTTGCCATGGTAACCCCAGAAGGATGGATGGAGTGGAACAAGAGTACCAAACAAACAAAAAAAAGGGGTGAACGGGGGTAAAAGATATGAAATATCGTGATGCTTCCTGTTTACGGCGCCATGGCGATTGGCCCCTCCTCTAAAAAACGATACGGTGCATGCAGAATGAGTCCGAGTGATACCTCATGATTCCACACGATATCACCTTTTTATAAAAAGCGCCGCCGGATTCGTTCAGTTGCTAGGCAACGGCAGTGCGCTCCGGTGCTGCTGCAGGCCGCCGTGTGAAACACTGTCTTTTGCGGCCCAGCTAACAATGCTAATGACGGCGCACAGTGATGACTCAGCACTTCTGCAGCAGCACACTACACTGTTCTAGAAAATAGGAGAACAATTATAAACTTATTTATAATACCAGCGTGGAGAGACGGAGCCGACGAGCCGACAGCAGGCTCGGACAAACGGTGGTCCTGCCCAAGATGGCGGCCAGGAGGCGGAGCATGCAGCGGAGCAGAGAGGCGGGGCACGCCTGGAGCGACACTGCAGCCATCAGAGTCAGGTGCGTCGTTCGCAAACCTGCTCTCAATCCTTACATATTCTTCTGCAGCATAAAAGGGGAGAAGGAGGACCAATCGGGGCAGAAGTAGGAGAGGAAGCCACGGCAAACAACAGACCACGAAGACGACGAGGTCGACCCAGAGCGAGATGAGCAGGAAGGAACGGCGCGCTAGAAATTGCCGCGACTGACTGGCAAGAAAACTCATTAATTGAAATAATAAATGAGAGTCCAACCTGCTACGATGTGTCTTGCAGCGATGGTCACGGAAACCCACACGATGATGGCTGGAGACCTGTCACAACATTTGACAAAAAAAACATAAATTTATTTAATAATACCACCTTAACATTTGACAAAACAATTATAAACTTGTTTAATAATACCACCTTAACATTTGACAACAAAACAATTATATACTTATTTAATAATACCACCTTAACATTTAACAAAACAATTATAAACTTATTTAACAATACCACCTTAACATTTGACAAAAAAAACATTGTACATTTATTTAAAAATACCACTTTAACATTTGACAAAAAACAATTACACAATTATTTAATAATACCACCTTAACATTTGACAAAAAAAACATACATTTATTTAATAATACCACCTTAACATTTGACAAAAAAAACATAAATTTATTTAATAATACCAACTTACCATTTGACAAAAAAAACATAAAATTACTTAATAATACCACCTTAACATTTGACAAAACAATTATAAACTTATTTAATAATACCACCTTAACATTTGACAACAAAACAATTGAACACTTATTTAATAATACCACCTTAACATTTAACAAAGCAATTATACACTTATTTAATAATACCACCTTAACATTTGACAACAAAATGATCATACACCTTTTTAATAATACCACCTTAACATTTAACAAAACAATTATAAACTTATTTAACAATACCACCTTAACATTTGACCAAAAAACATTGTACATTTATTTAATAATACCACCTTAACATTTGACAACAAAACAATTATATACTCATTTAATAATACCACCTTAACATTTGACAACAAAACCATTATACACCTATTTAATAATACCACCTCAACATTTAACAAAACAATTATAAACTTATTTAACAATACCACCTTAACATTTGACAAAAAAACATTGCACATTTTTTTAATAATACCACTTTAACATTTGACAACAAAACAATTATAAAATTATTTAATAATACCACCTTAACATTTGACAACAAAACAATTATACACTTATTTAATAATACCACCTTAACATTTGATGAAAAACAATTATACACTTATTTAATAATACCAGCTTAACATTTAACAAAACAATTATAAACTTATTTAATAATACCACCTTGACATTTGACAACAAAACAATTATACACCTATTTAATAATACCACCTTAACATTTAACAGAACAATTATAAACGTATTTAATAATACCACCTTAACATTTGACAAAAAAACAATAATACACTTATTTAATAATACCACCTTAACATTTAACAAAACAATTATAAACGTATTTAATAATAACACCTTAACATTTGACAACAAAACAATTAGACACCTATTTAACAATACCACCTTAACATTTGACAACAAAACAATTACACACTTATTTTTTTACTTTTTTTTTTGGTGAGGTCGAGAAGGCCTGGCTCTCAGGCTCTCTTCTAATTCATTCCAAAGGTGTTCTATCGAGTTCAGGTCAGGACTCTGTGCAGGCCAGTCAAGTTCATCCACACCAGACTCTGTCATCCATGTCTTTATGGACCTTACTTTATGCACTGGTGCACAACCATGTTGGAAAAGGAAGTAGGCCCGCTCCAAACTGTTCCCATAAGGTTGGGAGTGTGGAATTGTCCAAAATGGTTTTGGTATCCTGAAGCATTCAAAGTTCCTTTCACTGCAACTAACTCCAACTCGATGAAATTTTACATATATATAAAATAGTTTTGCTAAAAAAATAAAAATAACACAATGAAATCAATGTTGTTGAAAAACAACCTCACACCATAATTCCTCCTCCACCAAATTTCACACTTGGCACAATGCAGTCCGAAATGTACCGTTCAAAAAAATCCTTCAAACCTAGACTCGCCCATCAGATTGCCAGATGGAAAAGCGTGATTCATCACTCCAGAGAACGCATCTCCATTGCTTTAAAGTCCAGTGGCGATGACAGTTCCATGCTGGAAATCACTGAAAGGGGCCCATTCTTTCACAAACATTTGTAGAAACAGTCTCCATGCCGAAGTGCTTGGTTTACAAACCAGATTCTGATCATTTGGATGGGTGGCAAAATACTTTTGGCAATATAGTGTATAAGGAGGTTGCCTACAGCCACAGGTGTCAATATTAATGTTTTTGTTTGATCCGCCCCTAATTAGAGACCGTGTACACGCACCAGGAGACGACAATAAATAAAAGTCAACTTCTTCTACAAGCCCGTCGCACAAAAGCAGAACGAAAGAAAGCCCGAGGACATTTCTAGAATCACCACATTGTAACAACGACATATATCAACAACACCCAGACACAGCAGAACTTTGCCGAGTAGATTATTGTGTTTTTTCTAAGAATGCCAGCGTTTGTTTGTTTGTTTTTTTGCCTGGCTGATGTTCTCCACAAGTAGGCGACAATGTGGACAAAACAAAGAGGCTGGTGTGAGTGAAGAAGAGGAGACACAGTCCTCACATTGTGTGTGTGTGTGTGTGTGTGTGTGTGTGTGTGTGTGTGTGTGTGTGTGTGTGTGTGTGTGTGTGTGAGACACAGGCAGCAGCAAGGAATGCTTGGCAGAAGAATGTCAGCACTTTCTGGTTTGAGTAAAATAGCATGTTGTGTTTTTGAAACAACAATGGAACCAAATAATGTTGTGAAGCTAAAAGTCAGATATGTATAAAACTTTTTACTATAAACCTGCTACTTTGTAATATTAAGTCTTGTTTGTAACATCACAACTTCTTTTGTAACATTAATACCTGTTTGTATCATTAAGACTTTTTTGTAACATCACAACTTCTGTAACACTGAGACTTTTTTGTAACATTAAGCCTTTTTTGTAACAATAAGACTTTTGTAACATCACATTTTCTTTTGTAACATTAAGACTTTTTTAAAAACAATAAGACTTTTTTGTAACGTCAAATTGTCTTTTGTAAAATTAATATTTTTGTAACATTAACACTTTTTTGTATCACTAAGACTTTTTTTGTAACAATTTGATTTTTTTGCAACATCACAACTTTTTTGTAAAATCACAACTTCCTTTGTAACATTGAGACTTGTTTGTGAAATCACAGCTTTTGTAAAATTAAAACTTTTTTATCATTAAAAGTTTTGTAACATCACAACTGTTTCTGTAACATTAAGACTTTTTGCAGCATAAACACTTTTTTGTAACAAGCATTTTTGTAACATCACAACTTTTTTGTAACATCACAATGCATTTTGTAACATCACAACGTTTGTAACATCACAACTTTTGTAACATCACAATTTTCTTTGTAACATCACAATTTTCTTTGTAACATCACACCTTTGGTAATATCACAACTTCCTTTGTAACATCACAACTTTTTGTAACATTAAAACATGTTTGTAACATCACAACTTCTTTTGTAACATTGAAACTTTTTTGTAATGTCGCAACTTATTTTGTAACATTAAGACATTTTGTAACATCACAACTTTTTGTAACATCACAACTTATGTAACATCAATACATTTTTGTATCATTAAGACATGTTTGTAACATCACAACTTCTTATGTAACATTAATACTTTTTTGTAACATTGGGACTTTTTGTAACAACATTTGTGGAACATTGACATTTTTGTAACATTATGACTTTTGTAACATCAATACTATTTTGTAACATTTCAAATTCTTTTGTGACACAAATACTTTTTTGAGATGTTAAGATTTTTTGTAACATCACAACTTCTTTTGTAACAACAATAATTTTTTGTAACATCACAACTTATTTTGTGACAGTAGGACTTTTTTGTAAAGTTAAGCCTTTTTGTAACATCACAACTTCTTTTGTAACTTATTTTGTAACATTTAGACTTTTTGTAACATTGGGACGTTTTGTAACATCACAACTTCCTTTGTAACATTAACACTTTTTTGTAACATTAACACTTTTTGTAACATTCGGACTTTTTTGTAACATCACAACTTCTTTTGTACATTATTTTTTTCAACATTAGGACTTTTTTGTAACAGAACATTTCTGGAACATTACAACATTTTTGTAACATTATGACTTTTTTGTAACATCCAAACTTATTTTGTGGTATTAAGGACTTTTTTTGTAACATTAAGATTTTTTTGTAACATCACTGCTTCTTTTGTAAGTTGTTTTTTAACATTGATACTTTTTGCAACATTAGAACTTTCTGTAACATTACAATTACCTTCGTAACATTAAGACTTTGTGACATTCAGAATTTTTTGTAACGTTCAGAACTTTTTGTAACAGAATCTGTAACATTATGACTTTTTTGTAGAATCACAACTTTTTTTGTAATATTAAAACTTTTTTGTAACATTAGGTTTTTTTTGTAACAGAAAATTTCTGGAACATTATGATATTGTTGTAACATTACGACTTTTTGTAACAACAATATTTTTTTAACATCTCAACTTCTTTTGTGACATTAGGACTTTTTGTAACATTAAGATTTTTTTGTAACAGCACAACTTCTTTTGTAACTTAGTTTGTAACATTAAGACTTTTTGTAACATTAGGACTTTTTGTAATATCACAACTTCCTTTGTAACATAAGTACTTTTTTGTAACATTAAGACTTTTTTGTAACATTGGGACGTTTTGTAACATCACAACTTCCTTTGTAAAATTAACACTTTTTTGTAACATTAACACTTTTTGTAACATTCAGACTTTTTTGTAACATCACAACTTCTTTTGTACATTATTTTTTTTCAACATTAGGACTTTTTTGTAACAGAACATTTCTGGAACATTACAACATTTTGTAACATTATGACTTTTTTGTAACATCCAAACTTATTTTGTGGTATTAAGGACTTTTTTTGTAACATTAAGATTTTTTTGTAACATGACTGCTTCTTTTGTAAGTTGTTTTTAACATTAATACTTTTTGCAACATTAGGACTTTCTGTAACATTACAATTACCTTCGTAAAATTAAGACTTTGTGACATTCAGACTTTTTTGTAACATTCAGACCTTTTTGTAACAGAATCTGTAACATTATGACTTTTTTGTAGAATCACAACTTTTTTTGTAATATTAAAACTTTTTTGTAACATTAGGTTTTTTTGTAACAGAACATTTCTGGAACATTATGATATTGTTGTAACATTACGACTTTTTGTAACAACAATATTTTTTTAACATCTCAACTTCTTTTGTGACATTAGGACTTTTTGTAACATTAAGATTTTTTTGTAACAGCACAACTTCTTTTGTAACTTAGTTTGTAACATTAAGACTTTTTGTAACATTAGGACTTTTTGTATTATCACAACTTCCTTTGTAACATAAGTACTTTTTTGTAACATTAAGACTTTTTTGTAACATTAAGACTTTTTTGTAACATCACAACTTCTTTTGTAACTTCTTTTGTAACATTAAGTTTTTTTGTAACATTAGGACTTTTTGTAACATTAGGACTTTTTGTAACATTAGAACTTTTTGTAACATCACAACTTCCTTTGGAACATTGAGACTTTTTTACAACATCCCAACTTCTTTTGTAACTTTTTTTGTAACATTAAGACTTTTTGTAACATTAGGACTTTCTGTAACATCACAACTTATTTTGTAACTTCTTTTGTAGCATTAAAAGTTTTTGTAACACGAGGGATTTTTGTAAAATCACAACTTCCTTTGTAACATTAATACTTTTTTGTAACATCAAGACTTTTTGTAACATTAATACTTTTTTGTAACAACACAACTTCTCTTGCAACTTCTATTGTAACATTAAGACTTTTTGTAACATTAAGACTTTTTTGTAACACCACAACTTATTTTGTAACATTAAGACTTTTGTAACATTAGGACTTTTTGTAACGTCACAACTTCCTTTGTAACATTGGGACTCTTTTGTAACATCACAACTTCTTTTGTGACTTATTTTGTAACATTAAGACTTTTTGTAACATTAGGGCTTTTGTAACATCACAACTTCCTTTTTAACATTAAGACTTGTTTTGCAACATTCATACTTTTTTGTAACATTAAGACTTTTTGTAGCATCACAACTTCTTTTGTAACTTATTTTGAAATATTAGGATTTTTTTGTAACATCAAGACTTTTTGTAACATTAATACTTTTTTGTAACATCACAACTTCTCTTGCAACTTCTATTTTGTAACATTAAAACTTTTTGTAACATTAGGACTTTTTGTAACATCACAATTCCCTTGTAACATTGAGACTTTTTTGTAACATCACAACTTCTTTTGTAACCTTAAGACTTTTTGTAACATTAGGGCTTTTTGTAACATCATAACTCCCTTGTAACATTGAGACGTTTTTGTAACATCACAACTTCTTTTGTAACCGTAAGACTTTTTGTAACATTAGGACTTTTTGTAACATCACAACTCCCTTGTAACATTGAGACTTTTTTGTAACATCACAACTTCTTTTGTAACCTTAAGACTTTTTGTAACATTAGGGCTTTTTGTAACATCACAACTCCCTTGTAACATTGAGACTTTTTTGTAACATCACAACTTCTTTTGTAACCGTAAGACTTTTTGTAACATTAGGACTTTTTGCAACATCACAACTTCCTTTGTAACATTAAGACTTTTTTGCAACATTCATACTATATGTAACATTAAGACTTTTTTGTAGCAACACAACGTCTTTTGTAACATTAAGACTTTTTGTAACATTAACACTGTTTGTAACATCACAACGTCCTTTGTAACATTGAGAATTTTTTGTAACAACACAAATTATTTTGTAACATTAAGACTTTTTGTAACACTATGGCTTTTTGTAACATCACAACTTCCTTTGTAACATTAAGACTTTTTTGTAACATTACAACTCCTTCTGTAACTTATTTTGAAACATTAGGGCTTTTTGTAGCCCTACGGCTTTTTGTAACATCACAACTTCCTTTGTAACATTAAGACTTGTTTGCAACTTAACACTTTTTGTAACATTAAGACTTTTTTGTAACATTAAGACTTTTTTGTAACATCACAACTTATTTTGTAATTTATATTTTAACATTAAGACTTTTTGTAACACTTCAACATTTTGCAACATCACAACTTCCTTTGTGACATTAAGACTTTTTGTAACGTTAAGACTTTTTTGTAACACCACACGATTTTTGTAACATTAAGACATTTTTATACATTAGGACTTTTTGTAACATCACAGCTTCCTCTGTTACATCACAACTTCCTTTGTTACATTAAGACTTATTTGTAACATCACAACTTCTTTTGTAACATTAAGACTTTTTGTAACATTAGGGCTTTTTGTAACATTGGGACTTTGTAACATCACAACTTCCTTTGTTACGTTATGACTTTTCGTAACATCACAACTTGTTTTGTAACATTAAGATTTTTTGTAACATTAGGACGTTTTGTAACATCACAACTTCCTTTGTAACATTAACACTTTTTTGTAACAGTACTTTTTGTATCATTAAGACTTTTTTGTAACATCACAACTTATTTTGTAACTTATTTTGTAACATTAAGACTTTTTGTAACATTAAGACTTTTTGTAACATTAGGACTTTTTGCAACATCACAACTTCCTTTGTGACATTAAGATTTTTTTGTAACACCACAACTTCTTTTGTAACATTAATACTTTTTGTAACATTAGGACTTTTTGTAACATCACAACTTCCTTTGTAACATTAAGACTTTTTCGTAACATCACAACTCATTTTGTAACATTAAGACTTTTTGTAACATTAGGACGTTTTGTAACATCACAACTTCCTTTGTAGCATTAACACTTTTTTGTAACATTAGTACTTTTTGTAACATTAAGACTTTTTTGTAACATCACAACTTATTTTGTAACTTCTTTGTAACATCAAGACTTTTTGTAACATTAGGACTTTTTGCAACATCACAACTTCCTTTGTGACATTAAGACTTTTTTTTGTAACATTAAGACTTTTTTGTAACACCACAACTTCTTTTGTAACACCACAACTTCTTTTGTAGCATTAGGACTTTTTGTAACATCACAACTTCCTTTGTTACGTTATGACTTTTCGTAACATCACAACTTGTTTTGTAACATTAAGATTTTTTGTAACATTAGGACGTTTTGTAACATCACAGCTTCCTTTGTAACATTAACACTTTTTTGTAACAGTACTTTTTGTATCATTAAGACTTTTTTGTAACATCACAACTTATTTTGTAACTTCTTTTGTAACATTAAGACTTTTTGTAACATTAAGACTTTTTGTAACATTAGGACTTTTTGCAACATCACAACTTCCTTTGTGACAGTAAGTCTTTTTTGTAACACCACAACTTCTTTTGTAACATTACGACTTTTTGTAACATTAGGACTTTTTGTAACATCACAACTTCCTTGGTAACATTAAGACTTTTTAATAACATCACAACTTATTTTGTAACATTAAGACTTTTTGTAACATTAGGACGTTTTGTAGCATTAACACTTTTTTGTAACATTAGTACTTTTTGTAACATTAAGAATTTTTTGTAACATCACAACTTATTTTATAACTTCTTTTGTAACATTAAGACTTTTTGTAACATTAGGACTTTTTGCAACATCACAGCTTCCTTTGTGACATTAAGACTTTTTTTGTAACATTAAGACTTTTTTGTAACACCACAACTTCTTTTGTAACATTAAGACTTTTTGTAACATTAGGACTTTTTGTAAAATCACAACTTCCTTTGTAACATTAAGAATTTTTCGTAAGATCACAACTTCTTTTGTAACGTTACCACTTTTTGTAACATTAGGACGTTTTGTAACATCACAAATTCCTCTGTAGCATTACGAATTGTTTCTAAGGCTATGAACTTCACATCCTATGGAGAGTATCAGTGAGGGTCTCCTGGACAAATTTCGAGTCTTCCCCATATTCACCCAAACTGAGACAAGTCAACCTGTGCAGGTGCTTTGATTTTAGTAGACGAGTATAGCGTGACACCCACTTTCAAACATTCACGCCCTGTCAAATCGGGGCTGATTTCTTCAAAGTAATTTCTTTTTTTTTTTTTTTTACATCCTCTTCTCGTGGGTTTTGTGAGCTGAATACTTGAATTTGTTTAAGTTGTGGGCCCTGAATCTATAATCCATGGGCGTTTTACTTTTCGAATGGAATTATTGAAATAATTACACATGTCCGTGATACTCTCTTTTTAAAAAAATTTTTTTTTTTTAAAGGGTCTGATTTGCTAGGAATTCAGTGCAGTGTGAAACAGACGAAGGTGGCAGTGAGAGGGTTAGGTCCTGGTTCTGGTCACATCTGTATTCTCAGGAGCACTTGTTGTCCGCTAATTAGCAACACCTTGTCAGCTATGCGACATTTCCAAGCATGACTTTTAACTCGGGTACGAGCTGGGCGTCACACTTTTTTTTTTTCTTTCTTCTTTGTACATTTCCTCTTTCAGAAGCCGCACACGTGTGCGACTGAGACGTGTCTGACCTGCACTTCCTGTCGTCTGACAGCATGAGTACGCTCCTTATTAGAGCTGCAGTACACTTCAACAAAAAAGTGGCCTTTTTGGGACTTTTGACTCTCATTTCTGCCTGCAGACGTCCTTGGAGAGAAGTTTCCGGCTGTGTGTGAGAGAACTGCGGAGAAGCAACAGAAAGAGGTTAGAGAGAAATGGGGTCGTTTCATTTTTTTTTTCTACTGCCACAAGTCTGCTCTGGAAGTCATTATTGTTCAAGTTCCATGTAGTCTTGCAAGTTTGGTACAACGTTGTGTGTTCAGGACATCAAAGATGGTGGTCAAAGTCAACATAATTTCTATTTATATTTGTGTAGTTTCTTTCGCTACGAAGCCACGCTGTGGCAACACGTGGCTTTGCATTGTCTCGCTGAAATAAGCAGGGGCGTCCGTGATCACGTTGCTTGGATGGCAACATATGTTGCTCCAAAAACCTGTATGTACCTTTCTGCATTAACGGGGCCTTCACAGATGTGTAAGTTGGGCACTAATACACCCCCATACCATCACAGATGCTGGCTTTTCAACTTTGCGCCTAGAACAATCCGGATGGTTCTTTTCCTCTTTGTTCCGGAGGACACCAAGTCCACAGTTTCCATATGTTGACTCGTCAGACCACAGAAAATGTCCACAGTTTCCATATGTTGACTCGTCAGACCACAGAAAATGTTTACACTTTGCATGAGTCCATCTTAGACGAGCTCGGGCCCAGCGAAGCCGGTGGCGTTTCTGGGTGTTGTTGATAAATGCCTTCCTCTTAGCATTGTAGAGTTTTAACTTGCACTTACAGATGTAGCGACCGACTGTAATTACTGACAGTTGTTTTCCGAAGTGTTCCTGAGCCCATGTGGTGATATCCTTTACACACTGATGTGGCTTTTTGATGCAGTAACGCCTGAGGGTCAAAGGTCTGTAATATCATCGCTTACGTGTAGTGATTTCTCCAGATTCCCTGAAACTTTTGACGATGTTCCGGAGGACACCACGTCTACAGTTTCCATATGTTGACTCGTCAGACCACAGAAAATGTTTACACTTTGCATGAGTCCATCTTAGACGAGCTCGGGCCCAGCGAAGTCGGTGGAGTTTCTGGGTGTTGTTGATGAATGCCTTTCTCTTAGCATTGTAGAGTTTTAACTTGCACTTACAGATGTAGCGACCGACTGTAGTTACTGACAGTGGTTTTCCGAATTGTCCCTGAGCCCATGTGGTGATATCCGTTACACGCTGATGTGGCTTTTTGATGCAGTAACGCCTGAGGGTCAAAGGTCCGTAATATCATCGCTTACGTGTAGTGATTTCTCCAGATTCTCTGAAACTTATGCCGATGTTCCGGAGGACACCACGTCTACAGTTTCCATATGTTGACTCGTCAGACCACAGAAAATGTTTACACTTGGCATGAGTCCATCTTAGACGAGCTCGGGCCCAGCGAAGCCGGTGGCGTTTCTGGGTGTTGTTGATAAATGCCTTTCTCTTAGCATTGTAGAGTTTTAACTTACACTTACAGATGTAGCGACCAACTTTAGTCACTGACAGTGGTTTTCCAAAGTGTTCCTGAGCCCATGTCGTGATATCCTTTACTCACTGATGTCACTTTTGGATGCAGTAACGCCTGGGGTATCAAAGGTCCATAATATCATCGCTTACGTGTAGTGATTTTTTCCAGATTCTCTGAAACTTTTGACGATATTACGGAACGTAAATGGTGAAATCCCTAATTTCCTTGCAATAGCTTGTTGATAATGTTGTTCTTAAACGATTTGCTCACGCATTTGTCACCCCGTCCTTGTTTGCGAACGACCGAGCATTTCACGGAAGCTGCTTTTATACCCAATCATGGCACCCACCTGTTCCCAACTAGCCCGTTCACCTGTGGAACGATCCAAATAAGTGTTTGATGAGTGTTCCTCATTTTTCAATGTCTTTTTTGCCACTAGTGCCAGCTTTTTCCAGACATGTCGCAGGCCCAAATTCCAAATGAGTTAATATTTGCAAAAAATAACCAATTTTTCCAGTTCGAACATTAAATATCTTGTCTTTGCAGTCTATTCCATTGAATATAAGTTGAAAAGGATTATATAAGTTTTATATAAGTTTTATATTGAAGGCAACAGATGATGTAAGTGTCTATATTCGCTATATTAGCCTACTATTAAAATTACTTTAAAAGTCTTATATAAGTGTTATAATGAAGGCAACACATGATGTAAGTGTCTATATTAGCTATATTAGCCTACTATCAAAATGACTTTAAAAGTCTTATATAAGTGTTATATTGAAGGCAACACATGATGTAAGTGTCTATTTTAGCTATATTAACCTACTATCAAAACGACTTTAAAAGTCTTATATAAGTGTTATAATGAAGGCAACACATGATGTAAGTGTCTGTATTAGCTATTTTAGCCTACTATCAAAATACTAGCTTCACATTTATGTTGTATGCACAACGCATGGTAGGATTGTAACTAATAAAAAGAAAACAGTAAGAACATGGACTGAAAAGGAGTGAAAAAATAGTATGCTGCAAGGGAGGGAGCGTGTGTGTGTGTGTTGTGTGTGTGTGTGTGTGTGTGTGTGTGTGTTCTTGTATTTCTGCCCTTCTTGAGACATCAACAGGGAAAAGTAGCTTCCATATGAGGAGGTGTGAACAAGTGAGGACATAAATCATGGTCCCATTACAGAAAACAATTGCATCTAATAGAGAGCCAAATACCAGAGTTAGTGAACATTGCTCCAAAGTCAGGATTTTTTGTTGATTTAATGTGCATCCACAAGTAAACATTGACAGGTGCAATGGCAGCAATGTATGATGAAACAAGATGGCAGCTAAGCACATTACAAAAAACAAAAAAGGGAGACCTAATTCTCCCCTCCAATGGTGAAATCTATCAAAATAAGGGTGGTCCCAAAAAAGGAGGGATTTTTCAAATTGACAGTGTGTCGCTTTCAAGTGGTCAACATATGAAATAACAAGTGTGTGTAAGAAATTGAAATGCCCCCCTTTGGCCAAATTTCATACAAAAAAATAAAATAAATATGTATATAAAGACATACTGTAATAACTTGAAGTAAATAATGAAGAATACAAGCCAATTACTAACAAAAAAATTCCCAAAAATAAAATAATAATAACTAAAAGCAATCTTTTTCTCACAGTGTCAACTTTTTTCTTAAAAAATTGGGAACAATTTCTCATATTCTTTCCGTTTCTGTAACACTGCAATATTTTCTCCTAAAATTATGACTTTTTAATGTAAAATTATTACTTTTTAAAGCAAAATGGTGACATTTGTCATATAAAATTCTAACTTTTATAAAATAATGACATTTTTCAAGTAAAATTATGATTTTTGTCATAATTTCGCAGAGAGAAAATTCCGATTATCATAATATTGCCAGAATTTAAAAGTTTTTCTTATTAAAATGTTTTAATTTTTGTCGAGTAAATTTACGACTCTTTTCATAAAATTGCCCAAATTTTCAGCTTTTTCTTGTAAAACTGCAAATGCTATTGAGTAAAATTCCAACTTTTATCATAACATTGCACAAACGTTCCGTTTTTCTTGTAAAATTTCTACTTGCGTTGAGTAAAATTACGACTTTTATTATAAAAAAATTTTTTTTGAGTTTTTCTTGCGAAGCTGTGTTCCAACTCATTTTTCACAACAAGCTTTTTCATATTTGCATAGTATTTATGTATTATTAATGTTGTAAGTACACATATTTATGTATCGAGAAAGGGTGGTCCTAAAGAGGTGCGCATTTTTCGGAGGTCCCAAGAAGGTAAGAAATACACGAACGTGTGTGTGTGTGTGTGTGTGTATTCTTGTATTTCAATACTTCTTGAGACATCAACAAGGAAAAGTAGCTTCCATATGAAGAGGTGTAACATAAATCATGGTCCCAATACAGAAAACCCTTGCATCGAATAGAGAATGTCTCATTTGCACCCCCTGGTGGTGAAATCGGTCAAAATGAGGGTGGTCTCAAAAAGGAGGGATTTTTCAAATTGACTGTGTGTCGCTTTTAAAAGTGCTCCCCCTCTGGTCAACCTATGAAATAACAAGTGTGTGTAAGAGATTGAAATGTGCTGAAAAGCAGCTTTTTTCTCACAATGCGTCGACTACTTTCTTATAAAATTGGGAACAATTTCTTATATCCTTTCCGTTTCTGTAATATAGCAGTATTTTCTGGTAAAATATGACTTTTTAATGTAAAATTATTACATTTTAATGCAAAATGGTGACATTTGTCATATAAAATTCTGACTTTTGTCGCAATAATCCCAATTTTTTTGTTGTTCTTGTAAAATAGTGACATTTTTCGAGTAAAATGATGACTTTTGTCATAATCTCGCCGAGCAAAATTCCGATTATTATTATAATATTGGCCAAATTTCAAAGTTTTCTTATAAAACTGTGACTTTTGTCGACACTTTTCATAAAATTACCAACATTTCAAGCTTTCTCTCGCAAAACTGCGACTGTTATTGAGTAAAATTCCAACTTTTATCATAACATTGCACAAAGGTTCCGTTTTTCTTGTAAAATTTCGACTTGCGACGATTAAAATGACAAGTTTTATTATAAAACCCCCCCCCCCAAATTTTTAGTTTTTCTTGCGAAGCTGTGTTCCGACTAATTTTTCACAACAAACTTTTTCATATTTGCATAGTATGTATACATTATTAATGTTGTAAGTACACATCTTTACATATCTAGAAAGGGTGGTCCTAAAGAGGTGGGCATTTTTCGGTAGTCCCAAGAAGGTAAGAAATACACGAACGTGTGTGTGTGTGTATTCTGGTATTTCAATACTTCTTGAGACATCAACAAGGAAAAGTAGCTTCCATATGAAGAGGTGTAACATAAATCATGGTCCCAATACAGAAAACCATTGCATCGAATAGAGAATGTCTCATGTGCACCCCCTGGTGGTGAAATCTATCAAAATGAGGGTGGTCCCAAAAAGGAGGGATTTTTCAAATTGACAGTGTGTCGCTTTCAAAAGTGCTCCCCCTCTGGTCAACATATGAAATAACAAGTGTGTGTAAGAGATGGAAATGTGCCTCCTTTGGCCAAAATTAATAATAAAAAATAAATAAATATGTGTATGATGAAGTAATAATGAAGTAAATAATGAAGATTAAAAAACAATTACAAACAAACAAAATTAAAATGTTTTAAAAATTTACTGAAAGCAGCTTTTTTCTCACAATGCGTCGACTACTTTCTTATAAAATTGGGAACAATTTCTTATATCCTTTCCGTTTCTGTAATATAGCAATATTTTCTGGTAAAATATGACTTTTTAATGTAAAATTATTACATTTTAATGCAAAATGGTGACATGTGTCATATAAAATTCTGACTTTTGTTGCAATAATCCCAATTTTTTTGTTGTTCTTGTAAAATAGTTCCATTTTTCGACTAAGATGATGACATTTGTCATAATTTCGCCGAGCAAAATTACGATTATTATTATAATATTGCCCAAATTTCCAAGTTTTCTTATAAAAGTGTGACTTTTGTCGACACTTTTCATAAAATTGCCAACATTTCAAGCTTTCTCTCGGAAAACTGCGACTGTTTTTGAGTAAAATTCCCACTTTTATCATTTCACAAATGTTCCGTTTTTGTCGTAAAATTTCGACTTGCGTTGAGTAAAATGATGACTTTTATTATAAAAAAACCCAAATGTTGAGTTTTTCTTGCGAGGCTGTGTTCCGACTTATTTTTACAGCAATCTTTTTCATATTTGCATAGTATTTATGTATTATTAATGTTGTAAATACACATCTTTACATATCTAGAAAGTGTGGTCCGAAAGAGGTGGGCATTTTTCCACGGTCCCAATAAGGTAAGAAATACACGAACGTGTGTGTGTGTGTTCTTGTATTTATGTACTTCTTGAGACATTAGCAAGGAAAAGTAGCTTCCATATGAGGAGGTGTGACATAAATCATGGTCCCAATACAGAAAATCATTGTGTTGCTTTTAAAAGTGCTCCCCCTCCGGTCAACATATGAAATAACAAGTGTGTGTAAGAGATTGAAATGTGCCTCCTTTGGCCAAAATGTATTACAAAAAATAAAATAAATATGTACATAATGGTGTAATAATGAAGTAAATAATCAAGATTAAAAAACAATTACAAACAAAAAATTTAAAAATTTAAAAAAGTCACTCACAGCAGCCTTTTTCTCACAATGTGTCGATTTCTTTCTTATAGAATTGGGACCAATTTTTCATATCCTTTCCGTTTCTGCAAAATGGTGACATTTGTCGTACAAAATTCTGACTTTTATCATAATATTACCAATTTTTTTTATTCGTCTCGTAAAACAGTGACTTTTTTTCGAGTAAAAATGATGACTCTTCCGGGCTACACCCCCGTAATTACCAAACCCCGCCCACCTCAACCGACATACGGAGGGGGGCGGTGATGTGGGATGGTGGCTCGGGTGTAGCCCGGAAGAGTTGCGCTGCATGGCATTCTGGGTATTTTTTATTTTGTGTTTATTTTGTGTTTATTCAGTGTTACGGTGAAGATGTTCTCCCGAAATGTGTTTGTCATTCTTGTTTGGTGTGGGTTCACAGTGTGGCGCATATTTGTCATACAAAATTCGGACTTTTATCAGAATATTACCAATTTTTTTGTTCGTATCGTAAAACAGTGACATTTTTGGAGTGAAAATGATGACTCTTCCGGGCTACACCCCCACAATTACCAAACCCCGCCCGCCTCAACCGATGCACGGAGGGGGGCAGTGATGTGGGGTGGTGGCTAGGGTGTAGCCCAGAAGAGTAGCGCTGCATGGCATTCTGGGTATTTGTTATTTTCTGTTTCTTTTGTGTTACGGTGAAGATGTTCTCCCGAAATGTGTTTGTCATTCTTGATTGGTGTGGGTTCACAATGTGGCGCATATTTGTAGCAGTGTTAAATTTTGTTTGTACGGCCACCCTCAGTGTGACCTGTATGGCTGTTGATCGAGTATGTCTTGTAGTCAATAATGTATTACAATCGATACCTTGCAGAACATGCCACTCAGTCGGCACGCTGCTTGTTTGATGAATGATCGAACGCGACGAAAGGTTGCCGAGGACGATAAAGGCAGTACTGTCATGGCACCCCCTAAAAATAATTTTCCGGTCGATATCGGGGCAATCCTTCGCGGGGGTCACAGGAAGTCTCTTGTTAAAATCGGGATGATTGGCAAGTATGTTGCTAAGTTGGGATAGCCATTCAAAGAAGGAGGATCCACTTTTCACGTAGTTTCGGCCCCCAGGTAAATTGAGTTTGAAACGCCTGATTTTAACAATACACAAAAAATCTGTAAAATAATGGTATTTTTCTGTGGAACCGCCAGTATTGTCACTTTATTAAAGTTGGTTGATCGTAATAATTTGGAAAAACTCTGTGGAATAAATATATGTTTTATTGTCACTAACGTCCCACTGGGTGTGAGTTTTCCTTGCCCTTATGTGGGGAAAACCGAGGATGTCGTAGTGGTTTGTGTTGTGGTTTGTGCAGCCCTTGGAGACACTAGTGATTTAGGGCTATATAAGTAAACATTGATTGACTGATCGATTTTTCTGCAGAACTGTTTGCATCGTCACTTTATCAAAGGTGTTTTTTCTTAATAATTTAGTAAAAATCTGTAAAACTACGATATTTTTCCGCGAAACGTTTCATGAAAATTTCTGTAAATATAAAGTTTTTGGTCACTATTTGATTTACAGTGTTTTATTTTAATTTTATGGTTTTCTTTTGGCAGCCATAGATTTTTTTTTTTTTACAGTGTACACATATTTATGTATCTAAGAAAGGGTGGTCCTAAAGAGGTCCCAAGAAGGTAAGAAATACACAAACGTGTGTGTGTGTGTGTGTGTGTGTTAGAGAGAGAGAGAGAGAAAGAAAGAGAGAAAGAGCTGGAAGACTTTTCATAAAATTGCCCAAAATGTAAGCTTTTTCCTGTAAAACTGTAAAATTCCAACTTTTATCATAATACTGCACAAACATTCCGTTTTTCTCGTAAAATTTCGACCCGCGTTGAGTAAAATGACGATTTTTATTACGAAAACGGCAAAATGTTAAGTTTTTCTTGTGAAGCTGTTTTCCAACTCATTTTTCACAACAAGCTTTTTCATATTTGCATAGTATTTATGTATTATTAATGTTGTAAGTACACATCTTTACATATCTAGAAAGGCTGGTCCTCACAATACATTGACTTCTTTCTTATAAAATTGGGAACAATTTCTCATATTCTTTCCATTTCTGTAACATTGCAATATTATCTCGTAAAAGTACGACTTTTTAGTGTAAAATTCTTACATTTTAATGCAAAATGGTGACATTTGTCATATAAAATTCTGACTTTTATCACAATATTGCCAATTTTTTTGTTCATCTCGTAAAACAGTAACATTTTTTGAGTAAAAATGATGACTTTTGTCATCATTTTGCCGAGCAAAATTCCGATTATTATTATAATATTGCCCAAATTTCAAAGTTTTCTGATAAAACTGTAACTTTTGTCGACACTTTTCATAAAATTAACAACATTTCAAGCTTTCTCTTGCGAAACTGTGACTGTTATTGAGTAAAATTTCAACTTTTATCATAACATTGCACAAAAGTTCCTTTTTTCTCGTAAAATTTCGACTTGCGACGAGTAAAATGATGACTTTTATTATAAAAAAACCCTCACATTTTGAGTTTTTCTTGCGAAGCTGTGTTCCGACTCATTTTTCACAACAAGCTTTTTCATATTTGCATAGTATTAATGTATTATTAATGTTGTAAATACACATCTTTACATATCTAGAAAGGCTGGTCCTCACAATACATTGACTTCTTTCTTATAAAATTGGGAACAATTTCTCATATTCTTTCCATTTCTGTAACATTGCAATATTCTCTCGTAAAAGTACGACTTTTTAGTGTAAAATTCTTACAATTTAATGCAAAATGGTGACATTTGTCATATAAAATTCTGACTTTTATCACAATATTGCCAATTTTTTTGTTCATCTCGTAAAACAGTGACATTTTTTGAGTAAAAATGATGACTTTTGTCATCATTTTGCCAAGCAAAATTCCAATTATTATTATAATATCGCCCAAATTTCAAAGTTTTCTTATACAACTGTGACTTTTGTCGACACTTTTCATAAAATTACCAACATTTCAAGCTTTCTCTCGCAAAACTGCGACTGTTATTGAGTAAAATTCCAACTTTTATCATATTACTGCACAAACGTTCCGTTTTTCTCGTAAAATTTCGACTTGCGACGAGTAAAATGATGACTTTTATTATAAAAAAAACCCAAATTTTTGAGTTTTTCTTGCGAAGCTGTGTTCCGACTCATTTTTCACAACAAGCTTTTTCATATTTGCATAGTATTAATATTTTATTAATGTTGTAAATACACATCTTTACATGTCTAGAAAGGCTGGTCCTCACAATACATTGACTTCTTTCTTATAAAATTGGGAACAATTTCTTATATTCTTTCCATTTCTGTAACATTGCAATATTTTCTCGTAAAATTACAACTTTTCAATGTAAAATTCTTACATTTTAATGCAAAATGGTGACATTTTTCATATAAAATTCTGACTTTCATCACAATATTGCCATTTTTTTTGTTCATTTTGTAAAACAGTGAAATTTTTGGAGTAAAAATGATGAGTTTTGTCATCATTTTGCCAAGCAAAATTCCAATTATTATTATAATATTGCCCAAATTTCAAAGTTTTCTGATAAAACTGTGACTTTTGTCGACACTTTTCATAAAATTACCAACATTTCAAGCTTTCTCTCGCAAAACTGCGACCGTTATTGAGTAAAATTCCAACTTTTATCATAATACTGCACAAACGTTCCGTTTTTCTCGTAAAATTTCGACTTGCGACGAGTAAAAAAATGACTTTTATTATAAAAAAACAAAACAAATTTTGAGTTTTTCTCTCGAAGCTGTGTTCCGAATCATTTTTCACGACAAGCTTTTTCATATTTGCATAGTATTTATTTCATGAAAATTTCTGCAAATATAAAGTTTTCGATCATTATTTGGTTTACAGTGTTTTACTTTAATTTTATGGTTTTCGTTTGGCAGCCGTAGCTGCCAGTAGATGACCGTTTTTGTTTGTTTTACAGATTTTTTTTTATAGTGGACACATATTTATGTATCTAGAAAGGGTGGTCCTAAAGAGGTGGGCATTTTTCGGCGGTCCCAAGAAGGTAAGAAATACACAAACGTGTGTGTGTGTGTGTGTGTGTTAGAGAGAGAGAGAGAGAGAGAGAGAGAGAGAGAGAGAGAGAGAGAGAGAGAGAAAGAGAGAAAAAGCAGGAAGACTCTTTTCATAGAATTGCCCAAAATGTAAGCTTTTTCTTGTAAAACTGTAAAATTCCAACTTTTATCATAATACTGCACAAACATTCCGTTTTTCTCGTAAAATTTCGACTTGTGTTGAGTAAAATGACGATTTTTATGACAAAAACGCCAAAATGTTAGGTTTTTCTTGAAAAGCTGTGTTCCCAAAAAAATTATGACTTTTGTCATCATTTTGCCAAGCAAAATTCCGATTATTATTATAATATCGCTCAAATTTCAAAATTTTCTTATAAAACTGTGACTTTTGTCGACACTTTTCATAAAATTACCAACATTTCAAGCTTTCTCTCGCAAAACTGCGACTGTTATTGAGTAAAATTCCAACTTTTATCATAATACTGCACAAACGTTCCGTTTTTCTCGTAAAATTTCGACTTGCGACGAGTAAAATGATGACTTTTATTATAAAAAAAAAACAAATTTAGAGTTTTTCTTGCAAAGCTGTGTTCCGACTCATTTTTCACGACAAGCTTTTTCATATTTGCATAGTATTTATGTATTATTAATGTTGTAAATACCCATCTTTACATACCTAGAAAGGCTGGTCCTCACAATACATTGACTTCTTTCTTATAAAATTGGGAACAATTTCTCATATTCTTTCCATTTCTGTAACATTGCAATATTATCTTGTAAAATTACGACTTTTTAGTGTAAAATTCTTACATTTTAATGCAAAATGTTGCCAATTTTTTTTGTTCATCTCGTACAACAGTGACATTTTTTGAGTAAAAATGATGACTTTTGTCATCATTTTGCCGAGCAAAATTCCGATTATTATTATAATATTAGGTTGATTGGCAACACTAAATTGGCCCTAGTGTGTGAATGTGAGTGTGAATGTTGTCTGTCTATCTGTGTTGGCCCTGCGATGAGGTGGCGACTTGTCCAGGGTGTACCCCGCCTTCCGCCCGATTGTAGCTGAGATAGGCGCCAGCGCCCCCCGCGACCCCGAAAGGGAATAAGCGGTAGAAAATGGATGGATGGATTATAATATTGCCCAAATTTCAAAGTTTTCTGATAAAACTGTAACTTTTGTCGACAATTTTCATAAAATTACCAACATTTCAAGCTTTCTCTCGCAAAACTGCGACCGTTATTGAGTAAAATTCCACCTTTTCTCATAATACTGCACAAACGTTCCGTTTTTCTCGTAAAATTTCGACTTGCGACGAGTAAAATGATGACTTTTATTATTAAAAAAAAAAAAAATTTGAGTTTTTCTTGCGAAGCTGTGTTCCGAATCATTTTTCACAACAAGCTTTTTCATATTTGCATAGTATTTATGTATTATTAATGTTGTAAATACACATCTTTACATATCTAGAAAGGCTGGTCCTCACAATACATTGACTTCTTTCTTATAAAATTGGGAACAATTTCTCATATTCTTTCCATTTCTGTAACATTGCAATGTTTTCTCGTAAAATTCTAACTTTGTATTGTAAAATTCTTACATTTTAATGCAAAATGGTGACATTTTTCATATAAAATTCTGACTTTTATCACAATATTGCCAATTTCTTTGTTCATCTCGTAAAACAGTGACATTTTTTGAGTAAAAATGACGACTTTTGTCATCATTTTGCCAAGCAAAATTCCGATTATTATTATAATATTGCCCAAATTTCAAAGTTTTCTGATAAAACTGTGACTTTTGTCGACACTTTTCATAAAATTACCGACATTTCAAGCTTTCTCTCGCAAAACTGGGACTGTTATTGAGTAAAATTCCAAATTTTATCATAATACTGCACAAACGTTCCGTTTTTCTCGTAAAATTTCGACTTGCGACGAGTAAAATGATGACTTTTATTATAAAAAAAAAACAAATTTTGAGTTTTTCTTGCGAAGCTGTGTTCCGACTCATTTTTCACAACAAGCTTTTTCATCTTTGCATAGTATTTATGTATTATTAATGTTGTAAATACACATCTTTACATACCTAGTAAGGCTGGTCCTCACAATACATTGACTTCTTTCTTATAAAATTGGGAACAATTTCTCATATTCTTTCCATTTCTGTAACATTGCAATATTTTCTCGTAAAATTACGACTTTTTAGTGTAAAATTCTTACATTTTAATGCAAAATGGTGACATTTGTCATATAAAATTCTGACTTTTATCACAATATTGCCAATTTTTTTGGTTCATCTCGTAAAACAGTGACATTTTTGGAGTAAAAATGATGACTTTTGTCATCATTTCGCCGAGCAAAATTCCGATTATTATTATAATATCGCCCAAATTTCAAAGTTTTCTTATAAAACTGTGACTTTTGTCGACAATTTTCATAAAATTACCAACATTTCAAGCTTTCTCTCGCAAAACTGCGACTGTTATTGAGTAAAATTCCAACTTTTATCATAATACTGTTTTTCTCGTAAAATTTCGACTTGCGACGAGTAAAATGATGACTTTTATTATAAAAAAAACCCAACAAATTTTGAGTTTTTCTTGCGAAGCTGTGTTCCGAATCATTTTTCACGACAAGCTTTTTCATATTTGCATAGTATTTATTTCATGAAAATTTCTGCAAATATAAAGTTTTTGATCATTTTTTTTGGTTTACAGTGTTTTACTTTAGTTTTATGGTTTTCGTTTGGCAGCCGTAGCTGCCAGTAGATGACCGTTTTATTTTTTTTTACAGATTTTTAAAATTTTTTTTTTACAGTGTACACATATTTATGTATCTAGAAAGGGTGGTCCTAAAGAGGTGGGCATTTTTCGGCGGTCCCAAGAAGGTAAGAAATACACGAACGTGTGTGTGTGTGTGTGTGTGTGTGTGTGTGTGTGTATGTGTGTGTGTGTGTGTGTTAGAGAGAGAGAGAGAGAGAGAGAGAGAGAGAGAGAGAGAGAGAGAGAGAGAAAGCAGGAAGACTCTTTTCATAAAATTGCCCAAAATGTAAACTTTTTCTTGTAAAACTGTAAAATTCCAACTTTTATCATAATACTGCACAAACATTCCGTTTTTCTCGTAAAATTTTGACTTGTGTTGAGTAAAATGACGATTTTTATGACAAAAACGCCAAAATGTTACGTTTTTCTTGCAAAGCTGTGTTCCAAAAAAATGATGACTTTTGTCATCATTTTGCCGAGCAAAATTCCGATTATTATTATAATATTGCCAAAATTTCAAAGTTTTCTTATAAAACTGTGACTTTTGTCGACACTTTCCATAAAATTACCAACATTTCCAACTTTCTCTCACAAAACTGCGACTGTTATTGAGTAAAATTCCACCTTCTCTCATAATACTGCACAAACGTTCCTTTTTTTTCGTAAAATTTCGACTTGCGACGAGTAAAATGATGACTTTTATTATAAAAAAAAAACAAATTTTGAGTTTTTCTTGCGAAGCTGTGTTCCGACTCATTTTTCACAACAAGCTTTTTCATCTTTGCATAGTATTTATGTATTATTAATGTTGTAAATACACATCTTTACATATCTAGAAAGGCTGGTCCTAAAGAGGTGGGCATTTTTCGGCGGTCCCAAGAAGGTGAGAAATACATGAACGTGTGTGTGTGTGTGTGTGTGTGTGTTAGAGAGAGAGGGAGAGAGAGAGAGAGAGAAAGCAGGAAGACAGAGGAGCTTGCCGTCTGGAAAACCGCATCTTTTCCCGCCGCTGCGCTCCTCCCCTCATTTTTCCCTGTCGGCATCGCTCCCACGCTCCAACTCCCAGGATCCCTCCCCATTTCTCTCGAGGTGCGGCCTATGGAACTGTGTGTGTGTGCGTGTGTTGTTATGTGTGTGTGTGTGTGAGAGTACTTGATGCTCAGCATCTCCTGTTTGTCCCTCTCTCTCTCCCTGCAGCTGTGGTGGGCGTGCGGCGGCGGTGCTTCTGACCCTCTCTGTCGCCCACACGCTCTCCTTTCCCATTTTGAGGGCTATGGATGGATTGCGTTTACCTCCACTCATCGAGGAGGCTCTGGACTCTACAGGTCTGTACCGCTCGGTCGTGATGCTGCGCGCCGGCTATTTTTAGCAGCGATGCAAGGATGGGTGGAGGATGGAGGATGAGGAGGAGGGGGGTCAGGTGGTCAGGAAGTGGGGAGATTATAGTGAAGGCTTGGGAGAGCTGCTGACAGGATGCAGGCTTTTGATGGAGGCAACACACTTGCAGGTAACGGAGGAGACGGATTGTGTTATCCTGCATCTTTTATTGGTAGAGTTTTCACAGCCGTTTGTTTGTTTGGTAGCAGCATCGCACAAAAATAACTTAAGGAATTTCAGTTCTGCCCGACGCATGGGAGGGGGCACAGGTGAAGGTGGAATCTATGAAAATGTGGTGCTAGTTTGGGTGTTGTTGTTTAGTATGGGTTGCATGCATTTATTTTCATCTTAAAGTGATTTTGTAAGTTTATTGGTAGTTTTTTTGGTATAGTTTTTATAGCCGTTTGTTTGTTTGGAAGCAGCATTACACAAAAACAACTTAGGTAAATATAATTAAAGCCAACGTATGGGAGGGGGCACAGGTCAAGATAGAATCTAGTGAAATGTGGTGCTAGTTTGGGAATTGAGTGCATTTATCTGAGTCTTATAGTGATGTGAGTTTATTACTACTTTTTTTGGTATAGTTTTCAAAACCGTTTGTTTGTTTGGTAGCAGGGTTGTACAAAAACGACTTAGGTAAATATAATTAAAGCCAACGTATGGGAGGGGGCACAGGTCAAGAGAGAATCCATTGAAATGTGGTGCTAGTTTGGGAATTGGGTGCATTTATCTGAGTCTTAAAGTGATATTGTGAGTTTATTGGTACTTTTTTTGGTATAGTTTTCATAACCGTTTGTTTGTTTGGTAGCAGCATTACACAAAAACATCTTAGGTAAATATAATTGAAGCTAACGTATGGGAGGGGGCACAGGTCAAGGAAAAATCTATTGAAATGTGGTGCTAGTTTGGGAATTGGTTGCATTTATATGAGTCTTAAAGGAATTTTGTACATTTATTGTTACTTTTTTTGGTATAGTTTTTATAGCCGTTTGTTTGTTTGGTAGCAGAATTGTACAAAAACAACTTAGTTAAATACGATTAAAGCCTACGTATGGGAGGGGGCACAGGTCAAGGAAGAATCTATTGAAATGTGGTGCTAGTTTGGGAATTGGGTGCATTTATCTGAGTCTTAAAGTGATATTGTGAGTTTATTGGTACTTTTTTTGGTATAGTTTTCATAGCCGTTTGTTTGTTTGGTTGCAGCATTACACAAAAACATCGTAGGTAAATATAATTGAAGCTAACGTATGGGAGGGGGCACAGGTCAAGGAAAAATCTATTGAAACGTGGTGCTAGTTTGGGAATTGGTTGCATTTATATGAGTCTTAGAGGAATTTTGTACATTTATTGTTACTTTTTTTGGTATAGTTTTTATAGCCGTTTGTTTGTTTGGTAGCAGAATTGTACAAAAACAACTTAGTTAAATACGATTAAACCCTACGTATGGGAGGGGGCACAGGTCAAGGAAGAATCTATTGAAATGTGGTGCTAGTTTGGTAATTGAGTGCATTTATCTGAGTCTTGAAGTGATATTGTGAGTTTATTGGTACTTTTTTTGGTATAGTTTTCATAGCCATTTGTTTGTTGGGAAGCAGCATTGTACAAAAACAACTTAGGTAAATATAATTGAAGCCAACATATGGGAGGGGGCACAGGTCAAGGAAAAATCTATTGAAATGTGGTGCTAGTTTGGGAATTGGGTGCATTTATCTGAGTCTTGAAGTGATATTGTGAGTTTATTGGTACTTTTTTTGTATAGTTTTCATAGCCGTTTGTTTGTTTGGTAGCAGGGTTATACAAAAACAACTTAGGTAAATATAATTAAAGCCTACGTATGGGTGGGGGCACATGTCAAGAAAAAATCTATTTAATTGTGGTGCTAGTTTGGGAATACATTTATTGGTACTTTTTTTGTTACAGTTTTCATAGCCGTTTGTTTGTTTAGTAGCAGCATTATACAAAAACATCTTAGGTAAATACAATTGAAGCCAATGCATGGGAGGGGGCACAGGTCAAGGAAGAATCTATTGAAATGTGGTGCTAGTTTGGGAATTGAGTGCATTTATCTGAGTCTTAAAGGGATTTTGTGCGTTTATTAGTAGTTTTTTTGGTATAGTTTTCATAGCCGTTTGTTTGTTTGGTAGCAGGGTTGTACAAAAACGACTTAGGTAAATATAATTAAAGCCAACGTATGGGAGGGGGCACAGGTCAAGATAGAATCCATTGAAATGTGGTGCTAGTTTGGGAATTGAGTGCATTTATCTGAGTCCTAAAGGGATTTTGGAAGTTTATTGGTAGTTTTTTTGGTATAGTTTTCATAGCCGTTTGTTTGTTTGGTAGCAGGGTTATACAAAAACAACTTAGGTAAATATAATTGAAGCCAACATATGGTAGGGGGCACAGGTCAAGGAAGAATCTATTGAAATGTGGTGCTAGTTTGGGAATAAGGTGCATTTATCTGAGTCCTAAAGGGATTTTGGAAGTTTATTGGTAGTTTTTTTGGTATAGTTTTCATAGCCGTTTGTTTGTTTGGTGGCAGGGTTATACAAAAACGACTTAGGTAAATACGATTGAAGCCTACGTATGGGAGGGGGCACAGGTCAAGATATAATCCATTGAAATGTGGTGCTAGTTTGGGAATTGAGTGCATTTATCTGAGTCATATAGTGATGTGAGTTTATTATCACTTTTTTGGTATAGTTTTCATAGCCGTTTGTTCGTTTGGTAGCAGGGTTATACAAAAACAACTTAGGTAAATATAATTGAAGCCAATGCATGGGAGGGGGCACAGGTCAAGGAAGAATTTGTTGAAATGTGGTGCTAGTTTGGGAATTGGGTGCATTTATCTGAGTGTTAAAGTGATATTGTGAGTTTATTATTGCTTTTTTTGGTATAGTTTTCATAGCCGTTTGTTTGTTTGGTAGCAGGGTTATACAAAAACGACTTAGGTAAATACGATTGAAGCCTACGCATGGGAGGGGGCACAGGTCAAGGAAGAATCTATTAAAATGTGGTGCTAGTTTGGGAATTGGGTGCATTTATCTGAGTCTTGAAGTGATTTTGTGAGTTTATTAGTACTTTTTTTGGTATAGTTTTCATAGCCGTTTGTTTGGAAGCAACATTGTACAAAAACAACTTAGGTAAATACGATTAAAATGTACGTATGGGAGGGGGCACAGGTCAAGGAAGAACCTATTGAAATGTGGTGCTAGTTTGGGAATTGGGTGCATTTATCTGAGTGTTGAAGTGATGTGAGTTTATTGGTATTTTTTTTTGTATAATTTCCATAGCCATTTGTTTGTTTAGTAGCAGCATTACACAAAAACAACTTAGGTAAATAGAATTGAAGCATACGTATGGGAGGGGGCACAGGTCAAGGAAGAATCAATGGAAATGTGGTGCTAGTTTGGGAATTGGGTGCATTTATATGAGTCTTAAAGGGATTTTGTACGTTTATTGGTAGTTTTTGGTATAGTTTTTATAGCCGTTTGTTGGTTTGGTAGTAGGGTTATACAAAAAACACTTAGGTAAATATGATTGAAGCCAATGTATGGGAGGGGGCACAGGTCAGGACAGAATCCATTGAAATGTGGTGCTAGTTTGGGAATTGGGTGCATTTATCTGAGTCTTAAAGTGATATTGTGAGTTTATTATTACTTTTTTGGTATAGTTTTCATAGCCGTTTGTTTGTTTAGTAGCAGCATTACACAAAAACAACTTAGGTAAATATAATTAAAGCCAACGTATGGGAGGGGGCACAGGTCAAGATAGAATCTAGTGAAATGTGGTGCTAGTTTGGGAATTGGGTGCATTTATCTGAGTCTTATAGTGATGTGAGTTTATTACTACTTTTTTTGGTATAGTTTTCATAACAGTTTGTTTGTTTGGTAGCAGGGTTGTACAAAAACGACTTAGGTAAATATAATTAAAGCCAACGTATGGGAGGGGGCACAGGTCAAGAGAGAATCCATTGAAATGTGGTGCTAGTTTGGGAATTGGGTGCATTTATCTGAGTCTTAAAGTGATATTGTGAGTTTATTGGTACTTTTTTTGGTATAGTTTTCATAGCCGTTTGTTTGTTTGGTTGCAGCATTACACAAAAACATCGTAGGTAAATATAATTGAAGCTAACGTATGGGAGGGGGCACAGGTCAAGGAAAAATCTATTGAAATGTGGTGCTAGTTTGGGAATTGGTTGCATTTATATGAGTCTTAAAGGAATTTTGTACATTTATTGTTACTTTTTTTGGTATAGTTTTTATAGCCGTTTGTTTGTTTGGTAGCAGAATTGTACAAAAACAACTTAGTTAAATACGATTAAACCCTACGTATGGGAGGGGGCACAGGTCAAGGAAGAATCTATTGAAATGTGGTGCTAGTTTGGTAATTGAGTGCATTTATCTGAGTCTTGAAGTGATATTGTGAGTTTATTGGTACTTTTTTTGGTATAGTTTTCATAGCCATTTGTTTGTTGGGAAGCAGCATTGTACAAAAACAACTTAGGTAAATATAATTGAAGCCAACATATGGGAGGGGGCACAGGTCAAGGAAAAATCTATTGAAATGTGGTGCTAGTTTGGGAATTGGGTGCATTTATCTGAGTCTTAAAGTGATATTGTGAGTTTATTATTACTTTTTTTGGTATAGTTTTCATGGCCGTTTGTTTTTTTGGTAGCAGGGTTATTCAAAAACGACTTAGGTAAATACGATTGAAGGACGAATCAATCAAAATGTGGTGCTAGTTTGAGAATTGTTGTTTGATATTGTCTGTTTTTTTTACATTATGGGTGCCTTTTTGGACTCATATTTGTTTGTTTGTCCGTTTTGTTAAGGGAATCTGTTAAATTTGGTGGTTATTTTGCAGTATTACTGACATTTTTAGTAAATCAAAGATGAGTCCTAATAGCACAATTCTAGCATATGTATGCAGCGAAGGTGGACACCTAAATGTGCATTTTCCAGCTCTGCAAACTTTGAGTGAATAGACTCTCAGCTGCACTTATGAAACTCTTCATATTTGTGCCTCGTAATGTTTGCGTGGGTGCGTGCATGCAGCAGATAAACAGATAAGTTAGGGAATGTGTACTATGTTGTTGTTTTAATGTCCATGGGACTGAAGAAGAGGCTCTAAAATTTTACACTCACTTATTGGCCAGAGGAAGAGTGCTTCAAATTTTTAAACACACTTGTTATTTCATATGTTAGCCAGAGGGAGAGCACTTAATTTCTTTGCACACACTTGTTATTTCATATGTTGACCAGATAAGTTAGGGAATGTATACTATGTTGTTGTCTTTATGTCCATGGGACTGAAGAGGAGGCTCTAAAATTGTACACTCACTTATTGGCCAGAGGAAGAGTGCTTCAAATTTTTAAACACACTTGTTATTTCATATGTTGACCAGATAAGTTAGGGAATGTATACTATGTTGTTGTTTTTTATGTCCATGGGACTGAAGAAGAGGCTCTAAAATTTTACACACACTTGTTGGCCAGAGGAAGAGTGTTTCAAATTTTTAAACACACTTGTTATTTCATATGTTGACCAGATAAGTTAGGGAATTTATACTATGTTGTTGTTTTTATGTCCATAGGACTTAAAAAGAGGCTCTAACTGGATCTCTTTTTAATAGCCATGCAAACGGACGGGGTATTCATGTGTGTGTGTGTGTGTGTGTGTGTGTGTGTGTGGTGGGAGGATGTTTATTAGCTTGTGTGTAAAGGGTCTAGTCGGAAATAAAACTCTGAGGTCGGTAACCTTCTGACTAGTGTTCAGAATGTGGCTTCCTCTTCCTGTGTTGTGTCCTTTAAGTGAACTTCTCACAAACACGCCGTGTCGCGTTGTTCCCATACCAATATTTTGGTACCGGTACCAAAATGTGTTTCGTTACTTTTCTAAATAAAGGGGACAAAAAAATAAAATGTCATTATTGGCTTTATTTTAACAAACAATCTTAGGGTTGTCAAGCATGGACTTGGCCTATGGGATATTTTGTTTTTCCAAAGCAAAGGATGATTGGCACGAGCCAGGGGTGAACGTTGAGTACGTATTTATTAATATTCTAACAAAACTACACAAAGGCAAACAAAGGGCGCGCACGAGGGCGGAAAACAAACTTGGCTAATGAAAAAACAAAAAGACTAGCATAAATGCTACAAACCACAAACATGAAACAAAAACACTTGCACTGTGGCATGAAAAAACAAAACTTGCACTGAGGCATAAATACAAAACTTACGTGGCCTGGACTAAAACGGACAGCAAGGCATGAAGCAGAGGAATACAGGATGTGGAGGTACAAGGTTGCCAGTGACATAATTAGTGATGGAACAGGTGCGTGACGTGGCAGCTGAAACTAATGAGTTGGCATGGTAACGGAAATAAACCAGGAAGTGCAGAACAGGAAACAAGTGTCCAAAAAACAAAACAAAACACCATTTCCTTGGCGTGACAATAAACATATGTTTATTATTGCAAGTTTGTCCTTAAATAAAATAGTGAACATACTAGACAACTTGTCTTTTAGTAGTAAGTAAACAAACAAAGGCTCCTAATCAGTCCGCTGACATATGCAGTAACATATTGTGTCATTTATCTACCTATTATTTTGTCTACATTATGAGGGACAAACTGTAAAAAATAATTGATTAATTTACTTGTTCATTTACTGTTAATATCTGCTTACTTTCTCTTTGAACATGTTCTATCCACACTTCTGTTAAAATTTAATAATCACTTATTCTTCTCTTGTTTTGATACTTACATTAGTTTTGGATGATACCACAAATTCAGGTATCGATCCGATACCAGGTAGATACAGGATTATACATTGGTTATATTCAAAGTCCTCATGTGTCCAGGGACGTAATTCCCAGATTTTATAAACATAATATGAATTAAAAAAAAAAAAAAAATTATTTTGTGACGATAAAAAATATCGATGTAATCATAGTAGTATGATTACTTGGTATCATTACAGTGGATGTCAGGTGTCGATCCACCCATGGGGTTTGTTTACATTTTGACGCCGGTGAGCTACGGTGTGTAGCGAAGCATGTTTAGCTAGTCCTCGTCCTCCAGTGATAGTAATATTTGTAAGAAACTTACTTTACTTATCGCCATGGCGGCGAGGATTAGTGATTTTGAGGTAGCTAAAACACTGCGGATGGACTTTAGCCATGTCTTAAAGCACCTTTTCCTGAGGGCGTTTCAGTGTTATAACGTCACCTTTATCTTTACTTTTTAAGCCGAAACCTGTCCGTTCTCCCTTTTTTGTCTACACGATGTGTTTGCTTGTAAGTACTCTGTGCGTGTGTGCTGCCGAACATGCTCCTCCGCTGCTAAAACAAGCGATGTCACGACGTGTCATAACGGCCGGATTTCCTTTAAAATTGCGGTTATCACAACAGCCAGGCAAATTTTCCCCTTGCTGCCGACGAGCTTCGTGTTGCTGTCCTAACTCTTTTTCCTCAGACGCACAGCGGCAAATGTCTGGTGACATAACAAGGAGAGACGTGCATGCAGTGCATGCAGCGTTTTTTAAATAAACTACAAAAATGGTGCTTGTGCACATACCAGGAGAACTACACAGGTTCTTGTTCATTTACATATTCCTAAATACTTTATTATACGTTATTTCACATTCATTATTATGCCATATATATATATATATATATATATATATATATATATATATATATATATATACATATATATATATATATAGTGACAAACTCTCGCTGTCGTGCGGGTTCCATTGACCACCAAGGAAGGACATTTTTGAGCAGGTTTGACTCTTGTTTATTTTTTCAAATAAACCTTAGTGTAGGTCGGGTTGCTTTTCAGCTCCAGTGGTCGCTCTTCAGTCCGCTCTTATATATATATATATATATATATATATATATATATATATATATATATATATATACTGTATATATACATATATATATGTATATATGCAGTATATATATATATACCTATATTATTATTACATATACATATATATATACACTATATTATTATTATTACATATATATATATATATATATATATAATGCCATATATCACATTCATTATTATGCCATATACATATTATAACACTCATATAAAACTTTTAAAGTAATTTTGATAGTAGCCTAATATATCTTTGTGCATCATGGGTTGTCTTCATTATAAAACTTTTATGAGACTTTTGCAGCATTTTGATAGTAGGCTAATATAGACACTTACATAATGTGTTGTCTTCATTATAACTATTATATGGGACTTTTAAATACATTTTAATAGTAGGCTAAAATAGACACTTACATCATGTGTTGCCTTCATTATAACACTTATATAAGACTTCTAAAGTCATTTTGATAGTAGGCTAATATCGCTAATATAAACACTTACGTCATCTGTTGCCTTTTATAAAAGACATTTCCTTTTTTTGCGGCTCCAGACAGATTATTTTTTTTGCATTCTAGGTCCAATACGGCTCTTTCAACGTTTTGGGTTGCCGAACCTCGAGCTAGCTCGTGTTAAAAAATATATATTGGCAAGAAAGAGAGAAAAATCAGCGCCATCTGCTGGATCTGATTGGGAACTGATACGCTTTGTTTGTTGTTTTACAGTTCTCTGCCACCATATTGCACCTCCTACGTGCATGATCACAGCTCCCTGCTTTGCCCACCCAGCATCTCTACACCATGCCCACACACACACACACACACACACACACACACACACACACACACACACACACACACACACACACACACACACACACACACACACACACACACACACTCACACACACACACACACACACACGCTTGTATTTCGTACCTTCTTGAGACCTCCGAAAAAAATCCGACCTCTTTAGTACCACCCTTTCTAGATATATAAAGATTAGTATTTACGACATTAATAATATTTACATACTATGCAAATATATAAAAGCTTGTTGTGTAAAATGAGTTGGAAAATCACAAGAGAAAGGCAACAATTTCACAAAAAAAATTTAAATTTTGCCAGTATTATAATAAATGTAATTTTACTCATTCACAGTCGCAATTTTACCAGAAAGGCTTAAAATGTTGGCAATTTTATGAAAGAGTCGTAATTTTACTCGACAAAAGTCACAATTTCATAAGAAAACTTAAAAATGTTGGCGACATTATAATAAAAACGTGATAAAAGTCATAATTTTACTCAAAAAATGTCACTGTTGTCAGGTTCAAACACGGAACTATCTATTAAACAAGACAAGAAGCAAGGAATCAAACAGAGACAGGCTTCGATTTAGCTCTTGAGGAGAGCGCGTCGACCTGCACCCTTGTAAAGTATCGCCCCGCCTCCTCATTTATTTGGGCATTTCCTGATTACATAGCTGCAACTGCTTCTAAGGGGAGGGGGTCATAAACAGCTGCTGCACTGGGTCATTAAATTACATTTTTAGATTTTGATTTATTTGTCCCCTTTGGGGAAATTAATTTTCACTGCCGTACATTTAAACAATAGACATTACACATCACAAAACAAAAATAACAAAAAAGACATCATACATGACCAAACATTTACAGGCTTGTCAGACAGGTCGGCCGGGCCTACTGTAAAGGGCGGCTATAGCTGCAGGGATAAGGCTTTTCCTGAGGCGGGCCATCTGGAATTTGATGGTTCTCTACCTGAGCCCTGATGGTAGTGGGATTATGTATTGGTGTTGTGGACGACTGATATCCTGGACTATCGTGTTTGCCAGTCGAATGATGGACCTGTGGTTTAAATCTGAAATGTTCGGTGTGGGTAGGCCCGATGATTTTGGCTGCTATGTGTGTAATGCGTGTGAGTTACAGTCATAAACAGTTCAAACAAAAAGGTGCTTGGAGCGGTGTCGGGTTTGCCCCTTCTCCGCTTGTAGATTTCGGGTCCTGATAACGTCCTTCCTGTGGCCAAGATCGGAGTAACCGACACCTCTACGGCCTATTCCGTCGCACACAGTGGAGGTTTACAAGCTGTCTGCCTTTTCCCTGATAAGATAGAAGACAGCTTTGTAAGCACCAGTGGCTCGTAACCACAGGCCGCAGGGCAACCTGAACTCAAAGCAAACAAGTTGTGTGATAACTTACATACAAAGATTATGACAACTGTTTTACAAGAACAACAAAAAAATTGGCAATATTGTGATAAAAGTCAGAATTTAATATGACACGTCACTTTTTTGCATTAAAAAGAAATAATTTTACATAAAAAAAGTCATAATTATACGAGAAAATATTGCAATATTGCAGAAACGGAAAGAATATCAGGAATTGTTCCCAATTTTATGACAAAAAAGTCCACATATTGTGAGAAAAGGGCTGATTTTAGTTATTTAATTGTTTTTGTTTGTAATTGCTTTTTATTCTTCATAATTTACTTCAAGTTATTACAGTATGTCTCCATATACATATATTTTTAAATTTTTTATTCATTTCGGCCAAAGGGGGCGCATTTCAATTTCTTACACACACTTGTTATTTCATATGTTGACCAGAGGGGGAATGCGTCAAATTTTTACACACATTTGTTCTTTGATATATTGGTTGGAGGGGGAGCACTTAAAACTTTTACACACACTTGTTATTTTGTATGTTGGCCAGAGGGAGAGCGCTTCAAAATTTTACACAAACTTGTTATTTCATATGTTGGCCAGAGGAAAAGGGCTTCAAACTTTTTAAACACACTTGTTATTTCATATGTTGGCCAGAGGGAGAGCACTTAATATTTTTGCACACACTTGTTATTTCATATGTTGACCAGAGGAAAGGCGCTTCAAATTTTTACACACACTTTTTCTTTCATATGTTGGCCAGAGGGGGGACACTTGAAATTTTTACACACACTTCTAATTTCATATGTTGGCCAGAAGGAGAGCACTTTAAGTTTCTTACACATATTTGTTATTTCATATGTTGACCAGAGGGGGAGCACTTCAAATTTTTACACACATTGGTTATTTCATATATGTTGACCAGAAGGGGAGTGGTTCAAATTTTTACACACACTTGTTATTTCATATGTTGACCAGAGAGAAAGCGGTTCAAATTTTTACACACACTTGTTATCTTATATGTTGACCAGAGGGGGGAGCTCTTAAAATGTTTACACTCACTTGTTATTTCATATGTTGGCCAGAGGCGGAGAACAATACATTTTTACACACACTTGTTATTTCATATGTTGGCCAGGGGGTAGCGCTTCAAATGTTTACACACACTTGTTATTTCATATATTGGTCAGAGGAGGATCCCTTCAAATTTTTACACACACTTGTTATTTTGTATGTTGGCCAGAGGACGAGCGCTTCAAACTTTGACACACACTTGTTATTTTATATGTTGACCAGAGAGGGAGTGGTTCAAATTTTTACACACACTTCCTATTTCATATGTTGACCAGAAAGGGAGCGGTTCAAATTTTTACACACACTTGTTATTTCATATGTTGTCCAGAGAGGGAGCGTTTCAAAATCTTACACATACTTGTTATTTCGTATGTTGGCCAGAGGGGGAGCACTTCAAATTTGTACACACTCTTGTTTTTTCATATGTTGGCCAGAGGAGGAGCACCACACATTTTTACACAAACTTGTTATTTCATATGTTGGCCAGAGGAGGAGCCTTTCAAATTTTTACACACACTTGTTGTTTCATATATTGGTCAGAGGAGGATCCCTTCAAATTTTTACACACACTTGTTATTTTGTATGTTGGCCAGAGGACGAGCGCTTCAAACTTTGACACACACTTGTTATTTTATATGTTGACCAGAGAGGGAGTGGTTCAAATTTTTACACACACTTCCTATTTCATATGTTGACCAGAAAGGGAGCGGTTCAAATTTGTACACACACTTGTTATTTCATATGTTGACCAGAGAGGGAGCGTTTCAAAATTTTACACACACTTGTTATTTCATATGTTGGCCAGAGGGGGAGCGCTTCAAATTTGTACACACTCTTGTTTTTTCATATGTTGGCCAGAGGAGGAGCACCACACATTTTTACACAAACTTGTTATTTCATATGTTGGCCAGAGGAGGAGCCTTTCAAATTTTTACACACACTTGTTGTTTCATATATTGGTCAGAGGAGGATCACTTCAAATTTTTACACACACTTGTTATTTTGTATGTTGGCCAGAGGACGAGCGCTTCAAACTTTGACACACACTTGTTATTTCATATGTTGACCAGAGGGGGAGCGCTTCAAATTTTGACACACACTTGTTATTTCATATGTTGACCAGAGGGGGAGCGCTTCAAATTTTGACACACACTTGTTATTTCATATGTTGACCAGAGGGGGAGCGCTTCAAATTTTGGCACACACTTGTTATTTCATATGTTGACCAGAGGGGGAGCGCTTCAAATTTTGACACACACTTGTTATTTCATATATTGGTCAGAGGGGGAACACTTCAAATTTTCACACACACTTGTTATTTCATATGTTGACTAGAGAGGGAGCGCTTCAAATTTTGACACACACTTATTATTTCATATGTTGACCAGAGGAGGAGCACTTCAAATTTTGACACACACTTGTTATTTCATATATTGGTCAGAGGGGAACACTTCAAATTTTGACACACACTTGTTATTTTGTATGTTGGCCAGAGGACGAGCGCTTCAAACTTTGACACACACTTGTTATTTCATATGTTGACCAGAGGGGGAGCGCTTCAAATTTTGACACACACTTGTTATTTCATATGTTGACCAGAGGGGGAGCGCTTCAAATTTTGACACACACTTGTTATTTCATATGTTGACCAGAGGGGGAGCGCTTCAAATTTTGGCACACACTTGTTATTTCATATGTTGACCAGAGGGGGAGCGCTTCAAATTTTGACACACACTTGTTATTTCATATATTGGTCAGAGGGGGAACACTTCAAATTTTCACACACACTTGTTATTTCATATGTTGACTAGAGAGGGAGCGCTTCAAATTTTGACACACACTTATTATTTCATATGTTGACCAGAGGAGGAGCACTTCAAATTTTGACACACACTTGTTATTTCATATATTGGTCAGAGGGGAACACTTCAAATTTTGACACACACTTGTTATTTCATATATTGGTCAGAGGGGAACACTTCAAATTTTTACACACACTGGTTATTTTGTATGTTGGCCAGACAAGGAGCGCTTCAAATTTTGACACACACTTGTTATTTCATATGTTGACCAGAGGGGGAGCACTTTAAATTTTGTCACACACTTGTTATTTCATATATTGGTCAGAGGGGGAACACTTCAAATTGTTACACATACTTGTTATTTCGTATGTTGACCAGAGTCGGAGCACTTTTAAAACCCGCACACAGTCAATTTAAAAAAATCCTCCTTTTCTGTATTGGGACCATGATTTATGTCCTAACTTGTTCACACCTCCTCGTATGGAAGCTACTTTTCCTTGTTGATGTCTCAAGAAGAGTAGAAATACGAGAACACACACGCACACACACACACACACACACACACACACACACACACACACACACACACACACACACACACACACACACACACACACACACACACACAAGGGGAGCTCCAGTAAAAATAAACCTTTAAGGCCCCGGGGCCCCTCGTCTCTTTTTCTGTCTTCAGACTCGATACAAGAGCTTTATTAAAAACACGGCCAGGATAACAAAAGGATAAACCTCAAATGCCGCCGTGTTCCAGAACTAAAGTTCATCAATCAGTCAGTCAAAATCACCTCTGGCTTGTTTGGAATATATCAACCATCCATCCATTTTCTGCCGCTTGCAGCTATAATTTCCGATACTTTCTACAACTCTTATTTTTTTGTGATAGAGTGATTGGATCACATACTTGTTGGTCACAAAAAACCTTCATGAAGTTTGTCAGGGGTCTACTGAAAATATGACAAGCGCCTGGTTTAATTTTTATGACCACTCATTAAGACGAAATTGGTGCAGTTCAGCTAAATGTGTGAGATGAGGTCTTTGATTCCAGGAACACCAAACCTACCGTCAAGCATGGTGGTGGTAGTATTATACTCTGGGCCTGTTTTTTTCTGCCAATGGAACTGGTGCTTTACAGAGAGTAAATGGGACAATAAAAAAGGAGAATTACCCCCAAATTCTTCAGGATAACCTAAAATCATCAGCCCGGAGGTTGGGTCTTGGGCGCAGTTTGGTGTTCCAACAGGACAATGACCCCAAGCACACGTCAAAAATCAGGCTAGAATGAAGGTTCCCAAAGTGCTGACTTAAACGTGTGGACAATGCTGAAGAAACAAGTTCATGTCAGCTAAATTTGTTGGTTTTACGACATGGACTTGTTTCTTCAGCATTGTCCAGGTCAGGACTTTGGGAAGGCAATTCTAAAACCTTATTCTAAGCCTGATTTATCCATTCCGTTACCACTTTTGACATGTGTTTGGGGTCATTGTCCTGTTGGAACACCCAACTGCGCCCAAGACCCAACCTCCGGGCTGATGATTTTAGGTTATCCTGAAGAATTTGGGGGTAATTCTCCTTTTTCATTGTCCCATTTACTCCCTGTCAAGCAGCAGTTCCATTGGCAGCAAAAACAGGCCAAGAGCATAATACTACCACCACCATGCTTGACAGTAGGTGTGGTGTTCCTGTGATTAAAGGCCTCACTTTCCTCCTCTAAACACATTGCTGGGTCTTGTGGCCAAACAGCTCCACTTTTGTTTCATCTGACATCACGTGGACAAAGCAAAAGTCCTGACTGAAACATGTGGACAATGCTGAAGAAACAAGTCCATGTCAGAAAACCAACACGTTTAGCTGAACGCCTTATTGCAGTGAAACTTGCCAAATATTAACATTGCTGTATGTATACTTTTGACCCAGCAGATTTGCTCACATTTTCAGTAGACCCGTAATAAATTCATAAAAAAAAACAAAAAAACTAAATGAATGTTTTTTGTGACCAACAAAAAAACAAGAGTTGTAGAAATGATTGGAAACTCAAGACAGCCATGACATTATGTTATTTATGTATGTAAACTTTTGATCGCGACTGTATATACATACACACGTCCATCCATCCATTTTCTACCGCTTATTCCCTTTGGGGTCGCTGGCGCCTATCTCAGCTACAATCGGGCAGAAGGCGGTGTACACCCTGGACAAGTCGCCATCTCATCGCAGGGCCAACACAGATAGACAGACATTATTATTATTATTAATATTATTATTATTATTATTATTATTATTATTATTATTATTGGCCTTTATCTAGTTTGCACTTTGTCTGTATTATTATTATTATTATTGGCTTTTATATAGTTTGCACTTTGTGTTATTATTATCCATCCATCCATCCATTTTCTACCGCTTATTCCCTTTGGAGTTGCGGGGGGCACTGCTGCCTATCTCAGGTACAATCGGGCGGAAGGCGGTGTACACCCTGGACAAGTCGCCATCTCATCGCAGGGCCAACACAGATAAACGGACATTATTATTATTATTATTATTATTATTATTAATATTATTGGCTTTTATATAGTTTGCACTTTGTCTATATTATCATTATTATTATTATTGGCTTTTATCTAGTTTGCACTTTGTCTGTATTATTATTATTATTATTATTATTATTATTGTTATTATTGGCTTTTATCTAGTTTGCACTTTGTCTGTGTTGTTATTATTATTATTATTAATAGTATTATTATTAATAATAATATTATTGGCTTTTATCTAGTTTGCACTTTGTCTGTGTTATTATTATTATTATTATTATTGTTATTATTGGCTTTTATCTAGTTTGCACTTTGTCTGTGTTGTTGTTATTATTATTATCATTATTATTATTATTATTATTAATAATATTATTGGCTTTTATATAGTTTGCACTTTGTCTAGATTATTATTATTATTATTATTATTATTATTATTGGCTTTTATCTAGTTTGCACTTTGTCTGTATTATTATTATTATTGGCTTTTATCTAGTTTGCATTTTGTGTTATTATTATTATTATTATTATTATTGTTGTCTTTTATCTAGTTTTCACTTTGGCTGTGTTATTATTATTATTATTATTAGTATTATTGTCTTTTATACAGTTTGCACTTTGTCTATATTATTATTATTATTATTATTATTATTGGCTTTTATCTAGTTTGCACTTTGTCTGTATTATTATTATTATCATTATTATTATTGGCTTTTATCTAGTTTGAACTTTGTGTTATTATTATTATTATTATTATTGTTGTCTTTTATCTAGTTTTCACTTTGTCTGTGTTATTATTATTATTATTATTATTATTATTGTCTTTTATCTAGTTTGCACTTGGTGTTATTTATATTATTATCATTATTATTATTATTATTACTGGCTTTTATCTATTTTGCACTTTGTCTGTATTATTATTATTATTATTATTATTGGCTTGTATCCAGTTTGCACTTTGTGTTATTACTATCCATCCATACATCCATTTTCTACCGCTTATTCCCTTTTGGGGTCGCGTGGGGCGCTGGCGCCTATCTCAGCTACAATCGGACGGAAGGCGGGGTAAACCCTGGACAAGTCACCACTTCATCGCAGGGCCAACACAGATAGACAGATATTATTATTGTTATTATTATTATTGGCTTTTATCTAGTTTGCACTTTATCTGTATTATTATTATTATTATTGGCTTTTATCTAGTTCACACACTTGTTATTATTATTATTATTATTATTATCATAATTTTTTTTTTTTACCCCAACGCTCACCCGACGTCAAAGTTTGGACACCCCTGCGTTAAACAGTCAATTACAAACCCGAGCAGAGTGAGCGACGGCACAGATATTAAACGGGGCATCATTACCATCCACCCTCAGGTGGGAACAATAATCAAAGTAAACGCAGGTGCTTCGCAACCATGGGAAAAAGGAGCCAAAATAAAAAGAATACTCGACCGTACGTCTCATTTTCCACGCCTGAAAATTTGGTTGAATGATTTTCCGGACTCGGTGGAAACCCTGCAACGTTATTGCAATGGAATCCAGCCAGTTATTAATGATTGCATCATAGAAACAAACAAATAGTCCATGCTATCACCCTGGCAACGTAAGAAATAACGTGACAGAAGTCGGGAAAGGTTGCAGTAACGGGGCGCAGGATAACCAAGTGAGTAAATGCCGAGTGTGGACATTTCATTTCAGAGCTTCCATTAGTGGGAAGAGCTCTCTTATTTACCGCAGTAAATAATATTCAAACCCGCTGCGTTAATCTTCCTTTTGTGTCCTTTCCTCCTCGATTAACTGAGATGTCAGGTGTCATCAAATAGATAATTAGTGGCAGCCCGCGGATGACGTCGGAGGAAAGACGACATCGGGAGACATCGTGTTTGTGTTTTTATTCCGGCATTCTCTCTTTATCGCGCCTCCTGTTCACACGCTGGTTTTGTGGGATGTGCAAACATGGGTCCGCTTCCTGTTGAGACCTTGACGTCTCATTTCTCGCCTCGGACTGACACGATGAGGTCAACAAAGTGGAAGCCCTGGGTGGGCGATGATGCAAGACCGCACGACTCTCTCTCACTCGGCCAGTGGTGCAAAGACCAGGTCAAGGTGATCCACCTCATATATATATATATATGTATATATATATATATATATGTATATATATATATATATACATAAATATATTTATATAGCGCTTTTCTCTAGTGATTCAAAGCGCTTTTACATAGTGAAACCCAATATCTAAGTTACATTTAAACCAGTGTGGGAGCAGGCGAGTAATGTGTCTTGCCCAAGGACACAATGGCAGGGATTAGGATGGCGAAATGCGGGGATCGAACCCAGAACACGCAAGTTGCTGGCATGGCCACTCTACCAACAGAGCTATGACGACCCAATGTTGTCTAGATACCAATGTTTTAGTATCCATCCATACATCCATTTTCTACCGCTTGTCCCTTTTTGGGGTGGCTGGTGCAAATCTCAGCTGCGTTCGTGCGGAAGGCGGCGTACACCCTGGACAAGTCGCTATCTCATTGCAGGGCATTAAAGTAATTATTTTTTATTAAAAACAATTTAACTAAAATAAAATAAAAATAAAAATAAAGTTAAAGTTGAAATTAAATTAAATCTAAATAAACTAATTAATGTTTTTATTAAATACAGTCTAATTTAAATAAAGTTAAAATTCAAATTAAAGTTAAAGTTAAAATTGAAATTCAAACTAAATTGAATTTCCATCCATCCATTTTCTACTGCTTATTCCCTTTTGGGGTCGCGGGGGGCGTTGGTGCCTATCACAGCTGCATTCGTGCGGAAGGCGGCGTACACCCTGGACAAGTCGCCCCCTCATCGCAGGGCAATAAAGTAATTATTTTTTGTTAAAAACAATTTAACTGAAATAAAATAAAAATAAAAATACAAATAAAGTTAAAGTTAAAGTTGAAATTAAATTAAATCTAAATATACTAATTAAAGATTTTTTTTAAACACAATTTAAATATAGTTAAAATTTAAATTAAAGTTAAAGTTAAAATTTAAATTCAAACTAAGTTGAATTTCCATCCATCCATTTTCTACCGCTTATTCCCTTTTAGGGTCGCGGGGGGCGCTGGCGCCTATCTCAGCTGCGTTCGTGCGGAAGGCGGCGTACACCGTGGACAAGTCGCTACCTCATCGCAGGGCATTAAAGTAATTATTTTTTATTAAAAACAATTTAACTAAAATAAAATAAAAATAAAAATGAAGTTAAAGTTGAAATTAAATTACATCTAAATAAAATGAACATTTTTTTATTAAATACAATTTAATTTATATAAAGTTAAAATTCAAATTAAAGTTAAAGTTAAAATTGAAATTCAAACTAAATTGAATTTCCATCCATCCATTTTCTACCGGTTATTCCTTTTTGGGGTCATGGGGGGCGTTGGCGCCTATCTCAGCTGCATCTCGTGCGGAAGGCAGCGTACACCCTGGACAAGTCGCTACCTTATCGCAGGGCATTAAAGTAATTATTTTTTTATTAAAAACAATTTAACTAAAATGAAATAAAAATTAAAATAAAGTTAAAGTTGAAATTAAATTAAATCTAAATAAACTAATTAATGTTTTTATTAAATACAATTTAATTTAAATAAATTAAAATTTCAAGTTAAAGTTAAAATTGAAATTAAAACTAAATTGAATTTAAATAAAGTAATTCATTTTTTATTAAATACAATTTGATTTAATTTAAATAGAAATTAAAGTTAAAGTTTAAATTGATATTAAAATTAAATAAAATAAATTGTTTTTTTATTAAATATTTTAGTAACGGTAATTGACATAAAAAAATAAAATTAAATAAATAACAAGACAAGTTGAGTTTATACCAAAATGGATACATGGATGATACAGCAGAGAATTGGGAGAATGTCATGTGATCAGATGAAACCAAAATAGAACTTTTTGGTACAAACTCAACTCGTCGTGTTTGGAGGAAGAAGATTACTGAGTTGCTTCCCAAGAACACCAAACCTACTGTGAAGCATGGGGGTGTAAACATCATGCTTTGGGGCTGTTTTTCTGCTAAGGGGACCGGACAACTGATCCGTGTTAAGGAAAGAATGAATGGGGCCATGTATCGTGAGATTTTGAGCCAAAACCTCCTTCCATCAGTGACAGCTTTGAATGGTTGATATTTCCACCATAATTTACAAATAAATGTGAATTCCTGGATTTTTTTTTTCCCATTCTGTCCCTCACAGTTGAAGTGTACCTATGATGAAAATTACAGACCTCTGTCATCATTTTAAGTGGGAAAACTTGCACAATCGGTGGCTGACTAAATACTTTTTTGCCCCACTGTATTTTTAGAACTCCTCTGGTCCTTACGGGCGACCTGTTGCCCGCGGGCACCGCGTTGGTGACCCCTGCTTTATGACCTCACCCGCGCCTTCAGTTCACGAGGAACAGATGAAGAATCCTGCGCTATGACTTCATTCTCCTGCTATTTTATTCCCACCCTGCGCCTGTTCCTGCTTTGTGCTGCCATAAAACACCCCCCCCCTCGATACTGCGTAATGCGTTGCTGCGGAAGCGAGCGCCGGCGTGCAGGCTTCAAAGGTGCGGGGTGCATTATGCATGACCTCCTACACGCTACACGCTGCATCATTATAATACTAGGCCACTGTTTTGCACACGGCCTCATGCATAACCACCGTCAGATCACGCTTCCCTAACACACCTGCGCTGTATCTATTGCATTTTACATCAGGGGCTCTATCCCCAAGTGGTAACATCATGGCATGATAACTCAAAAATAAAGACAATTTAAGATTATTTTTTGTTTGTTAGTTTTTTTTGTTTATTTTTTCACAAGTTATTCACTTGTGAAGGAGATAATGTCAGATGAAACACAAAGTGAGCCGTTTGGCCACAATACCCAGCAATTTGGAGGAGAAAAGGTGAGGCCTTTAATCCCAGGAACACCAAACCTAACCTCAAGCATGGTGGTGGTAGTATTATGCTCTGGGCCTGTTTTTGCTGCCAATGGAACTGGTGCTTTACAGAGAGTAAATGTTATGGTTCGCAGAGGGGAGTTGACGGCACAGACACCAGAGGGGAGTAATGTTCAATACATTTTTTTATATATATATAGTCAATGTATATATAATAATGGAACTGGTGCTTTACAGAGAGTAAATCTTATGGTTTGCAGAGGGGAGTTGACGGCACAGACACCAGAGGGGAGGAATGTTTAATACATTTTTTTTTATATATACAGTCAATGTATATATAATAATGGAACTGGTGCTTTACAGATAGTAAATGGGACAATGGGAAAGGAGGATTACCCCCAAATTATTCAGGAGAACCTAAAATCATCAGTCCAAAGGTTGGGTCTTGGGCGCAGTTTGGTGTTCCAATAGGACAATGAACCCAAACACATGTCAAAAGTGGTAAATGAATGGCTAAATCCAGTTAGAATTAAGGTTTTACAATGGTCTTCCTAAAGTCCTGACTTAAACGTGTGGACAACGCTGAAGAAACAAGTCCATGTCAGAAAACTAACACACGTAGTTGACATGGACTTGTTTCTTCAGCATTGTCCATACGTTTAAGTCAGCACTTTGGGACGGCCTTTCTAAAATCTTCATTCTAGCCAAATTTTTGACGTGTGTTTGGGGTCATTGTCCTGCTGGAACACCAAACTGTGCCCAAGACCCGACCCCCGGGCTGATGATTTTAGGTTCTCCTGAATAATTTGGGGGTAATCCTCCTTTCCCATTGTCCCATTTACTATCTGTAAAGGCAGCGGTTTCATTGGCAGCAAAAACAGGCCCAGAGCATAATACTATCACCACCATGCTTGGCGGTAGATGTGGTGTTCCTGGGATTAAAGGCCGCACCTTTTCTCCTCCAAGAATATTGCTGGGCATTGTGGCCAAACAGCTCAATTTTGTTTCATCTGACATCACGGATACGAAGATAAGACTTTCTGGAGGAATGTTCTGTGGTCAGATGAGACAAAAAGAGGGACGTTTGGCCACAATACCCAGCAATTTGGAGGAGAAAAGGTGAGGTCTTTAATCCCAGGAACACCAAACCTACCGTCAAGCATGGTGGTGGTAGTATTATGCTAAGGGCCTGTTTTTGCTGCACATGGAACTACTGCTTTACAGATAGTAATTGGGACAATGGGAAAGGAGGATTACCCCCAAATTATTCAGGAGAACCTAAACTAATCAGCCCGGGGGTCGGGTCTTGGGCGCAGTTTGGTGTTCCAGCAGGACAATGACCCCAAACACACGTCAAAAATTTGGCTAGAATGAAAATTTTAGAATGGGCGTCCCAAAGTGCTGACTTAAACGTGTGGACAATGCTGAAGAAACAAGTCTATGTCAGCTAAATGTGTTGGTTTTCCGACAAGGACTTGTTTCTTCAGCATTGTCCACACGTTTAACTCCGGAATTTGGGAAGGCCATTGTAAAACCTTAATTCTAGCCGAATTTAGCCATTCATTTACCACTTTTGACGTGTGTTTGGGGTCGTTGTCCTGTTGGAACACCCAACTGCACTCAAGACCCAACCTCCGGGCTGATGAGTTTAGGTTGTCCTGAATAATTTGGAGGTAATCCTCCTTTTTTATTGTCCCATTTACTCTCTGTAAAGGCACGGGTTCCATTGGCAGCAAAAACAGGCCCAGAACATAATACTACCACCACCATGCTTGACGGTAGGTATGTTGTTCCTGGGATTTTTTTCACCTGTAAAGATATTTGCTGGGTATAGTGGCCAAACAGCTAAATTTTTGTTTCATCTGACATCACATGGACGAAGATAAAAAAGTTCTGTGGTAAAGGAATGGCTAAATCAGGCTAGAATGAAGGTCTTAGAATGGCCCAACTGTGGACAATGCTGAAGAAACAAGTCCGTGTCAGCTAAATGTGTTGGTTTTCTGACATGGACTTGTTTCTTCAGCATTGTCCACACGTTTAAGTCAGGAGTTTGGAGAGTCCATTCTAAAACCTTAATTCTAGCCTGATTTAGCCATTCATTTACCACTTTTGACATGTGTTTGGGGTCGTTGTCCTGTTGGAACACCCAACTGTGCCTAAGACCCAACCTCCGGGCTGATGAGTTTAGGTTGTCCTGAATAATTTGGAGGTAATCCTCCTTTTTCATTGTCCCATTTACTCTCTGTAAAGAAACCGGTTCCATTGGCAGCATAAACAGGCCCAGAGCATAATACTAACACCACCATGTTTGACAGTAGGTATAGTGTTCCTGGTATTAAAGGCCTCAGTTTTTCACCTCTGTAGATATTTGCTGGGTTTTGTGGCCAAACATAAAAGAAGCAAACTTCTCAAAAAAAAATAAAAAAAAACTTGTAGAAGTGATTGGAAACTCAAGACAGCCATGATATCATGTTTTTTTCAAGTGTATGTAAACTTTTGATCGCGACTGCAACTCTTTTGCATATAACTACGTATTATTTGCTCAAATCTGCCACGGTGCAAATGACTCGGGGACCAAAAAAAAAAAAAACGTTCACTGAAGTCACAAAAAGTCGTTTTCTGGCCTAATTCAAGTCTGGATTTAGACTCTGTGGAGAAGAAGTTGGACAATGGCGCCGCTTCATGCAGCTGCAGTGACAATGTGGAGATTACTCAAGAATGTTCCTAGGACGGACAAAGCTCCTCTCTCTCTCTCTCTTCTCTCCCTCCCTCTCTTTCCAGGAGGGACTTTCCGAACTGGTCTATGTGAGACGTCTACGGTCGTGCTTGACTTTAAAAAATGAATAGAAAAATGGCCGTTTGTTTACAAACCCCTTTTCCATATGAGTCGGGAAATTGTGTTAGATGTAAATATAAACGGAATAAAATGATTTGCAAATCCTTTTCAACCCATATTCAATTAAATGTACTACAAAGACAAGATATTTGATGTTCAAACTCATAAACTTTATGTTTTTCTTGCAAATAATAATTAACATAGAATTTCATGGCTGCAACACGTGCCAAAGTAGTTGGGAAAGGGCATGTTCACCACTGTGTTACATCATCTTTTCTCTTAACAACACTCAATAAACGTTTGGGAACTGAGGAAACTAATTGTTGAAGCTTTGAAAGTGGAATTCGTTCCCATTCTTGTTTTATGTAGAGCTTCAGTCGTTCAACAGTCCGGGGTCTCCGCTGTCGTATTTTACGCTTCATAATGCGCCACACATTTTCCATGGGAGACAGGTGGGCCAGGAAAGTACCCGCACTCTTTTTACGAAGCCACGCTGTTGTAACACTTGCTAAATGTGGCTTGGCATTGTCTTGCTGAAATAAGCAGGGGCGTCCATAAAAAAGACGGCGCTTAGATGGCAGCATATTTTGTTCCAAAACCTGTATGTACCTTTCAGCATTAATGGTGCCTTCACAGATATGTAAGTTACCCATGCCTTGGGCACTAATGCACCCCCATACCATCACAGATGCTAGTTTTTTAACTTTGCGTCGATAACAGTCTGGATGGCTCGCTTTCCCTTTGGTCCGGATGACACGATGTCGAATATTTCCAAAAACAAGTTAAAATGTGGACTCGTCAGACCACAGAACACTTTTCCACTTTGCATCAGTCCATCTTAGATGATCTCTTGCGGCGTTTCTGGATGTTGTTGATAAATGGCTTTCGTTTTGCAAAGAGCTTTAACTTGCACGTACAGATGTAGCGACAAACTGTATTTAGTGACAGTGGTTTTCTGAAGTGTTCCTGAGCCCATGTGGTGATATCCTTTAGAGATTGATGTCTGTTTTTGATACAGTGCCGTCTGAGGGATCGAAGGTCACGGTCATTCAATGTTGGTTTCCGGCCATGCCGCTTACGTGGAGTAATTTCTCCAGATTCCCAGAAACTTTTGATGATATTATGGACCGTAGATGTTGAAATCCCTAAATTTCTTTCAATTGCTCTTTGAGAAACGTTGCGCTTGACTTTAAAAAATGAATAAAAAATGGCCGTTTGTTTACAAACCCCGTTTCCATATGAGTCGGGAAATTGTGTTAGATGTAAATATAAACGGAATACAATGATTTGCAAATCCTTTTCAACACATATTCAATTGAATGCACTACAAAGACAAAATATTTGATGTTCAAACTCATAAACTTTTTTTTTTTTTTTTGCAAATAATAATTAACTTAGAATTTCATAGCTGCAACACGTGCCAAAGTAGTTGGGAAAGGGCATGTTCACCACTGTGTTACATCATCTTTTCTCTTAACAACACTCAATAAACGTTTGGGAACTGAGGAAACTAATTGTTGAAGCTTTGAAAGTCGAATTCTTTCCCATTCTTGTTTTATGTAGAGCTTCAGTCGTTCAACAGTCCGGGGTCTCCGCTGTCGTATTTTACGCTTCAAAATGCGCCAAACATTTTCGATGGGAGACAGGTCTGGACTGCAGGCAGGCCAGGAAAATACCCGCACTCTTTTTTTTACGAAGCCACGCTGTTGTAACACGTGCTGAATGTGGCTTGGCATTGTCTTGCTGAAATAAGCAGGAGCGTCCATAAAAAAGACGGCGCTTAGATGGCAGCATATGTTGTTCCAAAACCTGTATGTACCTTTCAGCATTAATGGTGCCTTCACAGATGTGTAAGTTACCCATGCCTTGGGCACTAATGCACCCCCATACCATCACAGATGCTAGTTTTTTAACTTTGCGTCGATAACAGTCTGGATGGCTCGCTTTCCCTTTGGTCCGGATGACACGATGTCGAATATTTCCAAAAAACAAGTTAAAATGTGGACTCGTCAGACCACAGAACACTTTTCCACTTTGCATCAGTCCATCTTAGATGATCTCTTGTGGCGTTTCTGGATGTTGTTGATAAATGGCTTTCGCTTTGCAAAGAGCTTTAACTTGCACGTACAGATGTAGCGACAAACTGTACTTAGTGACAGTGGTTTTCTGAAGTGTTCCTTAGCCCATGTGGTGATATCCTTTAGAGATTGACGTCGGCTTTTGATACAGCGCCGTCTGAGGGATCGAAGGTCACGGTCATTCAATGTTGGTTTCCGGCCATGCCGCTTACGTGGAGTGATTTCTCCAGATTCTCTGAAACTTTTGATGATATTATGGACCGTAGATGTTGAAATCCCTAAATTTCTTTCAATTGCTCTTTGAGAAAAGTTGTGCTTGACTTTAAAAAATGAATAAAAAATGGCCGTTTGTTTACAAACCCCGTTTCCATATGAGTCGGGAAATTGTGTTAGATGTAAATATAAACGGAATACAATGATTTGCAAATCCTTTTCAACCCATATTTAGTTGAATATGCTACAAAGACAAGATATTTGATGTTCAAACTCATAAACTTATTTATTTTTATTTGCAAATAATAATTAACTTAGAATTTCATGGCTGCAACACGTGCCAAAGTAGTTGGGAAAGGGCATGTTCACCACTGTTTTATATCACCTTTTCTTTTAACAACACTCAATAAACGTTTGGGAACTGAGGAAACTAATTGTTGAAGCTTTGAAAGTGGAATTCTTTCCCATTCTTGTTTTATGTAGAGCTTCAGTCATTCAACAGCCCGGGTCATGTTTTTTTGGGTTTTTTTCAATGACCGACTCGTTACGCCAGCATGAAACTCTAACGACAAATTAAACCCGTGAAAGACCTCACGGGGCCTCTCAGGGGCCGCATTGTTTAAATGAAGACGGTTGTGCGAGGGGACGGAAGGAAAGACTAAAAAGTGTGATGGAAATAAGTGAGATCTCGCAAAGGACAATAAGGCAGGGAAATAATTACGGAAAAGGGAGACAAGAATCTCCTGAGACTCACTTTTAATTAGGCAGATCTTTAGTTAATCCTCCGCCAGGTCCCCCGCTGCACTTTGCGTTCCTCACATCTACTTCTACTTCCAGAAAACCCAGGGAACACAATAGAATGAATGCCATCAATGGTCACAACATTAGGTACACATGCACCATCTAATGAGATGGAGAGTGTGATTAAAACTTTTTTTTTAATTATTATTATTATTTCTGAATGACAATATGTTTAATATTCAATTGAGGGTGTCATCCTGAGATGTGCTTCTTATACTTCACCGCTAATTCACCGTTACTCTCACAGGATGTACACTACAAGCACCAAAAAAATACGTATTTAGGTAAATTATTACTGTGCTTTCCAATTAAACAATGACATATTTTGACATATTGGTATAGGTGCACTTTATTTATTTATCTTTGAAGTCAGATTAGTGTCAACAATAAATAACCAAATACTTACATTTTGATTTTTTTTTTTTTACTGATTGCTCTCCTTTTGACTCCAAATCTAATCACGTATTTCTAATTATATATTGGATTATTATTTTGAATATAGTACATATTTGATAATAATTAAAAAGATAAAATTATATATTTTATTAATATATTATAACCCATAAAATATTTGATTCATATATATATATATATATATATATATATATATATATATATATATATATATATATATATATATATTTATATATATATATATATATATATATATATATATATATATATATATATATATATATATATATATATCCTGCGATGAGGTGGCGACTTGTCCAGGGTGTACACCGCCTTCCGCCCGATTGTAGCTGAGATAGGCGCCAGCGCCCCCCGCGACCCCGAAAGGGAATAAGCGGTAGAAATGGATGGATATATATATATATTAATTATATATATATTTTTGTATTAATATATTATAATCCATTGAATATTTAATTCATAAAAAATACACACATATATATATATATATGTATATATATATATATATATATATATATATATATATATATATATACAATGAATAAAATATTAATTTGTATTAGTATTTGTTTAATATAATAACAGCATTTCATGATTAATATTTATAAGTTAAGATTCTTAATAAATGACAGTAGAAAAAGCACACATTTGATAAAAAACAGATCCTTCATCAGCAGTGCGCCAGATGGCAGTAAAAGTGTCCACATAAGTGGCCATAAGACCCCAATTCAGTAGTGTACACAATTTTGGAAATAAGAGATAAAAGGTGCTGTCCACGCATGTGGCCACTAAGGCCTTTGAATTAATATAATAGCATCATTTTATGATTATTATTTATGAATTAAGATTCTTAATAAATGACAATAGACGAAGCACACAATTGATAAAAAATAGACCATTCATCGTTAGTGCGACTTATAATCCAGTCCGCCTTATGGTATCGCATTTGGTTCCCATGAAAACATTCACATGTTGCACAATAAGATGTAAACATGGGATTGTGTACAGTCCTGTCATTTTCCATTTGTAAAATATATATTTTTATTAGTATTTATTTACCTTCTTAAGGCCCAAGCTGTTTGTTTACATGCATTTTTTTTTTTTTTACTTTTCTTTGCTATTTGGGCTTATTGGAACCTAATTAGAATAAGAAACTAATAATCACCTTTTTATATGAAGCACTTAGTCCATAAGTACACACACGTGTACGTCATGTTTAGTGACATGCGAATTCTTATTTTTACACTTTTTTTTTTCCAAATTCCATTGTATGTTATGCTTTTCTGACACCACCAGATGGCAGTATATGTGTCCACATAAGAGGCCATAAGACCCCAATTTAGTAGTGTACACAATTTTGGGAATAGGAGCTAAAAGGTGCTGTCCATGCATGTGGCCACTAAGGCCTTTAGATTAATATAATAACAGTATTTCATGAATAACATTTATAAATTAAGATTCTTAATAAATGACAGTAGAAAAAGCACACATTTGATATAAAATAGACCATTCATCAGTAGTGCGGCTTATAATCCGGTGCGCCCTATGGTCCTGAAAATACGTTACTAGTATTGTATGTCTGGGTGTGGAGTACTGCTTTGGAAATCATTTGTACACCTTTCAGATATCGCATTTGGTTCCCATTAAAACCTTCAAATGTTGCACAATGAGATGTAAACATGGGGTTGTGTACATTCCTGTCATTTTCTGTTTGTAAAATATATATTTTTATTAGTGTTTTTTTAAACTTCTTAAGGCCCAAACTGGCCTGGTTTACATGCTTTTAAAAAAACATATTTATCTTTGCTATTTGGGCTTATTGGACCCTAATTAGTATAAAAAAGTAATAATCACCTTTTTATATGATGCACTTAGTCCATTAGTACACACACGTGTACGTCATGTTTATTGACATCCTAGTTCCTATTTTTACACTTTTTTTCCATCCAAATTCCATTGTGTGTTATACTCTTCCGACACCACCAGATGACAGTATAAGTGTCCACATATGTGGGCATAAGACCCCAACTCAGTAACAATCCAGTGTGCCCTATGGTCCGGAAAATACGTTACTGGTATTGTATGTCTGGGTGGGAGGGTACTGCTTTAGAAATAATTTGTACCCCTTTCGGATATCGCCTTTGGTTCCCATTAAAACCTTCACATGTTGCACAATGAGATGTAAACATTTGGTTGTGTACATTCCTGTCATTTTATGTTTGTAAAATATATATTTTTAGTAGTATTTTTTTTTAACTTCTTAAGGCCCAAGCTGCTTGTTTACATGCTTTTTTTCCCTTTTTTTTCTCTTTGCTATTTGGGCTCAGTGGACCCTAATGAGAATCTTTCTATATGATGTACTTAGTCCATAAGTACACAAACGTGTACTTCATGTTTAGTGACGTGCTAATTGTTATTTTTACATTTTTTTTTGTTTTAATTCGGAAGAATACGGTAATACATATAATTGGGAGGTACATACCTGCTATTCACAACAGAGCAAATCATGCATACTTAATTATCTACCGTGCTTCATGACTAGTTAATGGCTGTAACTAAGTAGCAACCCTGCTGACTAGTAATAATCCACATTGGGGCTTGCAACAAGCCAAGCTGTCACATATTTTTAAAGCCTATTTGAGTGCAGCCTGGCTGCAAAAGTGTTGTGGCTAAAGACTTGCCTGCCAGTGATTTGTGGGCCTGTCAGCGAGCCCGCGACATATTCTCCATTCAGGCCGCTTTCACTGCAATGCTTTTCCTTTCCCTCGACATCGTGTCCTTTGGCTGGGGGAAAAAAAAAAAAAAGAAGGACTTTTTGGTTTCCTCTGGTGAGCACGCAACAGCTGTTTTGTGAGGTCACGTTTAATCGTGCATCCGTATCGTTTGGGGGGAGGGGGGGAGATTGTGTTGTTGTATGCGGTCTGCTATGAATGATGGCTTGTGTTATTATTATTGACTTAAAGGCCCATTGCTCAGCGGTGACTCATAGTAACCCCCTTCTCTGCATTGCCGGCTCACTGGCGCCACCTGCCGGGCTGACGTGGTCACTGCAGGCCGCAGAGGGGAGGTTGGGAAAGAATAAGCCTGCATTTGTCTTTTTTCTTTTTCCAACTCTATCTTGAACTACAAAAGCAGTGAGGATGTTGTGTGAATGGTAAATAAAAACAGAATACAATGATATGCAAATCATTTTCAATTTACAAACCCCTTTTCCATTTTAGTTGGGAAATTGTGTTAGATGTAAATATAAACGGAATACAATGATTTGCAAATCCTTTTCAACCCATATTCAGTTGAATGCACTACAAAGACAAGATATTTGATGATCAAACTCATAAACTTAATTTTTTTCTTGCAAGTAATAATTAACTTAGAATTTCATGGCTGCAACAGGTGCCAAAGTAGTTGGGAAAGGGCATGTTCACCACTGTGTTACATCACCTTCTCTTTTAAATACACTCAATAAACGTTTGGGAACTGAGGAAAGTAATTGTTGAAGCTTTGAAAGTGGAATTCTATCCCATTTTTGTTTTGAATTGAAATATTTATTTCAAACTTGCACAGTACAACTAAACACAGTTTTGTTTTTTACATTTTGGCAGAGTTATTAATGCAAGGCTTGAAAAGGGGTTGGATGAGGCAGATGCTTAAAATATCCCAACCCCTCTCACTCATTCCACATTTAACATAAACAATATAATACAAGAACAATACTCTATAAACAAAAACAAAAAAAAACTCCTGTACAGTAACAATACTATAAGACAAGACAAGATGAGACAAAACACACACACGGGCCCAAACACTCTCTGACCATACGTAGAGCTTCAGTCGTTCAACAGTCCGGATGACACAATGTCGAATATTTCCAAAAACAATTTGAAATGTGGACTCGTCAGACCACAGAACACTTTTCCACTTTGCATCAGTCCATCTTAGTTGATATCCGGCCCAGAGAAGCCGGCGGCGTTTCTGGATGTTGTTGATAAATGGCTTTCGCATTGCATAGTAGAGCTTTAACTTGCACTTACAGATATAGCAACCAACTGTATTTAGTGACAGTGGTTTTCTGAAGTGTTCCTGAGCCCATGTGGTGATATCCTTTAGAGATTTTGATATGATTATTTGCACAAAAAAGGTTTATCAGTTTGAACATCAAATATGTTGTCTTTGTAGCATATTTAACTGAATATGGGTTGAAGTTGATTTGCAAATCATTGTATTCCGTTTATATTTACATCTAACACAATTTCCCAACTCATATGGAAACGGGGTTTGTATATTCAATTGAATAGACTGCAAAGACAAGATATTTCATGTTCCAACTGGAAAATTTGGTTATTTTTTTGCAAATATTAGCTCATTTGGGAATTTGATGCTTGTAACATGTTTAAAAAAAAAAGGCTGGCACAGGTGACAAAAAAGACTGGGAAAGTTGAAAGAATGCTGATTAGCATATCCCACAGGTGAACAGGCTAATTGGGAACAGGTGGGTGCCATGGTTGGGTATGGGGTTTGTTTTTCCGGAATGCAAAGGAAAGTTGGAGCGGGTAAGGCGTGAAGGTAATGACATCTTTTATTTTAACACTATAACTACCAAAAAGGAAGCAAACAAAAGGCGCGCACAATGGCGGAGAACAAACTTGACTAATGAAACAAAACTTGCACAAAGGGAGAAACTATGACCAATAAACAAATATTTACTTGGTATGGAACCATGAAACAAGCAGCGTGAATCGTAAACATGGCACGAAGCAGAGTGGAGGTAAAGTCGCCAGCCTGACTTCCTGGCAACTTTCGCTTTAAAAAATAGACATGATTAGTGACAGGTGTGCGAATGCAAAATGTGAGACAGGTGAAAACTAATGGGTGGTCATGGAAACAAAACAAACAAGGAAGTGCAAAAAACAGGAAACAATGGAGTCTTAAGCTAAACAGAACATAACTAAACAAAACATGATCACAAGACATGACGGGTCTAAAGTCCTGGGCATGCACGTTAAAGTGCATCCGGCTCCTCTATGGGGTCTTGGGGCGCTAGCAGGTTTACCCCTTTACTGCTGTTACCCCGGGTGGCCCTTGGCAAAGGCCTAGTACCTGACTGTCCCCTAGCCAGGGATACGGTGAAGACCTCAACGGCGGAGCAGGCGGAAGACGGTACGTTTAAGAACGACCAGAACGGCTGCGATGGCGGAGGAAGGCTGCAGCAGAAAAGGGTCCCCCGGTCGTCTTGGACTCCATGCCACTGGACCCTGATCCGATTCTGTGAAGGATCGTGGGGTGACTGTCTGTGCACCAGTCTTCCCACCTTAAACAAAGTCAGGCACAGGCATCCTCCATAAAGGGATACACCCCTACCAGGAGGATCGTCATACTCGTCTGAGTGACCGCCGATGATGATGAAGGCAGTTTTTTAATGAAAAGCTCAGTCGTTCACAAACAAGGACAGGGCGAGGGTCGCCACTTTGTCAAGAAAGGCGTGAGCAAATTGTTCAAGAACAACTTTTCTCAACCAGCTATTGCAAGGAATTTGGAGATTTCCCCGTCTCGGGCCGTGATATCATCAAAAAGTTCAGGGAATCTGGAGAAATCACTGCAAATAAGCGACTATATTACGGACCTTCGATCTCTCAGGCGGTACCGCATCAAAAAGCGACATCGGTGTGTAAAGGATATCACCACATGGGCTCAGGAACACTTCAGAAAGCCACTGCCAGTGACTACAGTCGGTCGCTACATCTGTAAGTACAAGTTAAAACCCTGCTATGCAAAGCCAAACCCATTTATCAACAACACCCAGAAATGCCGCCGGCTTGGCTGGGCCCCGAGCTCATCTAAGATGGACTGATGCAAAGCGGAAAAGTGTTCCGTGGTCTGACGAGTCCGCATTTCAAATAGTTTTTTTTGGAAAGTGTGGACTTTGAGTCCTCCGGAACAAACCATCCGGATTGTTCAAGGTGCAAAGTTGAAAAGCCAATATCTGTGATGGTATGGGGGTGTATTAGTGCCCAAGGCATGGGTAACTTACACATCTGTGAAGGCACCATTAATGCTGAAAGGTACATACAAGTTTTGGAACAACATATGTTGCCGTCCAAGCAACGTCATCATGGACGCCCCTGCTTATTTCAGCAAAACGTGTTACAACAGCGTGGCTTCTAAGGAAAAGAGTGCAGGTACTAGACTGGCCTGCCTGTAGTCCAGACCTGTCTCCCATTGTAAATATATAGCCTAAAATACCACAACGGACTGTTGAACAACTTAAGCTGTACATCAAGGAAGAACTGGAAATAATTCCTCCTGAAAAGCTTCAAAAATGTGTCTCCTCAGTTCCCAAACCTTTACTGAGTGTTGTTAAAAGGAAAGGCCATGTAACACAGTGGTAAAAATGTACCTGTGACAACTTTTTTGCAATGTGTTGCTGCCATTAAATTTTAAGTCAATGATTATTTGCAAAAAAAAAAAAAAATGAAGTTTCTCAGTTGGAACATTAAATATCTTGTCTTTGCAATCTATTCAATTTGCAAATCATTGTATTCTGTTTTTATTTACCATTTACACAACTTGCCAACTTCCCTGATTCTGGGTTTTGTAGAGGGGACATAACTTAAGTGGGAATTTTAGCTAAAATGTTTTTGTTTTAGGAAAACTTCAGTATAGTCAAGATGATGAGTAAGACACATCTGAACACAAATATAAGAATTTTAATATTTATTTTTCATGTTTTGTCTAATTTTAGTAAACAGGGACAGGCAAAAAAGCTGTTGCTTTGTGTTCAAGTTAGGTTAAATAACATTTTATGTAATAAATTACTCTATTAGATCAATAGGTAACACACTTTTGCTTTGAATAGCCCTAATTGTGTGTGTGTGTGTGTGTTCGTTCTTGTATTTCTTCCCTTCTTGAGACAACAAGGAAAAGTAGCTTCCATATGAGGAGGTGTGAACAAGTTAGAACATACAGTAAATCACCATTGCATCTAATAGAGAATGTCTCATTTGCACCCCCTGGTGGTGAAATCTCTCAAAATGAGTTTGGTCCCGAAAAAGAGGGATTTTTCAAATTGACTGTGTGTCGCTTTTAAAAGTGCTTTCCCGCTGGTCAACATATGAAATAACAAGTGTGTGTAAGAGATTGAAATGCGACCCCTTTTGGACAAAATTAATAAAAATAATATAATACGTATGTATGTAGAGACATACTGTAATAACTTGAAGTACATAATAAAACCAATTACAAATCAAAAAATAAAATAAAAAAACTAAAAGCAGTCATTTTCTCACAGTATGTCGACTTTGTTCTTATAAAATTGAGAACAATTTCTCATGTTTTCTGTTTCTGCAAAATTGCAATATATTTCTTTACTTTTACTTTTTTTTCTTATTATTACTTTTCAATGCAAAATGTTGACATTTGTCATATAAAATTCTGACTTTTATCGCAATATTGCCCATTTATTTTGTTGTTCTTGTAAAATAGTGAAATTTTTTGAGTAAAATTATGTCTTTTGACATAATTTTGCCAAGTCAAATTACGATTATTATTATAAAATTGCCAACATTTTCAAGTTTTCTTATACAGAGTGTGACTTTTGTCGAGTAAAATTACGACTCTTCATAAAATTGTCAAAATTTCAAAGTTTTTCTTGTAAAACTGCAACTGTCATTGAGTTAAATTCCAACTTTTATCAGAATCTTGCGCGAATGTTCAATTTTTCATATCAAATCTTGACTTGCGTTGAGTAAAATGACGACTTTTATAATAACTGCCAAAATTCTAAGTTTTTCCTGTAAAATTGTGACTTTTTTCTCATAGTGCAGGGTTTCCCACACATTCATTTATTTGTGGCGGCCCGCCACGAAAGAATTACGGCCGCCACAAAAAAAACAAAACAAAACAACAAAAAAATCACGGCTTTTGACTCGCTCGACCGCTCATAAAAGCAATGGGACTCTGTCTGTGAATGGAGCTTGTAGTTACATATTATATAAATATGTAAATATTATGTAAATATTATATAAATATTTATATAAATATGTACATAAAGTATTTTCCAACTCCTCGTTCTTTTTGGTCATCGCCGCCGCCGCTGCCTCTACTCTGATTGGAAGTGCCCCCCCTCTGACCAACATATGAAATAACAAGTGTGTGTAAGAAATTGACATATTTTTAATTAAAAAATAAAATATGTACATAGAGACATGCTGTAATAACTTGAAGTAAAATAATGAAAATTAAAAAAAAATTACAAACAAATAAATACATTACAAAAACAAACTAAAAGCAGTCTTTTTCGCACAATGTGTCGACTTTTTTTAAAATAAAATTTGGAACAATTTTTCATATTCAATCTGTTTCTGCAAAACTGCAATATTTTCTCATAAAATTATTACCTTTTATGTAAAATTATTACTTTTTAATGCAAAATGGTGACAATTGTCGTATAAAATTCAAATTTTTATCGCACCATTGCCCTTTTTTTGTTGTTCTTGTAAAATAGTGAAATTTTTTGAGTAAAATGATTACTTTTGTCATAATTTTGTCAAGTCAAATTCCGATTATTATTATAAAATTGCCAACATTTTCAAGTTTTCTTATACAAATTGTGTCTTTTGTCGAGTAAAATTACCACTCTTTTCATAAAATTGTCAAAATTTGAAGCTTTTCTTGTAAAACTGCGACCGTTATTGAGTTAAATTCCAACTTTTATCAGAATATTGCACGCAACAGTTCAGTTTTTCTTGTCAAATTTTGACTTGCGTTGAGTAAAATGACGACTTTTATCATACCACTGCCAAAGTTTTTCTTGTGAAATTCCAACTCACTTTTCACAACAAGCTTTTTTTTTTTATACATTTGCATACTATGTATACATTATTCATGTTGTAAATACAAATCTTTATATATCTAGAAAGGGTGGTCCTAAAGAGGTCGGCATTTTTCTCAGGTCCCTAGAAGGTCAGAACTACAAGAGTGTGTGTGTGTGTGTGTGTTCTTGTATTTCTACCCTTCTTGAGACATCAACAAGGAAAAGTAGCTTCCATATGAGGAGGTGTTAAAACATTTGAAGTGCCCCCCCCTTTGACCAACATATGAAATAACAAGTGTGTGTTAGAAATGGACATATTTTGATTAAAAAAAAAAAAAGTATATAGAGACATGTTGTAATAAAATGAAGTAAATAATGAAGATTTAAAACCAATTACAAACAAAAATATAAATAAACTAAATGCAGTCTTTTTCTCACAATGTGTCGACTTTTTTCTTATAAAACTGGGAACAATTTCTCAAATTCAATCTGTTTCTGAGGTCGGCATTTTTATCAGGTCCCAAGAAGGTCAGAACTACAAGAGTGTGTGTTCTTGTATTTCTACCCTTCTTGAGACATCAACAAGGAAAAGTATATTCCATATGAGGAGGTGTGAAAAAATTTGAAGTGCCCCCCCTGACCAACATATGAAATAACAAGTGTGTATAAGACATGGACATATTTTAATTAAAAAATACAATATGTATACAGAGACATGTTGTAATAACATGAAGTAAATAATAAAGATTTAAAACCAATTACAAACAAAAAAATAAATAAACTAAAAGCAGTCTTTTTCTCACAATGTATCGACATTTTTCTTATAAAATTTGGAACAATTTCTCATATTCAATCTGTTTCTGAGGTCGGATTTTTATCAGGTCCCAAGAAGGTCAGAACTACAAGAGTGTGTGTGTGTGTGTGTGTGTGTGTTCTTGTATGTCTACCCTTCTTGAAACATCAACAAGAAAAAGTAGCTTCCATATGAGGAGGTGTGAAAAAATTTGAAGTGCCCCTTCCCCCTTTGAACAACATATGAAATAACAAGTGTGTGTAAGAAATGGACATATTTTAATAAAAAAATTAAATATGTATATAGAGACATGCTGTGATAACCTGAAGTAAATAATGAAAATTTAAAAAAAATTACAAACAAAAAATAAATTAAAAAAATAAACTAAAAGCAGTTTTTTTCTCACAATGTGTCGACTTTTTTTTTTTTTATAAGATTGGGAACACTTGTTCATATTCAAACTGTTTCTGCAAAATTGCAATATTTTCTCGTAAAATTACAACCTTTTTATGTAAAATTATAACGTTTTAATGCATAATGGCGACATTTGTCGTATAAAATTCTGATTTTTATCGCAACATTGCCCTTTTTTTGTTGTTCTTGTAAAATAGTGAATTTTTTTTGAGTAAAATGATTACTTTTGTCATCATTTTGCCAAGTCAAATTCCGTTTATTATTATAAAATTGCCAAAATATTCCAGTTTTCTTTTACAAATTGTGTCTTTTGTCGAGTAAAATTACGACTCTTCATAAAATTGTCAAGATTTCAAAGTTTTTCTTGTAAAATTGCAACTGCCATTGAGTTAAATTCCAACTTTAATCAGAATATTGCGCAAATGTTCAGTTTTTCTTGTCAAATTTTGACTTGCGTTGAGTAAAATGACGACTTTTATCATACCACTGCAGAAGTTTTTCTTGTGAAATTCCAACTCACTTTTCACAACAAGCTTTTTTTTTTTATAAATATTTGCATACTATGTATACATTATTCATGTTGTAAATACAAATCTTTATACATCTAGAAAGGGTGGTCCTAAAGAGGTCGGCATTTTTCTCAGGTCCCAATAAGGTCAGAACTACAAGAGTGTGTGTGTGTGTGTGTGTGTGTGTGTGTGTTCTTGTATTTCTACCCTTCTTGAGACATCAACAAGGAAAAGTAGCTTCCATATGAGGAGGTGTGAAAAAATTTGAAGTGCCCCCCCTCTGACCAACATATGAAATAACAAGTGTGTGTTAGAAATGGACATATTTTAATTTAAAAAAAAAGTATATAGAGACATGTTGTAATAAAATGAAGTAAATAATGAAGGTTTAAAACCAATTACAAACAAAAATATAAATAAACTAAATGCAGTCTTTTTCTCACAATGTGTCGACTTTTTTCTTATAAAATTGGGAACAATTTCTCAAATTCAATCTGTTTCTGAGGTCGGCATTTTTATCAGGTCCCAAGAAGGTCAGAACTACAAGAGTGTGTGTGTGTGTGTGTGTGTGTGTGTGTGTGTGTGTGTGTGTGTGTGTGTGTGTTCTTGTATTTCTACCCTTCTTGAGACATCAACAAGGAAAAGTAGCTTCCATATGAGGAGGTGTGAAAACATTTGAAGTGCCCCCCCCCTCTCACCAACATATGAAATAACAAGTGTGTGTAAAAAATGGACATATTTTAATTAAAACATAAAGTATGTATATAGAGACATGTAATAATATGAAGTAAATAATTGAGAATTAAAACCAATTACAAACAAAAAAAGAAATAAATTAAAATAAGTCTTTTTCTCACAATGTGTCGACTTTTTTCTTATAAAATTGGGAACAATTTCTCATATTCAGTCTGTTTCTGAGGTCGGCATTTTTCTCAGGTCCCAAGAAGGTCAGAACTACAAGAGTGTGTGTGTGTGTGTGTGTTCTTGTATTTCTACCCTTCTTCAGACATCAACAAGGAAAAGTAGCTTCCATATGAGGAGGTGTGAAAAAATTTGAAGTGCCCCCCCCTCTCACCAACATATGAAATAACAAGTGTGTGTTAGAAATGGACATATTTTAATAAACTTTTTTTTAAATAGAGACATGTTGTAATAAAATGAAGTAAATAATTAAGATTTAAAACCAATTACAAACAAAAATATACATAAACTAAATGCAGTCTTTTTCTCACAATGTGTCGACTTTTTTCTTATAAAATTGGGAACAATTTCTTATATTCAATCTGTTTCTGAGGTCGGCATTTTTCTCAGGTCCCAAGAAGGTCAGAACTACAAAAGTGTGTGTGTTCTTGTATTTCTACCCTTCTTGAGACATCAGCAAGGAAAAGTAGCTTCCATATGAGGAAGTGTGAAAAAATTTGAAGTGCCCCCCCCCCCCCCCCCTCTGAACAACATATGAAATAACAAGTGTGTGTAAGAAATTGACATATTTTTAATAGAAAAATAAAATATGTATATAGAGACATGCTGTAAGAACTTGAAGTAAATAATGAAGATTTAAAACCAATTACAAACAAAAAAATAAATAAACTAAAATAAGTATTTTTCTCACAATGTGTCGACTTTTTTCTTATAAAATTGGGAACAATTTCTCAAATTCAATCTGTTTCTGAGGTCGGCATTTTTCTCAGGTCCCAAGAAGGTCAGAACTACAAGAGTGTGTGTTCTTGTATTTCTACCCTTCTTGAGACATCAACAAGGAAAAGTAGCTTCCATATGAGGAGGTCTGAAAACATTTGAAGTGCCCCGCCCCCCCTTGACCCCCCTGACCAACATATGAAATAACAAGTGTGTGTAAGAAATGGACATATTTTAATTATAACATAAAGTATGTATATAGAGACATGTAATAACATGAAGTAAATAATTAAGAATTAAAACCAATTACAAACAAAAAAAGAAATAAACTAAAATAAATCTTTTTCTCACAATATGTCGACTTTTTTCTTATAAAATTGGGAACAATTTCTCATATTCAGTCTGTTTCTGAGGTCGGCATTTTTATCAGGTCCCAAGAAGGTCAGAACTACAAGAGTGTGTGTTCTTGTATTTCTACCCTTCTTGAGACATCAACAAGGAAAAGTGGCTTCCATATGAGGAGGTGTGAAAAAATTTGAAGTGCCCCCCCTCTGACCAACATATGAAATAACAAGTGTGTGTTAGAAATGGACATATTTTAATAAAAAAATGTTTTATATAGAGACATGTTGTAATAAAATGAAGTAAATAATGAAGATTTAAAACAAATTACAAACAAAAATATAAATAAACTAAATGCAGTCTTTTTCTCACAATGTGTCGACTTTTTTCTTATAAAATTGGGAACAATTTCTCAAATTCAATCTGTTTCTGAGCTCGGCATTTTTCTCAGGTACCAAGGTCAGAACTACAAGAGTGTGTGTTCTTGTATTTCTACCCTTCTTGAGACATCAACAAGGAAAAGTAGCTTCCATATGAGGAGGTGTGAAAACATTTGAAGTGCCCCCCCCTTTGACCAACATATGAAATAACAAGTGTGTGTTAGAAATGGACATATTTTAATTATAACATAAAGTATGTATATAGAGACATGTAATAACATGAAGTAAATAATTAAGAATTACAACCAATTACAAACAAAAAAAGAAATAAACTAAAATAAATCTTTTTCTCACAATATGTCGACTTTTTTCTTATAAAATTGGGAACAATTTCTCATATTCAATCTGTTTCTGAGGTCGGCATTTTTATCAGGTCCCAAGAAGGTCTGAACTACAAGAGTGTGTGTTCTTGTATTTCTACCCTTCTTGAGACATCAACAAGGAAAAGTAGCTTCCATATGAGGAGATGTGAAAAAATTTGAAGTGAACAACATATGAAATAACAAGTGTGTGTAAGAAATGGAAACATTTAAAGTCGGCATTTTTCTCAGGTCCCAAGAAGGTCAGAACTACAAGAGTGTGTGTGTGTGTGTGTGTGTGTGTGTGTGTGTGTGTGTTGTATTTCTACCCTTCTTGAGACATCAACAAGGAAAAGTAGCTTCCATACGAGGAGATGTGAAAAAATTTGAAGTGCCCCCCCCTCCGAACAACATATGAAATAACAAGTGTGTGTAAGAAATGGACACATTTGAGGTCGGCATTTTTCTCAGGTCCCAAGAAGGTCAGAACTACAAGAGAGTGTGTGTGTGTGTGTGTGTGTGTGTGTGTGTGTGTGTGTGTGTGTGTTGTTGTATTTCTACCCTTCTTGAGACATCAACAAGGAAAAGTAGCTTCCATATGAGGAGATGTGAAAAAATTTGAAGTGCCCCCCCCCTCTGAACAACATATGAAATAAAAAGTGTGTGTAAGAAATGGACACATTTGAGTTCAGCATTTTTCTCAGGTCCCAAAAAGGTCAGAACTACAAGAGTTGTGTGTGTGTGTGTGTGTGTGTGTGTGTGTGTGTGTGTGTGTGTGTGCCAGGGACTCACAACAAAGTGTCTTTTCTGCATCCTCCTTGGCTCCATTCTGTCAAACATCTCCCCTCGTGCCCAATGATGAAAAGGTGGCAGCCGCTTTGAATATTCCAATTGTGGGCGTCACAAAAGAGTGTTTAATCACAAGAGGGTGCTATTGATTGAAAAAGAAAGAAAAGAGACAACAAGGGCTGAGTCTGAGGCTGCGGCGAATGAAAGAGGCTTGATGAGAGGAGGCTTTGTCACCTGCGAGCGCTCCCTCCATCACTTTCATCTGGTCTACAGACGATCTGAGCGAGCTGAAAGCGGAGAGCGGCCCCGGCATGGAGCACATCAGCGCCAAGGAGCGAGGCGTCCTGGAGGAGGAGGAGGACGAGAAGGAGGAGAGGGCTCGGGAGGACGGGGAGGAGAAGGAGCTGCTGGGGGACGAGGAGACGAGTCTGACGGAGGAGCAGGAGCTGGAGGAGCTGAGGGGCCAGGTGGTGCAACTGCTGCTGGAGCTGGAGGACGCCAGGGAGACCTCCGGTAAACACCAGGAGAGCTTTTTGGAGCTGCAAGGTGAGAGGCGCCTGTTATACACCCCACCTAGCCCAGATGGCGCTGTTTACCTTCCTGTGTTTGACAGTGGAACCTCAACTTCCTAACTCGGCCTGTAAAGTTCATGAAAGTTTTACAAAGGTCACGGTTTGACTCCGGGAACTGACATTCGGTTGAAAAAAAGGAATTACCGTGTTTTCCGGACACTGCCGATAAATGGTCTATTACTGATCTTTTCCATATACAAACCCCGTTTCCTTATGAGTTGGGAAATAATGTTAGATGTAAATATAAACAAAATACAATGATTTGCAAATCATTTCCAACCCATATTCAGTTGAATATGCTACAAAGACAACATATTTGAAGCTCAAACTGATAAACATTTTTTTTTGTTGTTGCAAATAATCATTAACTTTAGAATTTGATGCCAGCAACACGTGACAAAGAAGTTGGGAAAGGAGGCAATAAATACTGATAAAGTTGAGGAATGCTCATCAAACACTTATATGGAACATCCCACAGGATTGGGTATAAAAGCAGCTTCCATGAAATGCTAAGTAATTCACAAACAAGAATGCGGCGACGGTCACCACTTTGTAAGCAAATTGTTGAACAGTTTTAGAACAACATTTTTCAACGAGCTATTGCGAGGAATTTAGGGATTTTACCACCTACGGTCCGTAAAATAATCAAAAGGTTCAGAGAATCTGGAGAAATCACTGCACGTAAGCGATGATATTACAGACCTTTGATCCGTCAGGCGGTACTGCATCAAAAACTGACATAAGTGTGTAAAGGATATCACCACATGAGCTCAGGAACACTTCAGAAAACCACTGTCAGTAACTACAGTTGGTCGCTACATCTGTAAGAGCAAGTTAAAACTCTACTATGCAAAGCCAAACCCATTTATCAACAGCACCCAGAAACGCTGCCCGCTTCGCTGGGCCTGAGCTCATCTAAGATGGACTGATGCAAAGTGGAAAAGTGTCCCATTTCCAATTATATTTGGAAACTGTGGACGTAGTGTCCTCCGGAACAAAGAGGAAAATAACCATCCGGATTGTTATAGGCGCAAAGTTCAAAAGCCAGCATCTGTGATGGTATGGGGGTGCATTAGTGCCCAAGGCATGGGTAACTTACACATCTGTGAAGGCACCATTAATGCTGAAAGGTACCTACAGGTTTTGGAGCAACATATGTTGTCATCCAAGCAACGTTATTATGGACGCCCCTGCTTATTTCAGCATGACAATGCCAAGCTACGTGTTACAACAGCGTGGCTTCGTAGTAAAAGAGTGTGGCTAATTTCCTGGCCCGCCTGCAGTCCAGACCTGTCACCCATGGAAAATGTGTGGCGCATTATGAAGCGTAAAATACGACAGCGAGACCCCGGACTGTTGAACGACTGAAGCTCTCCATAAAACAAAAATGGGAAAGTATTCCACTTTCAAAGCTTCAACAATTAGTTTCCTCAGTTCCCAAACGTTTATTGAGTGTTGTTAAAAGAAAAGGTGATGTAACACAGTGGTGAACATGCCCTTTCCCAACTACTTTGGCACGTGTTGCAGCCATGAAATTCTAAGTTAATTATAATTTGCAAAAAAAAAAAAAAAAGTTTATGAGTTTGAACATCAGATATCTTGTCTTTGTAGTCCATTCAACTGAATATGGGTTGAAAATGATTTGCAAAACATTGTATTCCGTTTATATTTACATCTAACACTATTTCCCAACTCCTATGGAAACGGGGTTTGTACCTGTATAAGGCGCACCGGATTATAAGGCGCACTGAAGATGAATGGTCTATTTTTGATCTGTTTTCATATATAAGGAGCACCGGAGTATTGTTGCGAGCGGGGCGTTCGGGTCGGGGTTTGTTGTCCCGGAATGCAGAACGGACGGCTCCGGACGACAGCTTGAGGTAGAACATGATTATTTAATCATACAAGTACCAAAAAGACAGAAGAGACAAAAGAAAAACGTGCCAATCGCACGGGAAGCTAATGTAACAACTTAGCACAGGAAATACAGGAGCAAGACACAGGAACATCGGAACGTAACAGTTGCGTACCGCAAACTCAATGATGCCACACCGATTGTGGCGAGCAACGTGACTAAAGAGCTCTCTGATTAGTGCTCAACAGCACTAATCAGAGGCAGGTGAAAAAAATAAGTACCCATGGAAACCAAAACAAACACCCAAAGTGCACAAAACAGAAACTAAGGGAGTCAAAAACTAACAGAACATAACTAAACAAAACATGATCCGGATCACGGCACAGGTACTTAACGGGGCGTCATTACCATTGACCCTCAGGCGGGAACAATAATCAAAGTAAACGCAACGGAACATCAATAATAAGGAGCCAAAATAAAATTAATACTCAACCTTTTGTCTCATTTTCCACGACTAAAAATTTAGTTCGATGATTTTCCAGACTCGGTGGGAACCCTGCAACATTATTGCAATGGAATCCAGCCAGTTATTAATGATTGCATCATAGAAACAAACAAATAGTCCATGCTTTCACCCTGGCAACGTAATAAATAATATGACTGAAGTAAGAAAAGGTTGCAGTAATGGGGCGTACAGTTGTAGAAATTATTGGAAACTCAAGACAGCCATGACATTATGTTCTTTACAAGTGTATGTTAACTTTTGATCGCGACTGTATACACACCCATATATATATATATAGTCTTTTGGCCACCCGGCCAAATTTTTTTTTAGCCTGACGTCAAAAGTTTGGACACCCCTGCGTGAAACAGTTGCGTGTAGCGAATGAAAAACTCGAGCAGAGGGATCGACGGCACAGGTACTTAAGGGGGCGTCATTACCATTGACCCTCAGGTGGGAACAATAATCAAAGTAAACGCAACGGAACGTCAATAAAAAGGAGCCAAAATAAAAAGAACACTCAACCTTTTGTCTCATTTTCCACAACTTAAAATTTGGTTCAATGATTTCTCAAACTTGGTGGGAACCCTGCAACATTATTGCAATGGAATCCAGCCAGTCATTAATGATTGCATCATAGAAACAAACAAATAGTCCATGCTATCACCCTGGCAACGTAAGAAATAATATGACTGAAGTAAGAAAAGGTTGCAGTAATGGGGCGTAGAGTTGAAGAAATTATTGGAAACTCAAGACAGCCATGACATTATGTTCTTTACAAGTGTATGCAAACTTCTGATCGCGACTGTATACACACCCATATATACTCTTTTGGCCAACCGGCCAAATTTTTTTTTAGCTTGACGTCAAAGTTTGGAACCCCTGCGTTAAACAGTCGCGTGTAGCGAATGACAAACTCGAGCAGAGTGATCGACGGCACAGGTACTTAAGGGGGCATCATTACCATCGACCCTCAGGTGGGAACAATAATCAAAGTAAACGCAACGGAACGTCAATAAAAAGGAGCCAAAATAAAAAGAACACTCAACTTTTTGTCTCATTTTCCACGACTGAAAATTTGGTTCAGTGATTTTCCAGACTCGGTGGGAACCCTGCAACATTATTGCAATGGAATCCAGCCAGTTATTAATGATTGCATCATAGTAACAAACAAATAGTCCATGCTATCACCCTGGCAACGTAATAAATAATATGACTGAAGTCAGGAAAGGTTGCAGTAATGGGGCGTAGAGTTGTAGAAATTATTGGAAACTCAAGACAGCCATGACATCATGTTTCTTACAAGTGTATGCAAACTTTTGATTGCGACTGTATACACACCCATAAATATATATATAGTCTTTTGGCCACCCGGCCACATTTTTTTTTTGAACACCCCTGCGTTAAACAGACAAACTTGAGCAGAGTGATCGACGGCACAGGTACTTAAGGGGGCGTCATTACCATCGACCCTCAAATGAGAACGATAATCAAAGTAAACGCAGGTGCTTGGCAACCATTAATGTAAACTCAAGACAGCCATCACATTATGTTTTTTACAAGTTTCTATAAACTTTTGATCGCGACTGTATATTAAACATCTCCATATGCCAGATATTTAAACTTTTTGTAATATTTTTAAAATTTTTTTTTTTTTTTTTTTAGTAACGTATTCTAGAAATTCTTTTGTTATAGAGTAATACTGTTCAATTCCTTTTTTTAAACCATAATTAATGATTTTTTTTCAAGTAATTTTCAGAAAACTGGCTCGGAGTGAGCAAGGCCATGTGGGTATTAGTCAGTGATCTCGGCGCGCCCTATGGCCGTGCGTCACGCTGACAGACACGGCGTGCTGAGCTCAGTTGTTTATCTGGACAACAGCGCCGCGCATTCCTCCGAGACAACTGTGCGTCCAGAGAAGCTTCCAGACTTCCCACTGTGGACGGGACGCCGCAGCTGTTCCCCGCCGGCAACTGTCGGGCTTTCCTCCGGGGGGGGAGGGGGATGACATAAGGTTGGACATGGGTGACGGCTACCCTGACTACGGTGGGGGTGCGGGGGGTGGGCGGGTGACAATGACGCTTCACCCACCCAATTTGATGAACACAAGGTGCTTTTATTTTGAAAAAAAGATCGCAGGGGGGGGGGGAGATACATTGTGGGGGTGGGGGGTGACATAAGGTTGGACGTGGGTGATGGCTATCCTGACTATGGTGGGGTTGCGGGGGGTGGGCGGGTGACAATGACGCTTCACCCACCCAATTTAATGAACACAAGGTGCTTTTATTTTGAAAAAAATATCGCAGGGGGGGGGGGGGGGGTGACATAAGGTTGGACGTGGGTGACGGCTATCCTGACTACGGTGGGGGTGCGGGGGGTGGGCGGGTGACAATAATGCTTCGCCCACCCAATTTGATGAACACAAGGTGCTTTTATTTTGAAAAAAAGATCGCAGGGGGGGGATACATTGTGGGGGGGGTGACATAAGGTTGGACATGGGTGACGGCTATCCAGACTACGGTGGGGGTGCAGGGGGGTGGGCGGGTGACAATGACGCTTCACCCACCCAATTTGGTGAACACAAGGTGCTTTTATTTTGAAAAAAAGATCGCAGGGGGGGGGGGTGTGTGACATAAGGTTGGACGTGGGTGACGGCTACCCTGACTACGGTGGGGTTACGGGGGGTGGGCGGGTGACAACGACGCTTCATCCACCCAATTTGATGAACACAAGGTGCTTTTATTTTGAAAAAAAGATCGCAGGGGAGGGGGAGATACATTGTGGGGGGGATGACATAAGGTTGGACGCGGGTGACGGCTATCCTGACTACGGTGGGGGTGCGGGGGAGGGGTGGGCGGGTGACAATGACGCTTCACCCACCCAATTTGATGAACACAAGGTGCTTTTATTTTGAAAAAAAGATCGCAGGGGGGGGAGATACATTGTGGAGGGGAAGACATCAGGTTGGATGTGGGTGACGGCTATCCTGACTACGGTGGGGGTGCGGGGGGTGGGCGGGTGACAATGACGCTTCACCCACCCAATTTGATGAACACAAGGTGCTTTTATTTTGAAAAAAAGATCGCGGGGGGGGGGGGGGGGAGATACATTGTGGGGGGTTGACATAAGGTTGGACATGGGTGACGCCTATCCTGACTATGGTGGGGGTGCAGGGGGGTGGGCGGGTGACAATGACGCTTCACCCACCCAATTTGATGAACACAAGGTGCTTTTATTTTGAAAAAAAGATCGCAGGGGGGGGGGTGACATAAGGTTGGACGTGGGTGACGGCTATCCTGACTACGGTGGGGGTGCGGGGGGTGGGCGGGTGACAATGATGCTTCGCCCACCCAATTTGATGAACACAAGGTGCTTTTATTTTGAAAAAAAGATCGCAGGGGGGGGATACATTGTGGGGGGGGTGACATAAGGTTGGACATGGGTGACGGCTATCCAGACTACGGTGGGGGTGCAGGGGGTTGGAATGGGTGACAATGACGCTTCACCCACCCAATTTGGTGAACACAAGGTGCTTTTATTTTGAAAAAAAGATCGCAGGGGGGGGGGTGTGTGACATAAGGTTGGACGTGGGTGACGGCTACCCTGACTACGGTGGGGTTACGGGGGGTGGGCGGGTGACAACGACGCTTCATCCACCCAATTTGATGAACACAAGGTGCTTTTATTTTGAAAAAAAGATCGCAGGGGAGGGGGAGATACATTGTGGGGGGGATGACATAAGGTTGGACGCGGGTGACGGCTATCCTGACTACGGTGGGGGTGCGGGGGGGTGGGCGGGTGACAATGACGCTTCACCCACCCAATTTGATGAACACAAGGTGCTTTTATTTTGAAAAAAAGATCGCAGGGGGGGGGGGGGGTGACATAAGGTTGGACGTGGGTGACGGCTATCCTGACTACGGTGGGGGTGCGGGGGGTGGGCGGGTGACAATGATGCTTCGCCCACCCAATTTGATGAACACAAGGTGCTTTTATTTTGAAAAAAAGATCGCAGGGGGGGGATACATTGTGGGGGGGGTGACATAAGGTTGGACATGGGTGACGGCTATCCAGACTACGGTGGGGGTGCAGGGGGGTGGGCGGGTGACAATGACGCTTCACCCACCCAATTTGGTGAACACAAGGTGCTTTTATTTTGAAAAAAAGATCGCAGGGGGGGGGTGTGTGACATAAGGTTGGACGTGGGTGACGGCTACCCTGACTACGGTGGGGTTACGGGGGGTGGGCGGGTGACAACGACGCTTCATCCACCCAATTTGATGAACACAAGGTGCTTTTATTTTGAAAAAAAGATCGCAGGGGAGGGGGAGATACATTGTGGGGGGGATGACATAAGGTTGGACGCGGGTGACGGCTATCCTGACTACGGTGGGGGTGCGGGGGAGGGGTGGGCGGGTGACAATGACGCTTCACCCACCCAATTTGATGAACACAAGGTGCTTTTATTTTGAAAAAAAGATCGCAGGGGGGGGAGATACATTGTGGAGGGGAAGACATCAGGTTGGACGTGGGTGACGGCTATCCTGACTACGGTGGGGGTGCGGGGGGTGGGCGGGTGACAATGACGCTTCACCCACCCAATTTGATGAACACAAGGTGCTTTTATTTTGAAAAAAAGATCGCGGGGGGGGGAGATACATTGTGGGGGGGATGACATAAGGTTGGACATGGGTGACGCCTATCCTGACTATGGTGGGGGTGCAGGGGGGTGGGCGGGTGACAATGACGCTTCACCCACCCAATTTGATGAACACAAGGTGCTTTTATTTTGAAAAAAAGATCGCAGGGGGGGGGGGGTGACATAAGGTTGGACGTGGGTGACGGCTATCCTGACTACGGTGGGGGTGCGGGGGGGGGGTGGGCGGGTGACAAAGACACTTCACCCACCCAATTTGATGAACACAAGGTGCTTTTATTTTGAAAAAAAGATCGCAGGGGGGGATACATTGTGGGGGGAATGACATAAGGTTGGACGAGGGTGACGGCTATCCTGACTACGGTGGGGGTGAGAAGGGTGGGCGGGTGACAATGACGCTTCACCCACCCAATTTGATGAACACAAGGTGCTTTTATTTTGAAAAAAAGATCGCAGGGGGGGATACATTGTGGGGGGAATGACATAAGGTTGGACGAGGGTGACGGCTATCCTGACTACGGTGGGGGTGAGAAGGGTGGGCGGGTGACAATGACGCTTCACCCACCCAATTTGATGAACACAAGGTGCTTTTATTTTGAAAAAAAGATCGCAGGGGGGGGGGAGATACATTGTGGGGGGGATGACATAAGGTTGGACGTGGGTGACGGCTATCCTGACTATGGTGGGTGTGCGGGGGGTCGGCGGGTGATAATGACGCTTCACCCACCCAATTAGATGAACACAAGGTGCTTTTATTTTGAAAAAAAGATCGCAAATATCTGACATTTTTGGCAACTTTTCAAGGTGTTTTTTTTTTTGTTTTTGCTATTGCAATGAAAAAAACGTTGATTTCGCTTCATGAGCACTGCAAAAAAAAAACGAGAAAAAAAAACTCTGGTCATAATGTATGCTCGTAAACCTCCACGAGGTATCCCAGCAGACATCTTGCGGAGTAACCGCGGGCAACGGTGTACGAACCCCAAAACCAATGAAGTTGTGTAAATGGTAAATAAAAACAGAATACAATGATTTGCAAATCCTTTTCAACTTATATTCAATTGAATAAACTGCAAAGACAAAATATTTAACATTGTTTTTTTTTTATAGCAAATTTTAGCTCATTAATAGTTGCAACATGCTTCAAAATAAGCTGGCACAAGTGGCAAAACAGACTGAGAAAGTTAAGGAATCCTCATCTAAGGCTTATCTGGAAGATCCCACAGGTGAACAGGCTAATTGGGAACAGGTGGGTGCCGTGATTGGGTATAAAAGCAGCTTCCATGAAATGCTCAGTCGTTCACAAACAAGGACGGGGCGAGAGTCACCACCTTGTCAAGAAACGCGCGAGCAAATTGTCCAACAGTTTAAGAAAAAACATTTCTCAACGAGCTATTGTAAGTAATTTAGGGATTTCACCATCTACGGTCCGTAATAACATCGAAAGGTTCAGGGAATCTGGAGAAATTACTGCACGTAAGTGATGATGTTACCGACCAGGCAGTACTTCATCAAAAAGCGACTTCAGTGTGTAAAGGATATCACCACATGGTCTCAGGAACACTTCAGAAAACCACTGTCAGTAACTACAGTTGGTCGCTACATCCGTAAGCGCAAGTTAAAACTCTACTATGCAAAGCCAAAGCCATTTATCAACAACACCCAGAAACGCCGCCGACTTCGCTGGGCCCGAACTCTTCTAAGATGGACTGATGCAAAGTGGAAAAGTGTTCTGACGAGTCCACATTTGACCATCCAGACTGTTATCGACGCAAAGTTCAAAAGCCAGCATCTGTGATGGTATGGGGGTGCATTAGTGCCCAAGGCATAGGTAACTTACACATCTGTGAAGGCACCATTAATGCTGGAAGGTACATACAGGTTTTGGAACAACATATGCTGCCATCTAAGCGCCGTCTTTTTCATGGACGCCCCTGCTTATTTCAGCAAGACAATGCCAAGCCACATTCAGCACGTGTTACAACAGCGTGGCTTCTTAAAAAAAAGAGTGCAGGTACTTTCCTGGCCCGCCTGCAGTCCAGACCTGTCTTCCATGGAAAATGTGTGGCGCATTATGAAGCGTAAAATACGACAGCGGAGACTCCGGACTGATGAACGACTGAAGCTCTACATAAAACAAAAATGGGAAAGAATTCCACTTTCAAAGCTTCAACAATTAGTTTCCTCAGTTCCCAAAACGTTTATTGAGTGTTGTTAAAAGAAAAGGTGATGTAACACAGTGGTGAACATGCCCTTTCCCAACTACTTTGGCACGTGTTGCAGCAGTGAAATTTTCAGTTAGTTTCTATTTGCAAAAAAAAATAAAGTTTATGAGTTTGAACATCAAATATCTTGTCTTTGTAGTGCATTCAACTGAATATGGGTTGAAAAGGATTTTTAACATATTTTACTATTTATATTACTGTATCATTGTGTATGCACCTTAGGGGATCTGCTCCAATTTCCTTGTTCTTTGAACCTGTTCACTGTAATGAAAACAATAAAAAACTGTATTCTCTTCTAAAATAGAGCAAAAGCTGGAAGAGTTACATGAATGTATATATACACACACACACACACACACACACACACACACACACGCACACACACAAAGAGAGAGTCTGAAAAGTTGCTTGCGTCATTCTGTTTCGCTTCAAGGGCGAACAGCTTATCCAGTTGTCATCTTCCAATCAGCTCGCTGAATTGACATGTTTCTCTTATCTCTATTTCGCTTGCCCAAATCCCCCCCCCCCCTTTCCCCCCTCCCCGCCCCCTCGCCCTCACAGGCCAGTTGGAGGATGAGCGTCTGGCCTGCGCCCATCAGGCTGAAGCTTTCACACGTCAAATCCAGAATCTGCAAGGTAACCCCGAAAGAGTCTCAGATTCAACACGTTAGAGCATAAAATTGAACAGGTTCGACATTTTTACCGTTAAAAATACGACATCGGGTATCCTCGGGCCTTGTTGATTTAATTCGGATTGCTCATATTTGTTTTTAGTGACACAAGCCTTTTTTAAATTACATTTTGTCCATTTTTATATTTATTTTTGGCTAGAAATAAATGTATACTGCCTATGTATTTGTTACATGCTCATATATAATAATATTACATTATAAATCGTGTTTTAGAAATATATATATATATATATATATACATATATATTAAATACAAACACATATATACATACATGTATTTGTATGTATACATACACACACACATATTTACATATACACACTTACATATATACACACATACATATATATGTACACACACATACATACAAATGTACATATATACATATACATACACATATTATACATATGGACATAAATACATTTTTACATCCATATATACATACATATATATACACTTATACATACATACATACATATAAGTACACTTATACATACATACACATATACATACATATATATATATATACACATACATATACACACATATATACATATATATATATATATACACACACACACACACACATATATATATATATATATACACATACATATATAAACATACATATATATGGATATTTACATATTCATACACAAATATATAAACAAATATGTACATAAATAAATATTTACATACATATATACTTATCTACACGTATACACACACATATCTACACATTCATACTTATCTACATGTATATACACATATATACACACATATACATATATACACACGTATATACACATATACATACATATATATTCATATATATTGTCACACACACAAACATATATATATATATATATATACATATACATATACACATATATATATATAAACATATATATACATATACATATATATACATACATATATATATATACATATATATATATATACACACACACATGTATATATATATATATACATATGTACATGTATATATATGTATGTGTACATAAACACATATGTACATGTACATATATATATATACATGTGTGTGTATATATATATATATATATATATATATATATATATATATATATATATATATATATATATATATATATATATATATATATATATATATATATATATATATATATATATATGCACCTGGGGATAGGTTGATTGGCAACACTAAAATTGGCCCTAGTGTGTGAATGTGAGTGTGAATGTTGTCTGTCTATCTGTGTTGGCCCTGTGATGAGGTGGTGACTTGTCCAGGGCGTACCCTGCCTTCCGCCCGATTGTAGCTGAGATAGGCGCCAGCGCCCCCCGCGATCCCGAAAGGGAATAAGCGGTAGAAAATGGATGGATGGATGGGTATATATATATATATATATATATATATATATATATATATATATATATATATATATACACATACATATATATATACGTATATATGAATCAGGACTGTTAACCATAACGCGTTAACGCAAAAAAATAATTATGGCCTTATAAAATATGAATGAAGATGAATCACTTCCGCATTAGTACCCAAATATTGGGGTTTTTCTTCAGCAAATTTTATTCATGCAGGCAAATAACTCGTGATTAATCATAGGTTTGTAGTGTGATTAATCTGATTTAAAAAAATAATTCCTTGACAGCCCCAATATATATATATATATTTACATATTATACAATTATAAGTTTTATTAGAATATATAATATAGTAAAATAAATTAAATAATTACAATGTCTCAAAAATTAAGTAAAACAATAAAAACGTTTTAATTTTTTAAATAATTGTACATTAAAAGTTGGATTTTAAATGTTTTTCATTTTGTTATAAATGTATTCAAATGTTTGAATATTTTTAAATAAAAATAAAATCATACACATAAATTTGATTAAAATAACACCACATACAAATATAAGAGTAAGGAATAATGACAATAAAGCTCATTATTGGATAATATACCATTTTAAAGACATTTTAAATATTATGCGGCATATATGAGGGTCAATTTGGAACACCAAACTATGTTTTTAAATTGTTATCTTACCTGAGAAATGCTTAAAATGGTGTTCTTCTTTTAAAAAAAGTATTAACAGCTGACATATAGATTTCAGTGAAACATTTTAAAAACGTTCCTGTATGACATTCTGACTACTAAATTGCATTTGTACTCAAATATTGTGATATTTTATTCATCAAATGTTTTTAATGCAAGCAAATAACCCTTAATTTATTATAGATTTACAGTGATTAATCGCATTGAAAAAAAAAAAAAAAAAAAAAAAAATCGCCTGACAGCCCTAATATAAATTTTAAATATTTTTGTATTTTTTTTAAATATTATAAATGCATAATTTTTATTAAACAACCCCAAAAGGGAAACACGATAAAAAAAAATGGATGGATGGAATATAATATTGTAAAATAATTAAAATGTCCCAAAAAATAAGTACATCAAAACTTAATTTAAAAAAAAATAATTGTTCCCTGGACTAGTCGCTACTTCATCACGGGCCAATCATTTTCTTACAAATGTATTAAATTGTTTAAATCATTTGAAAAAAAACCCAAAAAAACATACATTAATTTTTCTTTTATATAAATATAGGTTTTTAGTTTTCATATTATACATATATTATTTTTATCATGATATATAATATAGTAAAATAAATGCAATAATGAAAATGTCCCCCAAAAATTAAGTATATAAAAACATGTGATTTTACTGTATTGATATTTTCAAAATAATTACATTACATATTAAAAATCTGATTATTTAAAAAAAAAAAAAATTCTTAAAAAGGTTTAAATAATTTTAAATTAAAAAAAACATACATGCAGGTTCAGTGTAATTAAAATAACACCACATACAAATTTACTCGTGTATTTGTATGTGGTGTTATTTTAATTGACAATATACCATTTTAAAAACATTTTAAATATTATGCGGCATATATGGGGGTCAAATTGGAACACCAAACTATTTTCTTAAATGGTTATCCTACCTGAAAAATGCTTAAAATGGCGTTTATCTTTTAAAAAAATGAATAACAGCAGACATACGACATATGACTTTTGTAGGATTTCCAGTCTAATTCTCAAAAACGACCATTTTTGGGGGCATTTAGCAGGCACGTCGTGCTTTGAAGACAGCGGATGGATTTGGGCAAATGTTATAAGCTTGTGACTACAGGACTAAAAGTATAAAGTATGGGAGACGCTGCAAGTGTGGAGCTGCAAGATATTTGCTGACAAAGCGAGTGTGACACATCTGCAGATACCGATGCCAAGCTGCCAGCGCTATTACATTGCTATCATTGAGCTGGAAGGAAAAATATTCCTCCTAAAAATACGCAGTGGCGGGGGGGGGAAAAAAGCATGGGTTGCCATCCGTTACATCAGCTCCTACACACACACACACACACACACACACACACACACACACACACACACACACACACACACACACACACACACACACACACACACACACACACACACGTTTTTCGTACCTTCTTGAGACCTGAGAACCCCCCTTTCTAGATATATAAAGATGTGTATTTATAACATGAAAAATATATAAATACCAAGCAAACATAAAAAAAAACTTGAAATTTCACAAGAAAAAGGTCACCATTTCACAAGAAAAACTTAGAATTTTGGCAGTATTATAATAAAAGTCATATTTTTTTACTCAACAACAGTCGCAAAGTTAGAATTTTGGCAGTTTTAGGAAAAGAGTCGTAATTTTACTCGACAAAAGTCACAATTTCATAAGAACACTTAAAAATGTTGGAAACTTTATGAAAAGAGTCGTAATTTTACTCGACAAAAGTGACAATTTTATCAATCAATCAATCAATCAATGTTTACTTATACAGCCCTAAATCACTAGTGTCTTAAAGGAAGAAGACTTTAACATTTTAGCAATTTTATGAAAAGAGTTGTCATTTTACTCGACAAACGTCGCAATTTTAGGAGAAAACTGGAACACTTTGGCAATATTTTATCAACAACCTGAATTTTACTCAAAAAATGTCACAGTTTTACAAGAACGACAAAAAAATTGGCAATATTGTGATAAAAGTCAGAGTTTTATGACAAATGTCACCATTTTGCATTAAAAAGTAATAATGAAAGACTATGAGAAATACTTCCCAGTTTTATTACAAAAAAATTGATACCTTGTGAGAAAAAGACAGCTTTTAGTACATTTTTTGTTTGTAATTGTTTTTTAATCTTCATTATTTACTTCAAGTTATTACAGTCTGTCTCGATACCCATATTTATTTAATTAGTTTTATTTAACTTTGGCCAAAATTTCTTACGCACACTTGTTATTTCATATGTTGACCAGGAGGTGCAAATGAGACATTCTCTATTAGATGCAATGGTTTTCCGTATTGGGACCATGATTTATGTCCTCACTTGTTCACACCTCCTCATATGGAAGCTACTCTTCCTTGTTGATGTCTCAAGAAGGGCAGGAATACAAGAAAACACACACACACACACACACACACACACACTTGTATTTCTTACCTTCTTGAGACCTCCGAATATTGCCTACCTCTTCAGGACCACCCTTTCTAGATATATAAAGATGTGTATTTACAACATAAATAATATATGCTTACTATGCAAATATAAAAAAATTTGAAATTTCACAAGAAAAACTTAGAATTTTGGCAGTATTATAATAAAAGTCATCTTTTCTACTCAACAACAGTCGCAAAGTTAGAATTTTGGCAGTTTCATGAAAAGAGTCGTAATTTTTCTCGACAAAAGTCACAATTTCATAAGAACACTTAAAAATGTTGGAAACTTTATGAAAAGAGTTGTAATTTTACTCGACAAAAGTGACAATTTTATCAATCAATCAATCAATCAATGTTTACTTATATAGCCCTAAATCACTAGTGTCTTAAAGGAAGAAGACTTTAACATTTTAGCAATTTTTTGAAAAGAGTTGTCATTTTATTTGACAAACGTCGCAATTTTAGGAGAAAACTGGAACACTTTGGCAATATTTTATCAAAAACCTGAATTTTACTCAAAAAATGTCACAATTTTACAAGAACGACAAACAAGTTAGCAATATTGTGATAAAAGTCAGAATATTATGACAAATGTCAGAATTTTGGATTAAAAAGTAATAATGAAAGACTATGAGAAATACATCCCAGTTTTATTACAAAAAAATTGATACCTTGTGAGAAAAAGACTGCTTTTAGTACATTTTTTGTTTGTAATTGTTTTTTAATCTTCATTATTTACTTCAAGTTATTACAGTCTGTCTCGATACCCATATTTATTTAATTTGTTTTATTTAATTTTGGCCAAAATTTCTTACGCACACTTGTTATTTCATATGTTGACCAGGGGGTGCAAATGAGACATTCTCTATTAGATGCAATGGTTTTCCGTATTGGGACCATGATTTATGTCCTCACTTGTTCACACCTCCTCATATGGAAGCTACTTTTCCTTGTTGATGTCTCAAGAAGGGCAGAAATACAAGAAAACACACACACACACACACTTTTGTATTTCTTACCTTCTTGAGACCTCCGAATATTGCCTACTTCTTCAGGACCACCCTTTCTAGATATATAAAGATGTGTATTTACAACATTAATAATATATACATACTATGCAAACATAAAAAAACTTGAAATTTCACAAGAAAAAGGTCACCATTTCACAAGAAAAACTTAGAATTTTGGCAGTATTATACTAAAAGTCATCTTTTCTACTCAACAACAGTCGCAAAGTTAGAATTTTGGCAGTTTTATGAAAAGAGTCGTAATTTTACTCGACAAAGGTCACAATTTCACAAGAACACTTAAAATGTTGGCAACTTTATTAAAAAGAGTTGTAATTTTACTCGACAAAAGTGACAGTTTTATAAGAAAACTTTAGAATTTGGGCAATTTTACTCAACAAACGCCACAATTTGATGAGAAAACTGGAACACTTTTGCCATTTTTCTCAAAAAAATTTCACAATTTTACAGGAACAACAAACAAATTTGCAATATTGTGATGAAAGTCAGAGTTTTATGACAAATGTCACAGATTTGCATTTAAAAGTAATAATTTTATGAGAAAATATTGCAATATTACAGACAGAAAGAATGTGAGAAATACTTCCCAGTTTTATTACAAAAAAGTCGACAGTTTGTGAGAAAAAGACTGCTTTTAGTACATTTTTTGTTTGTAATTGTTTTTTTAATCTTCATTATATACTCCAAGTTATTACAGTACCCATATTTGTTTAATTTGTTTTATTTAATTTTGGCCAAAGGGGGCACATTTCAATTTCTTACGCACACTTGTTATTTCATATGTTGACCAGGGGGTGCAAATGAGACATTCTCTATTAGATGCAATGGTTTTCCGTATTGGGACCATGATTTATGTCCTCACTTGTTCACACCTCCTCATATGGAAGCTACTCTTCCTTGTTGATGTCTCAAGAAGGGCAGGAATACAAGAAAACACACACACACACACACACACACACACACACGTTTTTCATACCTTTTTGAGACCTGAGAACCCCCCTTTCTAGGTATATAAAGATGTGTATTTACAACATTAATAATACATACATACTATGCAAACATAAAAAAAATTGAAATTTCACAAGAAAAAGGTCACCATTTCACAAGAAAAACTTAGAATTTTGGCAGTATTATAATAAAAGTCATATTTTTTTACTCAACAACAGTCCAATTTTAGAATTTTGGCACTTTTATGAAAAGAGTCGTAATTTTACTCGAGAAAAGTGACAATTTTATAAGAAGACTTTAAAATTTTGGCAATTTTATGAAAAGAGTTGTAATTTTACTCGACAAAAGTGACAATTTCATCAATCAATCAATCAATCAATGTTTACTTATATAGCCCTAAAACACTAGTGTCTTAAAGGAAGAAGACTTTAACATTTTAGCAATTTTATGAAAAGAGTTGTCATTTTATTTGACAAACGTCGCAATTTTAGGAGAAAACTGGAACACTTTGGCAATATTTTATAAACAACCTGAATTTTACTCAAAAAATGTCACAATTTTACAAGAACGACAAACAAATTGGCAATATTGTGATAAAAGTCAGAGTTTTATGACAAATGTCACCATTTTGCATTAAAAAGTAATAATGAAAAAATATGAGAAAAACTTCCCAGTTTTATTACAAAAAAATTGATACCTTGTGAGAAAAAGACTGCTTTTAGTACATTTTTTGTTTGTAATTGTTTTTTAATCTTCATTATTTACTTATTATTACAGTCTGTCTCGATACCCATATTTATTTAATTAGTTTTATTTAATTTTGGCCAAAATTTCTTACGCACACTTGTTATTTCATATGTTGACCAACCTCCCTCCTTTTTGGGACCACCCTCATTTTGATAAATTTCACCACCAGGGGATGCAAATGAGACATTCTCTATTAGATGCAATGGTTTTCCGTATTGGGACCATGATTTAAGTCCTCACTTGTTCACACCTCCTCATATGGAAGCTACTCTTCCTTGTTGATGTCTCAAGAAGGGCAGGAATACAAGAAAACACACACACACACACACTTTTGTATTTCTTACCTTCTTGAGACCTCCGAATATTGCCTACTTCTTCAGGACCACCCTTTCTAGATATATAAAGATGTGTATTTACAACATAAATAATATATACATACTATGCAAACATAAAAAAACTTGAAATTTCACAAGAAAAAGGTCACCATTTCACAAGAAAAACTTTGAATTTTGGCAGTATTATAATAAAAGTCATATTTTCTACTCAACAACAGTCGCAAAGTTAGAATTTTGGCAGTTTTATGAAAAGAGTTGTAATTTTACTCGACAAAGGTCACAATTTCACAAGAACACTTAAAAATGTTGGCAACTTTATTAAAAAGAGTTGTAATTTTACTCGACAAAAGTGACAGTTTTATAAGAAAACTTTAAAATTTGGGCAATTTTACTCAACAAACGCCACAATTTGATGAGAAAACTGGAACACTTTGGCCATTTTTCTCAAAAAAAATTCACAATTTTACAGGAACGACAAACAAATTTGCAACATTGTGATGAAAGTCAGAGTTTTATGACAAATGTCACAGATTTGCATTTAAAAGTAATAATTTTATGAGAAAATATTGCAATATTACAGACAGAAAGAATGTGAGAAATACTTCCCAGTTTTATTTAAAAAAAGTCGTCACCTTGTGAGAAAAAGACTGCTTTTAGTAAATTTTTTGTTTGTAATTGTTTTTTTAATCTTCATTATATACTTCGAATTATTACAGTACCCATATTTGTTTAATTTGTTTTATTTAATTTTGGCCAAAGGGGGCACATTTCAATTTCTTACGCACACTTGTTATTTCATATGTTGACCAGGGGGTGCAAATGAGACATTCTCTATTAGATGCAATGGTTTTCCGTATTGGGACCATGATTTATGTCCTCACTTGTTCACACCTCCTCATATGGAAGCTACTTTTCCTTGTTGATGTCTCAAGAAGGGCAGGAATATAAGAAAACAAACACACACACACACACACACACACACACACACTTACACACTTACACACTTACATGCCGCTGCTGGTGTCCCCCTACAGCCCAGCTGCGCTCGGTGCAGGAAGAGATGGACAGCCTGGAGGAGGAGAAGGAGAGCGAGCTGGCCGAGGCCCAGGAGGAGCTGCGGGTGGCCCAGGAGGAGGTGCTCCTCCTCCAGCAGGCGGCCGAGGAGGCGGCGGGCGAGCGGGAGAACGACATCGCCTCCCTGCAGGAGGAGCTGTGCCGGCGGCGGGCCGAGCTGCAGCGCCTGAGCGAGGAGACGCAGGAGTACGAGCTGGAGATCACCACGCTGAGGGCCGAGATCAGCATGAAGAGCCAGCGCAGGGAGGCGGAGAGGAGGGAGGGTAAGCAGCAGGCCTTTAAAGATCCCTTCATGGATGAAATGACCATGGCGTACACACGTCCACCTCACCTGGTCAGCGGTCAATCACTGAGCACACACACGTTATACGCTCCAAACCACAGTCCAAATAGCACCTGCAAACTATAAAAATGAGGTGTTGCGTGTGATCTACTAAGACGGCGTGTGTGCAATTGATAACAAGTGCAAACGTGACGCAGACCGGCCTATTCAAATGAGGCTTTTGCGTGTGCTTTAGCCGTCACCATGGAGACACTCATTTTCCTCCACATTTATGAGAGGCGCAGCGGTGGTGTGAGGGGATGTCTGCATCCACACGCAATACATTTTTCACTGTATATATATATATATATATATATATATATATATATATATATATATATTAAATTGGCCCTAGTGTGTGAATGTGGGTGTGAATGTTGTCTGTCTATCTGTGTTGGCCCTGCGATGAGGTGGCGACTTGTCCAGGGTGTACGCTGCCTTCCGCCCGATTGTAGCTGAGATAGGCGCCAGCGCCCCCCGCGACCCCGAAAGGGAATAAGCGGTAGAAAATGGATGGATGGATATATAGATATATTAAAATATGTACAGTCATATATTTACATATAAACACGTAAATGTGTAAAGATACATACATACATACATACATATATATAAACACGTAAATGTGTAAAGATACATACATACATATATATACACACTTCAATGTATATACAAATACATAAAAATACATATATATATATATATACATATACATACATACATACATACATACATACATACATACATACATACATACATATATATATATATATATATATATATATATATATATATATATATATATATATATATATATATATATA
>NC_084613.1:12155780-12185780 GCF_033978795.1 Nerophis ophidion | reverse complement strand
AATTGACTGTGTGTCGCTTTTAAAAGTGCTCCTCCTCTGGTCAACATATGAAATAACAAGTGTGTGTAAGAAATTGAAATGCTCCTCCTCTGGCCAAAATTAACTTAAAAAAAAATATATGTATATAGAGACATACTGTAATAACTTGAAGTAAATAATGATGATTAAAAATCAATTACAAAGAAAAAATAAAATACAATTAACTAAAAGCAGTCTTTTTCTCATAATGTGTCTTCTCATCTTCTTTCCATTTCTGTAATATTGCAATATTTTCTGTAAAATTATGAATCTCCGATGTAAAATTATAATATTTTGTTGCAAAATTCAGATTAATATTATGATATTGCCAAAATATTAAAGTTTTCTTTTAACATTGTGACTTTTTTCGGGTAAAATTATGACTCTTTTTGTAAAATTGCCAAAATGTTAAGCTTTTCTTGTAAAATTGCGATTGTTATCGGGTAATATTCCCAACTTTTACCATAATATTGCACAAATGTTCAGTTTTTATTGTCAAATTTTGACTTGCGTTGAGTAAAATGACGACTTTTGTTATAATACCGCCAAAATTCTACATTTTTCTCGTGAAATTGTCACCTTTTTCTTGTGAAATTCCAACTCATTTGTCACAACAAGTTTTTTTAATTTTAATAGTATGTATATATTATTGTTGTTGCAAGTACAAATCTTTATATATCTAGAATAGAGACATATTGTAATAACTTGAAGTAAATAATGACAATCAAAAATCAATTACAAACAAAAAATAAAATTTAAATAAATTAACTTTTGCAGTCTATTTCTCATAATGTGTCTTCTCATCTTCTTTCCGTTTCTGTAATATTGCAATATTTTCTGTAAAATTATGACTCTCCGATGTAAAATTATTACTTTTTATTGCAAAATTCTGATTATTATTATTATAATATTGCCAAAATGTTAAATATTGTGACTTTTGTCTGGTAAAATTACAACTCTTTTTGTAAAATTGCCAAAATGTTAAGCTTTTGTTGTAAAATTGCGACTGTTATTGAGTAAAATTCCATTTTTTAGCATAGTATTGCACAAATGTTCAGTTTTTCTTGTCAAATTTTGACTTGCGTTGAGTAACATGAAGACTTTTGTTATAATACCGCCAAAATTCTACATTTTTCTCATGAAATTGTCACCTTTTTCTTATGAAATTCCAACTCATTTGTCACAACAAGCTTTTTTATATTTGCATAGTACGTATATATACAGTGGGGCAAAAAAGTATTTAGGCAGCCACCGATTGTGCAAGTTCTCCCACTTAAAATGATGACAGAGGTCTGTAATTTTCATCATAGGTACACTTCAACTGTGAGAGACAGAATGTGAAAAAAAAATCCAGGAATTCACATTGTAGGAATTTTAAAGAATTTATTTGTAAAATATGGTGGAAAATAAGTATTTGGTCAACCATTCAAAGCTCTCATTGATGGAAGGATGTTTTGGCTCAAAATCTCTTTCGATACATGGCCCCATTCATTCTTTCCTTAACACGGATCAATCGTCCTGTCCCCTTAGCAGAAAAACAGCCCCAAAGCATGATGTTTCCACCCCCATGCTTCACAGTAGGTATGGTGTTCTTGGGATGCAACTCAGTATTCTTCTTCCTCCAAACACGACGAGTTGAGTTTGTACCAAAATGGATACATGGATGATACAGCAGAGGATTGGGAGAATGTCATGTGGTCAGATGAAACCAAAATAGAACTTTTTCGTATAAACTCAACTCGTCGTGTTTGGAGGAAGAAGAATACTGAGTTGCATCCCAAGAACACCACACCTACTGTGAAGCATGGGGGTGGAAACATCATGCTTTGGGGCTGTTTTTCTGCTAAGGGGACAGGACGATTGATCCGTGTTAAGGAAAGAATGAATGGGGCCATGTATCGTGAGATTTTGAGCCAAAACCTCCTAAGCAGGGAAACCCAGACTTCCCTCTCCCCAGCCACTTCGTCTAGCTCTTCCCGGGGGATCCCGAGGCGTTCCCAGGCCAGCCGGGAGACATAGTCTTCCCAACGTGTCCTGAGTCTTCCCCGTGGCCTCCTACCGGTTGGACGTGCCCTAAACACCTCCCTAGGGAGGCGTTCGGGTGGCATCCTGACCAGATGCCCGAACCACCTCCTCTGGCTCCTCTCGATGTGGACGAGCAGCGGCTTTACTTTGAGTTCCTCCCGGATGGCAGAGCTTCTCACCCTATCTCTAAGGGAGAGCCCCGCCACACGGCGGAGGAAACTCATTTCGGCCGCTTGTACCCGTGATCTTATCCTTTCGGTCATGACCCAAAGCTCATGACCATAGGTGAGGATGGGAACGTAGATCGACCGGTAAATTGAGAGCTTTGCCTTCCGGCTCAGCTCCTTCTTCACCACAACGGATCGGTACAACGTCCGCATTACTGAAGACGCCGCACCGATCCGCCTGTCGACCTCACGATCCACTCTTCCCTCACTCGTGAACAAGACTCCTAGGTACTTGAACTCCTCCACTTGGGGCAGGCTCTCCTCCCCAACCCGGAGATGGCATTCAGCCCTTTTCCGGGCGAGAACCACGGACTCGGACTTGGAGGTGGTGATTCTCATTCCGGTCGCTTCACACTCGGCTGCGAACCGATCCAGCGAGAGCTGAAGATCCCGGTCAGATGAAGCCATCAGGACCACATCATCTGCAAAAAGCAGAGACCTAATCCTGCGGTCACCAAACCGGAACCCCTCAACGCCTTGACTGCGCCTAGAAATTCTGTCTATAATTTATTTATTTTCCACCATAAATAAATTATTTAAAATTCCTACAATGTGAATTCCTAGATTTTTTTCCCCACATTCTGTCTCTCACAGTTGAAGTGTACCTATGATAAATATTACAGACCTCTGTCATCATTTTAAGTGGGAGAACTTGCACAATCGGTGGCTGACTAAATACTTTTTTGTCCCACTGTATTATTATTGAAAGGGTGGTCCTAAAGAGAGGCATTTTTCTCAGGTCTCCAGAAGGTCGGAAATACACAAATGTGTGTGTAAGCTCCAGGGTGGACACTGAGGGAATACACTTAATCTTGTTTCATCGCTGAAAACCCCAGCAAAAGTGTGCTTATGACTTTAGTGCAGAGAGTCCCGGGACTCACCTGACACTTGACCCCTCCTCCAGGCGACGTGGACCTGCTGAAGGAGGAGTGCCGCACGCTGAGGGACGAGTGCCAGACCCTGAAGGAGGACAACCAGCGTCTCTCGGAGAGGCTGCAGCTGCTCTGCAGACAGAGGACTTGGTGAGAGGTCAACGACCGCCTCAGTCGTCAGCTGCGCTCTAGCCAGGACACCGGAGACCCCTCGACACCGGCCACCTGTTGTGATGTTTTTGGAACACAAGGCCGGGGGGATAGCTGAAGACCTAGCGGGGTTTGAAGGAACAGATAGGAGCAATCAGTTAGGCTACGTGCGCACATCAATACCGGAGAGTCCTTAGAAACCGTTTGGAAAAAGCTGAGCGTGTCACATCCATTAAAGGGGAACATTATCACCAGACCTATGTAAGCGTCAATATATACCTTGATGTTCCAGAAAAAAGACCATATGTATTTTTTTAACCGATTTCCGAACTCTAAATGGGTGAATTTTGGCAAATGAAACGCCTTTCTATTATTTGCTCTCGGAGCGATGACGTCATAACGTGACGTCTAATAGGTAGTCGACCCCATTTTCTCAAACGCATTATAAACATCGAGTCGAATCAGCTCTGTTATTTTCCGTTTTTTCGACTTTTTACGTACTTTGGAGACATCATGCCTCGTCGGAGTGTTGTCGGAGGGTGTAACATCGTGGATTCAAGTTGATTTACGTAGAATGTGCATCTAACATGCTATTTAGGCTAGCCGTATGTACATTTGTAGCTATATTTGCAGCCAGCCTTTCTCTCCACCCACATTTAATGCCAAACAAACACTTACCAATCGACTGATTTTTAGTTGCTCTAGTGCAGGGGTAGGGAACCTGTGGCTCTTTTGATGACCGCATCTGGCTCTCAGATAAATCTTAGTTGACATTGCTTAACACGATGGGGCGGTATAGCTCGGTTGGTAGAGCGGCCGTGCCAGCAACTGAGGGTTGCAGGTTCAATCCCCGCTTCTGCCATCCTAGTCACTGCCGTTGTGTCCTTAGGCAAGACACTATACCCACCTGCACCCAGAGCCACCCACACTGCTTTAAAAATGTAACTTAGATATTGGGTTTCACTATGTAAAGCGCTTTGAATTACTAGAGAAAAGCGCTATATAAATATAATTCACCTCACACGTTTTTTCGACTGTTTCCGTACCTTGGAGACATCATGCCTCGTCGGTGTGTTGTCGGAGGGTGTAACAACACGGATTCAAGTTGATTTAAGTAGAATATGCATCGATTAGCACGGCATGCTAATCGATGCTAACATGCTATTTAGGCTATCTGTATGTACATTTGTAGCTATATTTGCAGCCAGCCTTTCTCTCCACACACATTTAATGCCAAACAAACACTTACCAATCGACGGATTTAAGTTGCTCTTGTGTCACAAGATGCGAAAGTCCTGATCGTTTGGCCTGCACATTTTACCGGCGATGCTAAAGCAGACATGGCACAGAGATGTATGGATACCCTGCCAATGCATTTCCAACGATAAAGTCAACAAAATCACAAATGTGAGTTTTGTTGATGTTATTGACTTATGTGCTAACCAGACATATTTGGTCGCGGCATGACTGCCAGCTAATCGATGCTAACATGCTATTTAGGCGAGCTGTATGTACATTTGTAGCTATATTTGCATCCAGCGTTTCCCTCCACCCACATTTAAAGCCAAACAAACACTTACCAATCGACAGACTTAAGTTGCTCTAGTGTCACAAGGTGCGAAAGTCCTGATCGTTTGGTCTGCATATTTTACCGGCGATGCTAAGACAGACATGGCACAGAGATGTATGGATATCCTGCAGATGCATTTCCAACAATAAAGTCAACGAAATCACAAAGGTGAGTTTTGTTGATGTTATTGACTTATGTGCTAATCAGACATATTTGGTCGTGGCGTGACTGCCAGCTAATCGATGCTAACATGCTATTTAGGCTAGCTGTATGTACATTTGTAGCTATATTTGCATCCAGTGTTTCCTTCCACCCACATTTAATGCCAAATAAACACTTACCAATCGACAAATTTAAGTTGCTCCAGTGTCACAATACGCGAAAGTCCCGATCGTTTGGTCTGCACATTTTACCGGCAAACATGGCCGAATAGCGTCAATAGCTTTAGTTTCTTCTTCAATTTCGTTTTCGCTATCTGCCTCCATACTCCAACCATCCGTTTAAATACACGCGTAATCTGTTGAATCGCTTAAACCGCTGAAATCCGAGTCTGAATCCGAGCTAATGTCGCTATATCTTGCTGTGCTATCTGTCTGGATAGCATGTATATCACTGGATGACATCGCAGGAAAATAGACGGTGGCTTCACAGATAGCGAAAATCAGGCACTTTAAAACCTTTTTTCGGGATATTCCACGATGGGTAAAATAAAAATAAAAAACTTTTAAGAATAAAGTAAGCCAATGGGAACTTATTTTTATTGGTTTTAACCCTTCTGAAATTGTGAATAATGTTCCCCTTTAATTACAATCAGATCTGGAAGTCCAAGCACCGTAAAATGCAACAGCAAAATTCAAGCTAATCTCTTCCTGAGACACCATAGTAAACAACAAGTGAGCGCTCTGACATTATTGGCACCTAAATGGGGAAGTGCACTTTTTTTTGGAATGTTGCCTATCATTCACAATCCTTATGAAGGACATGATTAATCATTTTTAAAATGCATTTTAAATAGTAAATACATTCGATCAAACGTCAGCTTACAATGGAGCTGTTCAATTCTGCCTATGGAGCCATTAAAAAAACCTCCATTAGTGTTTTAAATACATGATGTAAGTATATACACTATATTGTCAAAAGTATTTGGCCACCTGCCTTGACTCACATATGAACTTGAAGTGCCATCCCATTCCTTACCCATAGGGTTCAATATGAAGTCGGTCCACCTTTTGCAGCTATTACGGCTTCTGTGAAGGCTGTCCACAAGGTTGCAGAGTGTGTTTATAGGAATGTTCCACCATTCTTCCAAAAAGTGCATTGGTGAGGTCATACACTGATGATGGTCTGGCTCTCAGTTTCCGTTCTAATTCATCCCAAAGGTGTTCTATCGAGTTCAGGTCAGGACTCTGTGCAGGCCAGTCAAGTTCATCCAAACCGGACTCTGTCATCCATGTCTTTATAGACCTTGCTTTGTCCGCTGGTGCACAGTCGTGTTGGAAGACGAAAGGGCTCGCTTCAAACTGTTCTCGCACGGTTGGGAGCAATGAAATTGTCCAAATTGTTTTGGTATCCTGTAGCATTCAAAGTTCTTTTCACTGGAACCAACTCCTGAAAAACAACCCTACACCACAATTTCCTCCACTAGCAAATTTCAAACTCGGCACAATACAGTCCGAAATAGAATAGAATAGATTAGAATAGGAAGTACTTAATTGATCCCTGGGGGAAATTCAGCACCACAGTTCGCTCACAATAAACAATAACAATAATAAATAATATATAACATATATTATATATATAATATATGAATAATATAAATATATTCTACATTTAAGTGCAGTCAAGGAACATATGCATTATACAGTCTGATGGCTGTCGGTATGAAGGACCTCCTGTGTCGTTCCGTGTTACATTTTGGGAGTCTAAGCCTTCCACTGAACGTGTTCATTTTCTCCGCAAGGTCCGAGTGTAGTGGGTGGGAGGTGTTGTCCATAATGGCTAAGAGTTTTGCTAGACCTCTCCTCTCTGACACCACCACCAGAGAAATGTACCGTTCTCCTGGCAACCTCCAAACCCAGACTGGTCCATCAGACTGCAAGATGGAAAAGCGTGATTCATCACTCCAGAGAAGGTGTCTCCACTGCTCTAGAGTCCAGTGGCGAGGTGCTTTACACCACAGCATCCGACGCTTTGCATTGGACTTGGTGATATATGGCTTAGATGCAGCTGCTCGGCCATGGAATCCCATTCCATTAAGCTCTCTGCGTACTGTACGTGGGCTAATTGGAAAGTCACATGAAGTTTGGAGCTTTGAAGCAAACAGACCGTGCAGAAAGTCTTTGCATTATGTGCTTCAGCATCCGCTCTCTGTCAGTTTACGTGGCCTACCACTTGGTGGCTGAGTTGCTGTTGTTCCCAAACTCTTCACTTTTCTTATAATAAAGTTGACTTTGGAATATCTAGGAGCAAGGAAATTTCCCGACTGGATCTGTTGCACAGGTGGCATCCTAAGACAGTTCGAAGCTGGAAATCACTGAGAGCGGCCCTTTCTGTCCCAAATGTTTGTAGAAACAGTCTCAATCAATCAATGTTTATTTATATAGCCCCAAATCACAAATGTCTCAAAGGACTGCACAAATCATTACGACAACAACATCCTCGGAAGAACCCACAAAAGGGCAAGGAAAACTCACACCCAGTGGGCAGGGAGAATTCACATTCAGTGGGACGCCAGCGATAATGCTGACTATGAGAAACCTTGGAGAGGACCTCAGATGTGGGCAACCCCCCCCCCTCTAGGGGACCGAAAGCAATGGATGTCGAGCGGGTCCAACATGATACTGTGAAAGTTCAATCCATAGTGGCTCCAAGACAGCAGCGAGAGTCCCGTCCACAGGAAACCATCTGAAGCGGATCAGCAGCGTAGAGATGTCCCCAACCGATACAGGCGAGCGGTCCATCCTGGGTCTCGACTCTGGACAGTCAGTACTTCATCCATGGTCATCGGACCGGACCCCCTCCACAAGGGAGGGGGGGACATAGGAGAAAGAAAAGAAGCGGCAGATCAACTGGTCTAAAAAGGTCTATTTAAAGGCTAGAGTATACAAATGAGTTTTAAGATGAGACTTAAATGCTTCTACTGAGGTAGCATCTCGAACTGTTACCGGGAGGGCATTCCAGAGTACTGGAGCCCGAACGGAAAACGCTCTATAGCCCGCAGACTTTTTTTGAGCTCTAGGAATCACTAATAAGCCGGAGTCTTTCTCATAGTCTCCATGCCTAAGTGCCAAGTGATTAGGACACCTGATTCTGATCATTTGGATGGGTGGCAAAATACTTTCGGCAATATAGCGTAAGTTGAAAAGGATTTGCATCTCATTGTATTCTGTTTTTATTTACCATTTACACAAGGTGCCAACTTCACTGGTTTAGGGTTTTGTTATTACCGTACCCTTACGTTGGTGGCTAAATGTGATACGGTACATTTTGCACCCACAGCTCCAGCGTGTACTTGTCCCTGAAGGAGGAGGATGCTGGCGAGGGCAAAGAGACGGGCGCCGACGACGTCCTGACCGAGAGCTACATGACCATGGCCGAGTCGGACAACTGCCGTCTGGTGGACGCCTCCATCCAGAAGAACATCTCCTTCGACGGCAAACCGACGACGCCAACCGGCTGGAACGGCGGCGTCGGGGAGATCTTCTCGCTGAGGGACCAGCTGAAGCAGGCGGAGGAGAAGGCCTCGCATGTCCAGAGAGAGGTGAGGTCGAGGCGCGGACTCCCGAGTACGTGGGACGAGTGGCGGTAAAGAGCCGGCTGGTGTTTTTGCCGCAGTGTGACGGGCTGAAGCAGGAGCTGCAGCAGCTGCAGGAGCTCTACGACAGCAGTCAGAAGGAGAGGAACGAGCTGGAGGAGGAGCTTCAGCGCTGCAAGGGAGAGCTGGAGAAGTTGTCCGGGGGGGCTCAGGTAAGCCAAGCTGGGTCTCGCGGCTCCTTCCGAAACCATCGCTGAAAGACGAACACGCTAAAATACCTCGATAACCGAGGACCGCCCAGCGCATAAGCACGTCCTCACATGTTCAGAATGGCGTTTTTGTGTGTAAACGCATTTTACAGCACAGAAGGATGTACGGAACAATGCAACAAAAGGCAAAGGTTGCACAGCAACACAACGGAACAATATAACTTAAAAGTACACAGTAATGCTACACAATATTACTATAGCGTGAAAACGTGGTTTAACAAACTAAGGTAACAACAACACAATTGTACAAAATATCGTAACAAAATAACGTGATAAAATAAGGTACACAGTAATGCTACACGATATTAGTATAGTGTGAAAACGTGGTTTAACAAACTAAGGAAACATAGCAACACAATGGGACAAAATATCGTTATAAATTAACGTAATAAAATAATGTACACAGTAATGCTACACAATATTAGTAGCGTGTGAAAACATGTGGTTTAACAAACTAAGGTAACGTAACACAATGGGACAAAATATCGTAATAAAATAACGTACACAGTGATGCCATACAATATTAGTAACGTGTGAAAACATTTGTATTAACAAACTAAGGTAACATAGCAACACAATGGGACAAAATATTGCAATAAAATAACGTAACAAAATAAGGTACACAGTACTGCTACACAATATTAGTATAGTTTGAAAACGTGGTTTAACAAACTAAGGAAACATAGCAACACAATGGGGACAAAATATCGTAATAAAATAATGTGATAAAATAATGTGTGAAAACATGCGGTTTAACCAACTAAGGTAACGTAACACAATGGGACAAAATATCGTAATAAAATAACATACACAGTAATGCCATACAATATTAGTAGCGTGTGAAAACAAGTGGTTTAACAAACTAAGGTAACATAGCAACACAATGGGACAAAATATCGCAATAAAATAACGTAACAAAATAAGGTACACAGTACTGCTACACAATATTAGTATAGTTTGAACACGTGGTTTAACAAACTAAGGAAACATAGCAACACAATTGGGACAAAATATCGTGATAAAATAACGTGATAAAATAATGTAATAAAATAACGTACACAGAAATGCTACACATTATTAGTAGAGTGTGAAAACGTGGTTTAACAAACGAAGGTAACATAACACAATGGGACAATATAACATAGAAACACAATGCAACAAAGTAACTCATTGATATAAAGTTCAAACCTTATGTAACAATGTAGCAAAGAAACACAATACAACAGAGTATTTTTTTGACATAAAGTTCAAACCTTACGTAACAATGTAACATAGAAACACAATACAACAAAGTAACTCATTGATATAAAGTTCAAACCTTATGTAACAATGTAGCAAAGAAACACAATACAACAAAGTAACTTATCGATATAAAGTTCAAACCTTAAGTAACAATGTAACAAAGAAACACAATACAACAAAGTAACTTACTGATATAAAGTTCAAACCTTACGTAACAATGTAACACAGAAACACAATACAACAAAGTAACTTATTGATATGAAGTTCAAACCTTACGTAACATGTAGAAAAGTCACACAATACAACAAAGTAACTTATTGATAGAAAGATCGAACCGTATGTAACAATGTAACATAGAAACACAATACAAAAAATAACTTTTTGACATAAAGTCCAAACCATACAAAATAATGTAACATAGAAACACAATACACCAAAGTAACGTATTGACATAAAGTTCAAACCTTATGTAACAGAACCACATTACAACAAAGTAAACCTTACGTAACAATGTAACATAGAAACACAATACAACAAAGCAACTTTTTGACATAAATTTCAAATCTTACATAACAATGTAACATTGAAACACAATACAACAAAGTACCTTATTGATGTAAAGTTTAAACCATACATAACAATGTACCATAGAAACACAATACAACAAAGTCAATTACTGATATAAAGTTCAAACCTTACGTAACAATGTAACATAGAAACACAATACAACAAAGTAACTTATTGATATAAAGTTCAAACCTTACGTAACAATGTAACAAAGACACACAATACAACAAAGTAACTTAATGATATAAAGTTCAAATTTTACGTAACAATGTAACATAGAAACACAATACAACAAAGTAACTTACTGACATAAAGTTCAAAGCTTATGCAACAATGTAACAAAGAAACAATACAACAAAGTAACTTATTGACATAAAGTTCAAACCTTACATAAGAATGTAACATACAACCACAATACAACAAAGTAACGTATTGACATAAAGTTCAAACCTTATGTAACAGAACCACAATAAAACAAAGTAAACCTTACGTAACAATGTAACATTGGAACACAATACAACAAAGTAACTTTTTGACATGAAGTTCAAACCTTACGTAACAATGTAAAGGAAACACAATACAACAAAGTACCTTATTGATGTAAAGTTTAAACCTTACCTAACAATGTAACATAGAAACACAATATGATCAAGTTACTTTTTCACATAAAGTTCAAACCATGCATAACAATTTACCATAGAAACACAATACAACAAAGTAACTTACTGATATAAAGTTCAAACCTTACGTAACAATGTAACAAAGAAACACAACACAACAAAGTAACGTACAGATATAAAGTTCAAACCTTACGTAACAATGTAACAAAGAAACACAACACAACAAAATAACTTAATGATATAATGTTCAAACCTTACGTAACAATGTAACATAGAAACACAATACAACAAAGTAACTTATTGACATAAAGTTAAAACCTTACGCAACAATGTAACAAAGAAACAATACAACAAAGTAACATATTGATATAAAGTTCAAACCTTATGTAACAATGTAACAAAGAAACACAATACAACAAAGTAACTCATTGATATAAAGATCAAACCGTATGTAATAATGTAACATAGAAACACAATACAACAAATAACTTTTTGACATAAAGTCCAAACCATACATAATAATGTAACATATAAACACAATACAACAAAGTAACGTATTGACATAAAGTTCAAACCTTATGTAACAGAACCACAATACAACAAAGTAAACCTTACGTAACAATGTAACATAAAAACACAATACAACAAAGTAACTTTTTCACATAAAGTTCAAACTTTACGTAACAATGTAACAGAAACACAATACAACAAAGTACCTTATTGATGTAAAGTTTAAACCTTGCCTAACAATGTACCATAGAAACAAAATATAATCAAGTTACTTTTTCACATAAAGTTCAAACCATGCGTAACAATGTAACATAGAAACACAATACAACAAAGTAACTTATTGATATAAAGTTCAAACCTTACGTAACAATGTAACAAAGAAACACAATACAACAAAGTAACTTAATGATATGAAGTTCAAATCTTACGTAACAATGTAACATAGAAACACAATACAAAAAAGTAACTTGTTGACATAAAGTTCAAACCTTATGCAACAATGTAACAAAGAAACACAATACAACAAAGTAACGTATTGATATAAAGTTCAAAAGTTATGTAACAATGTAACAAAGAAACACAATACAACAAAGTAACTCATTGATATAAAGATCAAACCGTATGTAACAATATAACATAGACACACAATACAACAAATAACTTTTTGACATAAAGTCCAAACCATACATAGTAATGTAACATAGAAACACAATACACCAAAGTAACGTATTGACATAAAGTTCAAACCTTATGTAACAGAACCACAATACAACAAAGTAAACCTTACGTAACAATGTAACATAGAAACACAATACAACAAAGCAACTTTTTGACATAAATTTCAAATCTTACGTAACAATGTAACATTGAAACATAATACAACAAAGTACCTTATTGATGTAAAGTTCAAACCATACATAACAATGTACCATAGAAACACAATACAACAAAGTAATTTAATGATATAAAGTTCAAATTTTACGTAACAATGTAACATAGAAACACAATACAACAAGTAACTTACTGACATAAAGTTCAAACCTTATGCAACAATGTAACAAAGAAACAAAACAACAAAGTAACTTATTGACATAAAGTTCAAACCTTACATAAGCATGTAATATACAACCACAATACAACAAAGTAACGTATTGACATAAAGTTCAAACCTTATGTAACAGAACCACAATACAACAAAGTAAACCTTACGTAACAATGTAACATTGGAACACAATACAACAAAGTAACTTTTTGACATGAAGTTCAAACCTTACGTAACAATGTAAAAGAAACACAATCCAACAAAGTACTTTATTGATTTAAGTTTAAACCTTACCTAACAATGTAACATAGAAACACAATATAATCAAGTTACTTTTTCACATAAAGTTCAAACCATGCATAACAGTTTACCATAGAAACACAATACAACAAAGTAACTTACTGATATAAAGTTCAAACCTTATGTAACAATGTAACAAAGAAACACAATACAACAAAGTAACTTACTGATATAAATGTCAAACCTTACGTAACAATGTAACAAAGAAACACAATACAACAAAGTAACTTACTGATATAAAGATCAAACCGTATGTAACAATGTAACATAGAAACACAATACAACAAATAACTTTTTGACATAAAGTCCAAACCATACATAGTAATGTAACATAGAAACACAATACACCCAATTATCGTACTGAAATAAAGTTCAAACCTTATGTAACAGAACCACAATACAACAAAGTAAACCTTACGTAACAATGTAACATAAGAACACAATACAACAAAGTAACTTTTTGACATGAAGTTCAAACCTTACATAACAATGTAACAGAAACACAATACAACAAAGTACCTTATTAATGTAAAGTTTAAACCTTACCTAACAATGTAACATAGAAAAAAAATATAATCAAGTTACTTTTTCACATAAAGTTCAAACCATGCGTAACAATGTAACAAAGAAACACAATACAACAAAGTAACTTATTGATATAAAGTTCAAATCTTGCGTAACAATGTAACAAAGAAACACAATACAACAAAGTAACTTAATGATATAAAGTTCAAACCTTACGTAACAATGTAACATAGAAACACAATACAACAAAGTAACCTATTGACAAAAAGTTCAAACCTTACGCAACAATGTAACAAAGAAACACAATACAACAAAGTATCTCATTGATATAAAGATCAAACCGTAGGTAACAATGTAACATAGAAAAACAATACAACAAATAACTTTTTGACATAAAGTCCAAACCACACATAATAATGTAACATAGAAACACAATACACCAAAGTAACGTATTGACATAAATTTCAAACCTCATGTAACAGAACCACAATACAACAAAGTAAACCTTACGTAACAATGTAACATAGAAACACAATACAACAAATTAACTTTTTCACATAAAGTTCAAACTTTACGTAACAATGTAACAGAAACACAATACAACAAAGTACCTTATTGATGTAAAGTTTAAACCTTACCTAACAATGTAACATAGAAACACAATATAATCAAGTTACTTTTTCACATAAAGTTCAAACCATGCATAAAAATGTACCATAGAAACACAATACAACAAAGTAACTTACTGACATAAAGTTCAAACCTTATGTAACAATGTAACAAAGAAACACAATACAACAAAGTAACTTACTGATATAAAGTTCAAACTTTACGTAACAATGTAACATAGAAACACAATACAACAAAGTAACTTATTGACATAAAGTTAAAACCTTACGCAACAATGTAACAAAGAAACAATACAACAAAGTAAATTATTGATATAAAGTTCAAACCTTATGTAACAATGTAACAAAGAAACACAATACAACAAAGTAACTTATTGACATAAAGTCCACACCATACATAATAATGTAACATAGAAACACAATACACCAAAGTAACGTATTGACATAAAGTTCAAACCTTATGTAACAGAACCACAATACAACAAAGTAAACCTTACGTAACAATGTAACATAGAAACACAATACAACAAAGCAACTTTTTGACATAAATTTCAAATCTTACGTAACAATGTAACATTGAAACATAATACAACAAAGTACCTTATTGATGTAAAGTTCAAACCATACATAACAATGTACCATAGAAACACAATACAACAAAGTAACTTACTGACATAAAGTTCAAACCTTATGCAACAATGTAACAAAGAAACAATACAACAAAGTAACTTATTGACATAAAGTTCAAACCTTACATAAGAATGTAACATACAACCACAATACAACAAAGTAACGTATTGACATAAAGTTCAAACCTCATGTAACAGAACCACAATACAACAAAGTAAACCTTACGTAACAATGTAACATTGGAACACAATACAACAAAGTAACTTTTTGACATGAAGTTCAAACCTTACGTAACAATGTAAAAGAAACACAATACAACAAAGTACCTTATTAATGTAAAGTTTAAACCTTACCTAACAATGTAACATAGAAACAATATAATCAAGTTACTTTTTCACATAAAGTTCAAACCATGCGTAACAATGTACCATAGAAACACAATACAACAAAGTAACTTATTGATATAAAGTTCAAACCTTACGTAACAATGTAACAAAGAAACACAATACAACAAAGTAACTTAGTGATATAAAGTTCAAATCTTACGTAACAATGTAACACAGAAACACAATACAAAAAAGTAACTTGTTGACATAAAGTTCAAACCTTATGCAACAATGTAACAAAGAAACACAATACAACAAAGTAACTTATTGATATAAAGTTCAAACCTTATGCAAGAATGTAACAAAGAAACACAATGCAAAAAAGTAACTCATTGATATAAAGATCAAACTGTATGTAACAATGTAACATAGAAACCCAATACAACAAATAACTTTTTGACATAAAGTCCAAACCTTACATAATAATGTAACATAGAAACACAATACACCAAAGTAATGTATTGACATAAAGTTCAAAACTTATGTAACAGAACCACATTACAACAAAGTAAACCTTACGTAACAATGTAACATAGAAACACAATACAACAAAGTAACTTTTTGACATATAGTTCAGACCTTACGTAACAATGTAACATTGAAATAGAACATAACAAAGTACCTTACTGATTTAAAGTACGTAACAATGTACCATAGAAACACAATACAAAAACGTAACTTACTGATATAAAGTTAAAACCTTACGTAACAATGTAACAAAGAAACACAATACAACAAAGTAACTTATTGATATAAAGTTAAAACCTTACGTAACAATGTAACAAAGAAACACAATACAACAAAGTAACTTAATGATATGAAGTTCAAACCTTACGTAACAATGTAACATAGAAACACAATAGAACAAAGTAACTGATTGACATAAAGTTCAAACCTTATGCAACAATGTAACAAAGAAACAATACAACAAAGTAACGTATTGATATAAAGTTCAAAAGTTATGTAACAATGTAACAAAGAAACACAATACAACAAAGTAACTCATTGATATAAAGATCAAACCGTATGTAACAATATAACATAGACACACAATACAACAAATAACTTTTTGACATAAAGTCCAAACCATACATAATAATGTAACATAGAAACACAATACACCAAAGTAACGTATTGACATAAAGTTCAAACCTCATGTAACAGAACCACAATACAACAAAGTAAACCTTACGTAACAATGTAACATAGAAACACAATACAACAAAGTAACTTTTTGACATATAGTTCAGACCTTACGTAACAATGTAACAGAAACACAATACAACAAAGTACCTTATTGATGTAAAGTGTAAACCTTACCTAACAATGTAACATAGAAACAAAATATAATCAAGTTACTTTTTCACATAAAGTTCAAACCATGCGTAACAATGTACCATAGAAACACAATACAACAAAGTAACTTCCTGATATAAAGTTCAAACCTTACGTAACAATGTAACAAAGAAACACAATACAACAAAGTAACTTCCTGATATAAAGTTCAAACCTTAAGTAACAATGTAACAAAGAAACACAACACAACAAGTAACTTATTGCCATTTAAGTTCAAACCTTATGTTACAATGTAACAGAAACACAATACAACAAAGTAACTTATTGACATACATTTCAAACCTTACATAAGAATGTAACATACAACCACAATACAACAAAGTACCTTATTGGTATGAAGTTCAAGCCTCATGTAACCAAACAACACCGCAACATAAAAATGTACTTAACGATATAAAGTTAAAAACTTACGAAACAATGTAACAAAACAACACCCCAACACAAGAAGGTAGGTCACAAACAATGTAACCTAACACAATGTAAGATAGAAAAACAATGTGAAAAAAACGATATAGTGCAAACCTTACGTAACAATGTATGAAAACAACACCGCAACATAAGAATGTACGTTGCAAACATTGCAACATTACATAACTTAATGAAACTTGGAAACAAATGCGACACAATAATCTAATAGTTTAATGCTTTTGTTACTAAAAGCGCAAACTCTTCCCCTTAATTAATTAATAACTACATTTTATATTTCATGCGGAGTAGGGGACGCAATGCCTTCTAGTTCTTTAAGCAATTCCCTTGGCACATTCACACCTGCAATTTGCCATTCGACCAACCGTATGCCGACGACTCATCGGGTTTGAATTCTACCCGGCAACAAGTTGTGTTTTGTCTTTGCATTTCCCTGTCCTAAAATCTATTTCTGTCAACTAACACAACACCGCCTCACGCCTGCTGTACCTCCTGCCTGTTGTGTGTCTCTCTCATGGTGGCGTGTCTTTCTAACCGGCTTGGCCCCGTCCTCACTTTTTTTTTTAAATCTTGGAGCAGAGCCGCGGGAACGAGCCTCGCGACCGCCGCCGTGTCGGCGTCCTAATCTCTGAGAGACAGCGAAGCTTTAGCGCATACTGCGCGATAACGACAAACATGGCATCTTCAAGAGGGCACGGAGGAATGTGCCACCACAGTTACGCAGGCATTATTCCTTTGACTCTGTTTGCCAAAACGAGGAGCCACACTGCCACAATCATTTTAAGATGGTATATGTTTCGAAACAATAACAGTGGGTAGCACTGAGTCATAATACTAAAAGGACTGCCCTTTCCCCATCATTTAGCTGAATTATGTATTAAATGTGCGAGGTTCGACATTAGAATTGTGGTATAAAAACATGGTGCCGCGTAGCAATGGCACAAAGTAGCGTACAGAACAAGTACAAACAAATGGAACGGAGTGATTCAAACACAGAGACGTAACGTGACTGCACTGCAACGGAGTATAAGCGTGTGATGTAACAATTGGATGGGTAGCGTGTTTTGAAACCAGAAGTCATACCGATGTTTAAAGGGCGCTAACTTTCCAATGTATTTTTACACATTATGCTATGACGTAACTACGTACGCACGTAACATTAAATTCGGGTGCTGTTCGCTAATAATAGCAATTTGTATAGTTAGCGTTAGCTATCATTGAATTTATATTCTATCATCACAGCAACATAACTGCAATAGAGCTGGGCGATATGGACGATAAAGTATATCTCGATATGTTTTTACTTACACTCAAGTAAGTAAGTAAGTAATACTTCAGGATTGAATTCAACTCACCAGTGCCTCCATGGAAATGCCCCCCTCTACCTCAAGGAACTGCTCACCCCCAAATCCTCCACACGACACCTCCGCTCCGTACAGGCTAACCTCCTCCAACCTCCACGGACAAAGCTTCGAACAGTGGGAGACCGGGCTTTCTGCTCCGCTGCTCCCAGTCTGTGGAACGCTCTCCCTGACCACCTGAGGGCACCTCAGACTGTGGATGCTTTTAAAAAAAGGCTTAAAAACCCATCTTTTAAAAAAAAAGCCTTTCTATAGACATGCATGCTGGTTGTAGCCTTTGGGCTGTTTCTAGTTTTATATTTTATTTATTTTTATTATTACTATTTTTTACACTGTTGCACTCTGAGGTTGTTTGCGCAATGTAAAGTGCTTTTTACAAATAAAATATATTATTATTATTATTATTATTATTATTATTATTATTATTGCCTTAAATATTTGGCCACCCATCCAAATGATCAGAATCAGGTCTCCTAATCACCTGGCAGGTGTATCAGGTGTATCAAATCAAGGACTTGGGCACGGAGACTGTTTCTACAAAACATTTGTAAAAGAATGGGCCGCTCTCAGTGATTTCCAGCGTGGAACTGTCACAGGATGCTACCTGTGCAACAAATCCAGTCCTCACTCCTAAATATTCCAAAGTCAACTCTCTGCTTTATTGTAAGAAAATGGAAGAGTTTGGGAACAACAGCAACCAAGCGGTAGGCCACGTAAACTGCCAGAGAGGGGTCAAGCGCATAGTGCGAAGACTTTCTGCACAGTCAGAGCTCCAAACCTCATGTGACCTTCCAATTAGCCCACGTACAGTACGCAGAGAGCTTCATAGAATGGGTTTCCATGGCCGAGCAGCTGCATCTAAGACAACCGTCACAAAGTCCAATGCAAAGTGTGGGATGCAGTGGTGTAAAGCATGTCGCCACTGGACTCTAGAGCAGTGTAGACACCTCCTATGGAGTGATGAATCACGCTTTTCCATCTAGAAATCTGATGGACCAGTCTGGGTTTGGAGGTTGCCAGGAGAACGGTGTCGAGTGTGAAATTTGGTGGAGGAGGAATTATGGTGTGGTGTGGGGTTGTTATACAGGAGTTAGTTCCAGTGAAAGGAACTTTGAATGCTCCGGGATACCAAAACATTTCGGACGATTACATGCTCCCAACCTTGTGGGAACAGTTAAAGTTAAAGTCAAAGTACCAATGATTGTCACACACACTCTTGGTGTGGCGAAATTGTTCTCTGCATTTGACGCATCACCCTTGATCACCCCCCTGGGAGGTGAGGGGAGCAGTGGACAGCATTTTTGGTGATTTAACCCCCAATTGCAACCTTTGATGCTGAGTGCTAAGCAGGAACGGAATGAGTCCCATTTTTATAGTCTTTGGTATGACTCGGCCGGGATTTGAACTCACAACCTACCGATCTCTAACCACTAGGCTACTGAGTAGGTTGTAGCCGGCCCCTTCCTCTTCCAAAAATGACTGTGCACCAGTGCACAAAAGCGAGGTCCGCAATGACATGGATGACAGAGTCCGGTGTGGATGAACTTGACTGGCCTGCACAGAGTCCTGATCTGAACACCTTTGGGATGAATTAGAATGGAGACTGAGACCTTGTGGACAGCCTTTCCAGAAGAGTTAAAGCGTTAATAGCTGCAAAAGGTGGACCCGCGTCATATTGAACCCTATGGGTTAGGAATGGGATGGCACTTCAAGGTCATATGTGAGTCAAGGAAGGTGGTCAAATACTTTTTGCAATAAAGTGCGTATCGGTATATCTTAAAAAGTCGATATATCGCCCAGCTCTAACGAGAACACATGCGTTCACGGGTCGATGCTTTTGCGCTGGAACGCAGCGCGAGGGTGTTTCATACTGTAGGTGTGTTTTGTCTGCAACATCTGTGACGAGACGTCTGTGTTGTGTCAAACTGTCTACCCGTGCTGTCCTTTTACTCTATGAATGTCCATGACCGCTCAGCTTGGGGGGGAGGGGGGCATTTTAGCACAGAAATGAGGATGGAGACATACAGTCGTGGTCAAAAGTTGACATTCACCTGTATAGAACATAATGTCATGGCTGTCTTGAGTTTCCAATCATTTCTACAACTCTTATTTTTTTTGTGATGGATTGATTGGAGCACCTACTTGTTGGTCGCAAAACAACATTCATGAAGTTTGGTTCTTTTATGAATCATCTGGACAAAGATACAAACTTCTGGACGAAAGTTCTGGGGTCAGATGAAACAAAAATGGAGCTGTTTGGCCACAATACCCAGCATTATGTTTGGAGGAGAAAAGGTGAGGCCTTTAATCCCAGGAACACCAAGCCTACCGTCAAGCATGTTGGTGGTAGTATGATACTCTGGGTCTCTTTTGCTGCCAATGGAACTGGTACTTTACAGAGAGTAAATGTTATGGTTTGCAGAGGGGAGTTGACGGCTCGGACACTAGAGGGCAGTAAGGTTCAATCATTTTATTATATATTTATATATAGTCAATATAGATATAATGATAACAAACAATACTACTAAACTATTGGCCCTGCATTCCGCCTTCCGCCCGATGTTAGCTGATATAGGCTCCAGTGCCCCACGCGACCCCAAAGGGAATAAGCAGTAGAAATGGATGGATGGATGGAACTGGTGCTTTACAGAGTGTCGATGTTATGGTTTGCAGAGGGGAGTTGACGACTCAGACACCAGAGGGTGTTGGCCAGTAGTGTTCAATTATTGTATTTTTTATATTTATATATATATATATATATATATATATATATTATATATATATATATATAAATATATATATATATATATATCCATCCATTTTCTACCGCTTATTCCCTTTTGGGGTCACGGGGGGCGCTGGCGCCTATCTCAGCTACAATCGGGCGGAAGGCGGGTACACCCTGGACAAGTTGCCACTATATATATATATAAAATAGTAACAAACAATACTACTAAACTATTGGCCCTGCGATGTGGTGGCGGCCTTTCTAGGGTGTACCCCGCCTTCCACCCGATTGTAGCTGATATAGGCTCCAGCGCCCCCCGCGACCCCAAAGGGAATAAGCGGTAGAAAAATGAATGGATGGATGGAACTGGTGCTTTACAGAGAGTAAATGTTATGGTTTGCAGAGGGGAGTTGACGGTTCAGACACCAGAGGGTTGTAATATTGAATAATTTATTATATATATATATATATATATATAGTCAATGTATATACAACAATAACAAACGATACTACTAAACTATTAGCACTGCGATGAGGTGGCAACTTGTCCAGGGTGTATCCCGCCTTGCGCCAGATTGTAGCTAAGATAGGCTCCAGCGCCCCCCGTCACCCCAAAGGGAATAAGCGGTAGTAAATGGATGGATGGATGTTTGGAGGAGAAAAGGTGAGGCCTTTAATCCCAGGAACACCAATCCTACCGTCAAGCACGGTGGTGGTAGTATTATGCTCTGGGTCTGTTTTGCTGCCAATGGAACTGGTGCTTTACAGAGAGTAAATGTTATGGTTTGCAGAGGGGAGTTGGCGGCACAGACACAAGATGGTAGGAGGCAGTAATGTTCAATAATTTTATTGTATATATATATATAGTCAATGTATATATAATAATAACAAACAATACTACTAAACTGCCAATTCCATTGGCAGCCAAACAGGCCCAGGGCTTAATACTACCACCACCATGCTTGACGGTAGGCCTGATGCTCCTGGGATTAAAGGCCTCACCTTTTCCAGTCCATGATGGGCATTGTGGCCAAACAGCTCCATTTTTGTTTCATCTGACCACGGAAATTTCCTCCAGAAGGTCTCATCTTTGTCCGTGAGATGTCAACCAAATATCAACATTATTTCCACCCAGCAGATTTGCTCACATTTTCAGTCGACCCGTAATAAATTCATAAAATAACTAAATTTTATGATTTTTTTTTTTTGTGACCAACAAGTATATGCTCCAATTACTCTATCACCAAAAAAAAAAAATAACAGTTGTAGAAATGATTGGAAACTTAAGAAAGCTACGACATTATGTTCTTTACAAATGTATGACAATGACTGGGATTAACTTCAATGGCTTATTGGGTTTTTTTGTTTTGTTTAGTATTTATGTTTTGCATTCTTTCATTCATGCATCCATCCATTCATTCCCATCATCCCCATGGTCTTTGTGTTTTGTTTTTATTCTCCCCCCCTTTAGAGATTCATCCATCCGTCTGAGCACCCTGTTCTCTCCATCCCCTTCATAGGAGTGATTGTAATAGTGGCTGTGGTCTGGTGCTGGTTGTCGGAGCTGGCGTCCCAGAGAGCAAGGTATGGGCGGAGCTTAAATCCACGCAGACGACAAGGTTTGCTTCCAGGGGTACTGTACCATGCAATGACCCTTTTTAAAGCATCGGCCTTTTTTTTCGGATCCCGAAGGAAATTTCCTTTTTTTTTTTTAACACCACCGTTGGTATCGAGCAATTTTTAAAGCATTTTGGGTTGGATTGAATTGCATGGTTACATGCCACTGAAAGTAAAAAAAAAAAAGATTTTTTTGTGTTTATTTAGTGCAGGGGTCACCAACCTTTTTGAAACCAAGAGCTACTTCTTGGGCACTGATTAATGCGAAGGGCTACCAGTTTGATACACACTGCCAGATATAGCCAATTTGCTCAATTTACCTTTAATAAATAAATCTATATATATATTTAAAAAATGGGTATTTCTGTCTGTCATTCCGTCATACATTTTTTTCCCTTTTACGGAATTTTTTAATTAGAGAATAAATGATGAAAAAAACCCCACTTAATTGAACGGTTTAAAAAAGGACAAAACATGAAAAAAATGAAAATTAAATATTGAAACATAGTTTAACTTCAATTTCGACTCTTTAAAATTCAAAATTCAACTGAAAAAAATGAAGAGAAAAAACTAGCTAATTCGAACTTTTTTGAAAAAATTTAAAAAAGAATTTATGGAACATCTTTAGTAATTTTTCCAGATTAAGATCAATATTAAAATATTGATGACATGTTTTAAATAGGTTAAAATACAATCTGCACTTTGTTAGAATATATAACAAATTGGACCAAGCTATATGTCTAACAAAGACAAATCATTAATTCTTCTAGATTTTCCAGAACAAAAATTTTAAAACAAAATTCAAAAGACTTTGAAATAAGATTTAAATTTGATTTTACAGATTTTCTAGATTTGCCAGATTATTTTTTTTGTAATTTTAATCATAATAAGTTTGAAGAAATATTTCGCAAATATTCTTCGTCGAAAAAACAGAAGCTAAAATGAAGAATTCAATTAAAATCTATTTATTATTTTTTACATCAAAAATAAATAAAAAATTACTTGAACATTGATTTAAATTGTTGGGAAAGAAAAGGAAGGAATTTAAAAGATAAAAATGTATGTGTTTAAAAGTCCTAAAATCATTTTTAAGGTTGTATTTTTTTCTCTAAAATTGTCTTTCTGAAAGTTATAAGAAGCAAAGTAAAAAAATAAATTTATTTATTTAAACAAGTGAAGACCAAGTCTTTAAAATATTTTCTTGGATTTTCAAATTCTATTCAAGTTTTGTCTCTCTTAGAATTAAAAATGTCGAGCAGAGCGAGACCAGCTTGCTATTAAATAAATACAATTAAAAAAATTGAGGAAGCTCACTGGTAAGTGCTGCTATTTGAGCTATTTTTAGAACAGGCCAACGGGCGACTATCTGGTTTTTACGGGCGACTTGGTGCCCGCGGGCACCGCGTTGGTGACCCCCTGGTTTAGTGTGTATCTGACTCTATCTGCCAGGGGGAAGGGGGTCTAAAAGGAAGCAGGACAAGGACCCGGGTGGGCAGTTTGTCAAAGCACAACACAATCTCTTCCATCTCAAAGCCAGAATCGTATTGATTTTTTTTTTTTACAGGACGTGCTGATAATCAGGGATCGGCCTTGTCAGTTTGTAGTCTGCATACAAATGTTAAGACAGACAAAAAAAATAAAGTACCGTATTTTCAGGACTACAAGGCACACTTAAAATCCTTTTTGTGCGCCGAATGTAAGGAATACCTTTGTTTGAGCTTACCCACTTCGAAGCAATTACATTTTGTACATGGTGTAATGATAAGTGTGACCAGTAGATGGCAGTCAAACATGAGAGATACGCGTACCCTTTGATGTAGTTCAACATAGGAGTATTTTTATGGTGTGTGTATAAGGTAAGACATTATCTGGGTTTTTGGGTCGCGATATTACCTTCTGGTGCCTGCCGATCTGTTTTTGGGATCTGCATGAATACTGAAAAATTGCGCGCGTCCGCCGTGCCGACACCGTAGTCGATAAGCTTCTTTTTTTTCTCTATCTTCTTGTTATGGGACATTCATCCTCCGCTGTTGCCATTTCTAATATAAATTAATGTAAAGTTCTTACTTATTTCTGTCAGTAAACTCGTTATGAAAGCGCTAAAACATACCGGTATAGTGAGTTTACATTATTCACCCAAGGAACTTTAGTTATTATTTGGTTCCGGTTGGACTTTTTTTCGCGGGACACGTTTCCGGCGTTATATCTCAAGTAAACAACACAAGCATTTTAAATGTTCCATTAAAAATATAGAAAATTACACGTGGTGCTCAAAAATATATCAAAATATTTTAGTACGACTTTGGTGAGCTATGAAGCCGCACCGCTTGATGTGCTTCAACATAGGAGTATTATTATGGGGTGTGTATAAAGTAAGACATATTATCTGCCGTTTTTTCCACAATATTAGGTAAAAGCAACTTTTCTTAACTTCTGGTGCCTGCTGATCTGTATTTGGGATCTGCATAAATCCTGAAAAATTGTGTCTGCCTCCGTAGTCGATAAGCTTCTTCTTTTTCTCTATTTTCTTGTTATGGGAAATTCATCCTCCGCTGTTGCCATTTCAAATATAAAGTAGTGAAAAGTTCTTACTTATATCTGTCAGTAAACTCGCCATGAAAGCGCTAAAACATACCGGTGTAGTGAGTTTACATTATTCACCCAAGGAACTTTGGTTATTATAGAGTTCCGGTTGGACGTTTTTTTGCGGGACACATTTCCGGCGTTATATCTCAAGTAAACAACACCAACATTTTATATGTTCCAATAAAAATATAGAAAATTACATACGGAGCTAAAAAAATATATCAAAATGTTTTAGTACGACTTTGGTGAGCTATGAAGCCGCACCGCTTGATGTGCTTCAACGTAGGAGTATTATAATGGTGTGTGTATAAAGTAAGACATATTATCTGGTGTTTTCATTCACAATGTTATGCAAAAGCAACTTTTCTTAATTTCTGGTGCATGCTGATCTGTGTTTGCGATCTGCATAAATCCTGAAAAATTGCGTCCGTAATCGATAAGCTTCTTCTTTTTCTCTATTTTCTTGTTATGGGACATTCATCCTCCGCTGTTGCCATTTCTAATATAATGTTGTGAAAAGTTCTTACTTATATCCGTCAGTAAACTCGCCATGAAAGCGCTAAAACATACGCTAAAACATACCGGTGTAGTGAGTTTACATAGTTCACCCAAGGAACTTTGGTTATTATAGAGTTCCGGTTGGACGGTTTTTTGCGGGACACATTCCCGGCGTTATATCTCAAGTAAACAACACCAACATTTTATATGTTCCAATGAAAATATAGAAAATTACACACGGAGCTCAAAAATACATCAAAATGTTTTAGTACGACTTTGGTGAGCTATGAAGCCGCACCGCTTGATGTGCTTCAACATCGGAGTATTTTTATGGTGTGTGTATAAAGTAAGACATATTATCCGGTGTTTTCATTCACAATGTTATGCAAAAGCAACTATTATTAACTTCTGGTGCCTGCTGATCTGTATTTGGGATCTGCATAAATCCTGAAAAATTGTGTCTGCCTCCGTAGTCGATAAGCTTCTTCTTTTTCTCTATTTTTTTGTTATGGGACATTCATCCTCCGCAGTTGCCATTTCTAATATAAAGTTGTGAAAAGTTCTTACTTATTTCTGTCAGTAAACTCGTTATGAAAGCGCTAAAACATACCGGTGTAGTGAGTTTACATTATTCACCCAAGGAAGTTTGGTTATTATAAAGTTCCGGTTGGACTTTTTTTTGTGGGACACGTTTCCGGCGTTATATCTCAAGTAAACAACACCAACATTTTATATGCTCCAATGAAAATATAGAAAATTACACACAGAGCTCAAAAATACATCAAAATGTTTTAGTACGACTTTGGTGAGCTATGAAGCCGCACCGCTTGATGTGCTTCAACATAGGAGTATTATTATGGTGTGTGTATAAAGTAAGACATATTATCTGGCGTTTTCATTCGCAATGTTATGCAAAAGCAACTTTTATTAACTTCTAGTGCCTGCTGATCTGTATTTGGGATCTGCATGAATCCTGAAAAATTGCGTCTGCCTCCATAGTCGATAAGCTTCTTCTTTTTCTCTATTTTCTTGTTATGGGACATTCATCCTCCGCTGTTGCCATTTCTAATATAAAATTGTGAAAAGTTCTTACTTATATCTGTCAGTAAACTAGCTATGAAAGCGCTAAAACATACCGGTGTAGTGAGTTTACATTATTCACCCAAGGAACTTTAGTTATTAGAGAGTTACGGTCGGAGGTTTTTTCGCGGGACACATTTCCAGCGTTATAACTCAAGTAAACAACACCAGCATTTTAAATGTTCCATTAAAAATATAGAAAATTACACGTGGTGCTCAAAAATATATCAAAATATTTTAGTACCACTTTGGTGAGCTATGAAGCTGCACCGCTTGATGTGCTTCAACATAGGAGTATTTTTATGGTGTGTGTATAAAGTAAGACATGTTATCTGGCGTTTTCATTCGCAATGTTATGCAAAAGCAACTTTTCTTACTTTCTGGTGCATGCTGATCTGTATTTGGGATCTGCATTAATCCTGAAAAATTGCGTCTGCCTCCGTAGTCGATAAGCTTCTACTTTTTCTCTATTTTCTTGTTATGGGAAATTCATCCTCCGCTGTTGCCATTTCTAATATAAAGTTGTGAAAAGTTCTTACTTATTTCTGTCAGTAAACTCGTTATGAAAGCGCTAAAACATACCGGTGTAGTGAGTTAAACATAATTCACCCAAGGAAGTTTGGTTATTATAGAGTTCCGGTTGGACGTTTTTTTGCGGGACACGTTTCCGGCGATATATCTCAAGTAAACAACACCAACATTTTATATGTTCCAATGAAAATATAGAAAATTACACACGGAGCTCAAAAATATATCGAAATGTTTTAGTACGACTTTGGTTAGCGATGAAGCCGCACCGCTTGATGTGCTTCAACATAGGAGTATTATTATGGTGTGTGTATAAAGTAAGACACATTATCTGGTGTTTTGTTTCGCCATATTATGCAAAAGCAACTTTTATTAACTTTTAGTGCATGCTGATCTGTATTTGGGATCTGCATAAATCCTGAAAAATTGCGTCTGCCTCCGTAGTCGATAAGCTTCTCCTTTTTCTCTATTTTCTTGTTATGGGACATTCATCCTCCGCTGTTGCCATTTCTAATATAAAGTTGTGAAAAGTTCTTACTTATTTCTGTCAGTAAACTCGTTATGAAAGCGCTAAAACATACCGGTGTAGTGAGTTTACATTACTCACCCAAGGAAGTTTGGTTATTATAGAGTTCCGGTTGGACTTTTTTTTGCGGGACACGTTTCCGGCGTTATATCTCAAGTAAACAATACCAACATTTTATATGTTCCAATGTAAATATAGAAAATTACACACGGAGCTCAAAAATATATCAAAATGTTTTGGTACCACTTTGGTGAGCTATGAAGCCGCACCGCTTGATGTGCTTCAACATAGGAGTATTATTATAGCGTGTGTATAAAGTAAGACATATTATCTGGCGTTTTGTTTCACGATATTATGCAAAAATAACTTTTCTTAACTTCTGGTGCCTGCTGATCTGTGTTTGGGATCTGCATAATCCTGAAAAAATTGCGTCCACCTTTGTAGTCCGTGTTGACACCGTAGTTGATAAGCTTCTTCTTTTTCTCTATCTTCTTATTATGGGACATTCATCCTCCGCTGTTGACATTTCTAATATAAAGTAGTGTAAAGTTCTTACTTATATCTGTCAGTAAACTCGCCATGAAAATGCAAAAACATACCGGTGTAGTGAGTTTATATTATTCACCCAAGGAGCTTTCGTTATTAGAGTTCCGGTTGGATGGTTTTTCACGGGGTGTTGTCGTTTCCGGATGAGGAGATGCTGACTCCGTTAGTGATTGTCGTAAAGTCTGAATGTCATTGAAACAATTAGCGCCATTTTCGAAACTTCTTCCACTCCCATCCTTGCACGCTACACCGCTACAACAAAGACGACCGGGAGAAGACGATGCCGAAGGTGAGCCACGTAAATAAAACCCGCCCACAAAACGGCGCATCCGGAAGCGACTGTGAAGATGATCTGTAAAACATCATCTAGGCAACATTTTGAGCAAAGAACCACCGTTACATGTTATGTAGACCACAAGGAAGTCTTTTACATTTTGAAAAAAAGTATAATAATATATTCCTTTAATGCGCCTTATAATCCGGTGCGCCTTATATACGAGAAAAAGATCCAAAATAGACCATTCATCGGCAGTGCGCCCTATGGTCCAGAAAATACGGTACACAAATTTGGCTAGTAATATCAAAATCGGAATGACGTTATCCATGCCCGAAGGGGGGAGGGGGGGGGGGGGGACTTGGGCACAATGTTGTAGTTTACAGTGGCGCACAACTCACAATATTTTGGTTTTGGACAGGGACAACATATGGACACAGTCCTTTAACTTCTAATTTGTTTGTATTTACAAAACTTTTTACCATCAAAACTACTCTTTGCCATTAAGAAAAAACTAATCTTATGTTGAGTCCTAGAAAGTGTTTTTACTGTAAGTATTGTACTTAGTATACACCAGCTGTTTGATTGTAACGTGCATCTTAGTTGGACTTTCCATTACCAAATTTTGAGGTGTTAAAATCGCCATGTAATATTGCTCATTTTAATCAGTAGCATGTCTATAGAAAATACAATGTGAGTTAGCATCGAGCTAGCGCATTTTTGCAAAGTGGACTTTATGTCATGCTTGAGGTTTTTTTACCAGGCATGCTTGCTTTATTGACATTTAAAATTTCAACATTGACTTAAATAATAATAATGATAATCAGTTTAAGCGTTAAATTGCGGCCAAACAATAACAATAAAGGCAATGTTTTAAGTTACGTTTTAGCATTCTAGCTGTCATTTAAGTGCTAAAAGTTCACCACCAAAAACCTAGTAACATAATATTGTGAGAGAACACTCCATTGTGGATCTAACATAATATTGTGAGAGTCCAGTCCATAGTGGATCTAACATAATAGTGGGAGTCCAGTCCATAGTGGATTTAACATAATAGCGTGAGAGTCCAGTCCATAGTGGATCTAACATAATAGCGTGAGAGTCCAGTCCATAGTGGATCTAAAATAATAGTGTGAGA
>NC_084613.1:12130780-12150780 GCF_033978795.1 Nerophis ophidion | reverse complement strand
GAAACATTATCAAAACAACAAATATAGCTGCAAACGAGGCCTAATGATGCAATATGTACATACAACGAGCCTAAATAGCATGTTAGCATCGATCATTAGCACTCCACGCAAGTCAACATCAACATAGCTCACCTTTGTGCATTCACGCAAAGAATAAAACGTTTGGCGGACGAAACGAGACAGAGAATGATTAGCATCAAACACATCTTTCTGCGGCAGCGTCGGAGAAAGTTGTAAACAAACTATGGTGAGTTCAAGGACAGCCGAAATTAGTAGGACAAAACGGCGCCGGCCAAATAGTCTCATCAGTGAGGCATAAACAGAAACCTATTAAACAGTGGGCTTTCTGACGATTAGGAAGGTCTGTGTCACGTTTGTCCTTCTACAGAAACATTATTAAAACAACAAATATACCTACAGATGAGGCCTAATGATGCAATATGCACATACAACGAGCCTACATAGCATGTTAGCGTCGATTATTAGCACTCCACCCAAGTCAACATCAACAAAGCTCACCTTGGTGCATTCACGCACAGAATAAAATGTTTGGAGGACGAAATGAAATAGAGAAGGAGTGGCATTAAACACGTCTATCTGTGGCAGCGTCGGAGAAAGTTGTACATGTAAACAAACTACAGTGAGTTCAAGGACAGCTGAAATTAGTAGGACAAAACGGCGCCGGCGAAATAGTCTAATCAGTGAAGCACAAACACAAACCTATTAAACGGTGTGCTTTCTGACGATTAGGAAGGTCCGTGTCATGTTTGTCCTCCTACAGAAACATTATCAAAACAACAAATATAGCTGCAAACGAGGCCTAATGATGCAATATGTACATACAACGAGCCTAAATAACATGTTAGCATCGATCATTAGCACTCCACGCAAGTCAACATCAACATAGCTCACCTTTGTGCATTCACAAACAGAATAAAACGTTTGGCGGACGAAACGAGACAGAGAATGATTGGCATCAAACACATCTTTCTGCGGCAGCGTCGGAGAAAGTTGTAAACAAACTATGGTGAGTTCAAGGACAGCCGAAATTAGTAGGACAAAACGGCGCCGGCCAAATAGTCTCATCAGTGAAGCATAAACAGAAACCTATTAAACAGTGGGCTGTCTGACGATTAGGAAGGTCTGTGTCATGTTTGTCCTCCTACAGAAACATTATTAAAACAACAAATATAGCTGCAAACGAGGCATAACGATGCAATATGCACATACAACGAGCCTAAATAGCATGTTAGCATCGATTATTAGCACTCCACGCAAGTCAACATCAACAAAGCTCACCTTTTTGCATTCACGCACAGAATAAAACGTTTGGCGGACGAAACGAGACAGAGAAGGAGTGGCATAAAACACGTCTTTCCGTGGCAGGGTCGGAGAAAGCTGTACATGTAAACAAACCGGTGAGTTCAAGGACAGCCGAAATTAGTAGGACGGAACAGCGTCCTACTTTATTACTGATCAAATAGTCTAATCAGTTAAGCATAAACAGAAACATTATTAAAACAACAAATATATATTTATCCTATCTTATTCCATTTTTATATATTTTTGCTGACCCCCGGCTTAGACAGTAGTTATGTTGCCGATGCTGTTTCGCACCCGTGTTTCCCGCCAGCCGCAGGCTGCACCGTTTTTTTTTTCTTTCCGGAGTTGACGGCTGCCTATAAGGCGAGGCAGTTACACTTCCTCCCCCTCACTTAATGTGCACCGTTACACCCCCCACAGTACATGGGTGTGGAAAGATAAACACCAGCCGCAGTGTTTGTTTCATTGAAGCTCCAGGCTCAATCCCTTCCTGCACGCCGTTATTGTCTCATCTTCGACTCCCACTTCCAACCCCGGCAAAATAATAGTCACTTGATCAGGAGCCCCGAAGTCAGCACGGTGTATCTAAAGAACTGGCTCTGTGTGTGTCTGTGTGTGTGTGTTCTGCAAATTCTGACTTAATGGGGACATCGCTCTGTTTACACACTTACCTTTAGGGGACTTCCGACGGTATGGGGACCAAAAAACAGACCCCCTAAAGGGAAACCTTTTTAAATGATAGTCACATCCATTCTGAAAATGCGTAAGTGATTTTTAAGCGTTGGCCCATATATTTGGGTTACTTTGTTTACGTTTTTTGTAATATTAGAAAAAGAAAAAAAAAAAATTCTTGAAAAGTGAAACTTTTGTTTTCCTGGCATTAATAGTACTGTGATTCTGTATGCTATCCAGCCTTAGGTAAAACTCATATATTTTTACAGAGACAAAATCTGGTTTAGTGTTCCTTAGGATGAAATTTTCATACAGCATGATTATAAAACATTATTACCTTAAAGTATGATTCACATTCAGAATTTTCCATCCTTCTATATATGGTAGTTGGAGTTGCAGACTACTTTATTACTGATCAATTATTTTCAGTAATGTCACAAAAGACGCATGATTTGCTTTAACATTTACGTGGTGAATTTTCCAATAAGAGGACAGCTGTAATGCTGTATTCTGAGGATCATGTCATATTTAGTTTTAATTTATTTTTATTTATTTTTTTAATGGTCCTCAGTAGTCACGTACAAATTTGTGAGAATCGTGCGAAATGATTTCAATTTGGTCCCCATGAACCATATTAACAATTTTCCCCTAGGGTCCCCAGTAAGAATGATCAGCACACTACTTCATCAGTCCAGAGATTTAAAGACGTGTATGAGCTAACTGGGTAGGGACCATTTTACCTCATTTTTTTAATGCCTCTACAATCTGTAGAAAGGGTGGTCCCCACAAGTCATGAACAAAAACTGCGTCCCCATTCCAAATGATAACCAGCATGTGTGTGTGTGTGTGTGTGTGTGTATTTTGGCAATTCCTACTTAATGGGGACATTGCTCTGTTTACAGAGTCACCTTCAAGGGACTTCTGACAGTATGGGGACCTGACCAAAAAACAGGTCCCCTAAAGGGAAATCTTTTTAAATGATAGTCAGATCCATTCTGAAGATGCCTAAGTAATTTTTAAGCATTGGCCCATAAATTTGGGTTACTTTGTTTACCTCCACAACCTGTAGAAAAGGTGGTCCCCACAAGTCACGATCAACAACTTGGTCCCCATTCCAAATGACAGCCAGTGTGTGTGTGTGTGTGTGTGCAAGTAAAGATTTCTCAGCAACTCGGCGACACAACGGAGGTTTTTAATGCCCCGCACCGACCATTAAGACTTCTTTGACTTGGGCTCTAATTTCACGCTTGACAAGGTTCTGACGGCGCAAGCAGGGGTTAAATGGCTCGCTTAAGTGTTCACAATTGTAATTATTGCAAGTACACACCATCTGAAAGTCTGCGTTCACTTTGTTAGTGGTGACGCAGCTTTAAAAAAAAAAAAAAAAAAAAAGAAGTAGCTACTTCAGACAACCCGAGCTTATAAACTTCGGGTGTGTTGAACACGTCCACCATTGTGTCAGTGGAGGGTTGCCGTTTACAAAACGTGGAGGGGAACGGAACGCTAGGGCTTACCAAACCCAAAGCACAAATAAAAAATAAATTAAAAAATTGAAGCATTTCAGCGCAATTTTGATACATTTTGTGCTACTGTTCACATTTGAATCAATACGGTACTAATTTCCAATACCTATTAATCAATAATTTTGTTTAATAATAACATCTTGTTTACTTAACAGGGAGCTGTTTATAATAACCGTGCTGTCCAGTTGTAATATCTTGTTTTCGTACAATTCTCATTTGCGAGTATTATATAGTAGACTTTGCATGCAGCTGACAATTCCAAGACCTTAGATGGCAACAGTGTGTGTGTTTTGCCATTAAGCAAAATCCAGTCTTATGTTGAGTCCTACAAAGTGTTTTTACTGTAAATATTGTACTTGTACACCAGTTGTTTTATTGTAACTAGAGCTGCAGCTATCGGATATTTTAGTAATCAAGTATTCTATCGATTATCCCGATCGATTAATCGAATAAATCATATTTTTGCTTAATTAAGGTTTGATCATACATGTCTTATTTACTAAACGCCCGTTTTCATTATTGAAGGCTGACACGCACAGCCAAAATGTGCCCGTGGTTGATTGTGCCAATTTGTGTGTGCTAATAAGAACAGGTGCACTCACAACACTATATGCTGTGTGGTGTGACCGCATAAACAAAGTTTTTGTCCCTCGTGCGTTTTTGACAATTATTATATGGTGCCGTTTAAACGTTGGTTTAGTGCAAGCTATCCAAGTAGCATGTGGTTGCATGACCTGAATAACCCCAATAACTTTGCACAATCATATTTTTGCTTAATTAAGGTTTAATTATACATGCTGAGATGTTCCCTCAATTATTGCGTTTGGTCTAATTGTCTTATTTCCTAAACGCCTGTTTTTATTATTGAAGGCTGACACGCACAGCCAAAATGCGTCCGTGGTTGATTGTGCTAATTTGTCTGTGCTAATAAATACAGGTGCGCTCACAGCTCTTTGTGCTGTGTGGTGTGACCGCATAAACAAAGTTATTGTCTGTCGTGCGTTTTTGATAATTATCATAAAGGTGCCGTTTAAACATTGGTTTAGTCCAAGCTATACAAGTAGCATGTGGTTGCATGACGTGAATAACCCGAATAACTTTGCACGACTACTTCCGCGCGGTTACTAATGAAAGGCTAATTGAACATGACAGCTCGCATAGTGTCGTTAGTTTTTAACGCGGGAGTGAAAGAACACATCCTGGTTAACATAATGAATAACATTTATTTTACTAACCACAACTTTTGCGTCTACATTTAATGATTGATGACATACCTCGCCTCTGGACGTCCCTCATTCGGATGCTTTCTCGACAGGTGCTACAGCATCGAGCTTGTGCTATTGGGGTATGCGAGCTCCACTTTGTAATGTTTGCATACGACTGTGTCAGGTTCAAACACTGGTGAGGTCAATTAAACAAGACAAGAAGCAAGGAATTAAACAGAGACAGAATTCAATTTAGCTCAATTGAGGAGAAATGTGTAGATACTGTACAAGGAGTGTCGTCCTGAGCTCTGACGAAAGATTGTATGCCTCCTCTTTTATTTGGACTTTCCCTGACTACATGGCAACAGCTGTTTCTAAAGGAAGGAGGTCGTAAACAGCCATTGCCTTTTTTTACAAAACAGTTCAAAGAAAAGGTGCCTGGAGGCGGGGTCAGGCCCTGCCTCCTCTCTGCTGTGTAGATCTCGGGTCAAGACAAAATCTTCCTGTGGATTACAATACATCAAAGAAACCGGCACCCTAATGTCGCTCCCCATCCCACACGGTGGAGTTTTACAACCCTTTTTCTTAAGAAGATCAAAGACAGCTTTTGTCCTCTCGCAGGGCGAGCTGCATTAAACGCTACAAAATGCAACCGGGTCCATCAGACCCACAAACGCTGGCTTAGTAAAAACAATATGAACATTACACAAAGAAAATGAATCAGTGTGACTATTCCATGTCAATGGTGTTTGCAAACGTGTCTCCATTTTTTTAAATTTCTTGTTCTTTTTCCTACTTACAACACTCAATGACATCGAACAGCACGGATTGAAACTGCATAATGTGATATAAATACGCGCACCCTCTAAATGTCAATTTCACTCATTTATTAACAAAAACAGTTCCACTTTAATATAGGGATAATAAATTAAAGGAACATATTTGGTTTGTTCCACAACACTTCAGTCACCCTTTCATTAAAGGGGAACATTATCACAATTTCAAAAGGGTTAAAAACAATAAAAATCCGTTCCCAGTGGCTTGTTGTATTTTTTGAAGTTTTTTTCAAAATTTTACCGGTCTCGGAATATCCCTAAATAAAGCTTTAAAGTGCCTTATTTTCGACTCTCTGCGAAGACACTGGCCATTTCCCTGTGACGTCACACAGTGCTGCCAATGTAAACAAACAATGGGAATACCACAGCAAGATATAGCGACATTAGCTCGGATTCAAACTCGGATTTCAGCGACTTAAGCGATTCAACAGATTACGCATGTATTGAAACAGATGTTTGGAGTATGAAAATATTGAAGAAGAAACTGAAGCTATTGAGCGAATAGCTATTGACGCTATTCATAGCCATAGCATGGCCGAATAGCTGCGTTAGCATCGCCGGTAAAATGTGCGGACCAAACGATCAGGACTTTCGCATCTTTTGACACTGGAGCAACTTAAATCCGTCCATTGGTAAGTGTTTTTTTCGCATTAAAAGTGGGTGGAAGGAAACGTAATATAGTTGCAAATGCATCTACAGGTTATCCATACATCTCTGTTCCATGTCTGCTTTAGCTCCGCCGGTAAATAGCATGTTAGCATCGATTAGCTGGCAGTCAACATCAACAAAACTCACCTTTGTGATTTCGTTGACTATCGTTGCAAATGCATCTGCAGGTTATCCATACATCTCTGTGCCATGGTTGCCTTAGCATCGCCGGTCAAATGTGGGTCTGGCGGCAGACACTTTCGCATCTTCAGGCCAGTGGTGCAACTTGAATCCCTCCCTGTTAGTGTTGTTACACCCTCCGACAACACACCGACGAGGCATGATGTCTCCAAGGTTCCAAAAAATAGTCAAAAAAACGGAAAATAACAGAGCTGAGACCCGGTGTTTGCAATGTGTTGAAAATGAAAATGGCGGGTGTGTTACCTCGGCGACGTCACGTTCTGACGTCATCGCCTCCAGCCCGATAAACAGAAAGGCGTTTAATTCGCCAAAATTCACCCATTTAGAGTTCGGAAATCGGTAAAAAAAATATATGGTCTTTTTTCTGCACCATCAAGGTATATATTGACGCTTACATAGGTCTGGTGATAATGTTCCCCTTTAATTATATCTAGCCTTATAACTGTGGCTATGATAAAAAATTAACAAAAAGACAAAAGATAACTAACAAGTTAAGTAGACGACGAATATAATAGTGCAAGAAATGCATGCAACCATGTTGTGTCAAAACTACAAAATCATTCATATTAACTCAGCTCTCAGTTGTGAAAAAGGTTAAAAATTATACATTACGTGACCTTCACAGTACAAACGAGTCCAATAATGTAACTATTTTAATGCAAATGAACCAAAACGAAAATATATGTAACTTGTTTGCTTTAACCGTAGTCAGACAAGTGAAGTAGACAACCAAAATAATGGAGCAAAAAAATAAAAAATACATCGAACCATGTCGGGTTTCCTTTTTGCATACTTTGCAGCAGGCTACACGTGGTACAGGTGCAGGTTTTATCCAAAGTTAGAATTTGTCATTTTCCATCCAATGTTCATTAAAACGACCACTTCCCGACGTGATGGACCGATGCACCACTGTCCTCTTGGGGGCGACACGGAGCCGTATGGCGTGACAACAACCTAATGTAAGGGCTGGTGCAAAGCCAACAGATCAAGCGTGTAGCTTTTTCTTATTAAGTTTCCTTATTACTAAGGAAACTTATTTTCTTTTTCTTTTGGAGTCAGACTACCGAGAAATGTGATGAACATTTCCAAGCATTTACAAGCATTTCACCCAAAATTCAAGCATTTTTCAGAACCTTGCAAATACAAAATTAAAATCCAAGCATTTTAAGGTTTTTAAGCACCCATAGGAACATTGAAGGCAGTAAGAACTCGGAAAAAAATCGGATTACAAGTACACGCGCTGTACCGTTACACCCCTACGCACGCAAAGAGTGAACCTCCTTTTTAATTTGAAGCATGCTCAATTCCAAAACAATTTATAGGAAGTCATGATGATGTCATTTTCTACATTCGCTGTAAATAAGACAAAAGGCACTACTATACGAGGAAGCGCTATTTCCTAAATTCCATTTGTACTGGCTTTGTAGAAAGTTCTATTTTGAAAAGAGCATTGTATATTTGATATAGTCCAATGTAAAATGTCTATTTATGGTGACCGTTTGACAGAATAATAATTTTAACGATAATAATAAGCTGTTTGCTGTGGCTGCATGCGTTTGAGATTTGAACTTTAGACGCCGGCAATGGGACTTCATGTCTTGTTCAATACCGCAAACTTTATTCAAATTGTTCGTCAACAAATGGGTTTACGCGGGAGGAATCGCGACGGAATATCGTGTTGATTCACCTTGGTCGGCTCGCAATTCCACATTGTAGTAGTATGTCAAACCTTTAAAGTCCGACGCCACGGTGGTCAAAACAGAATTCGACCCAAAATTTCTGTAAAAATATCGAAAAATTTAAAAAAATGTTAGTGGTGGGCGTGGCCAGCGGACCTACAGCAAAGCGGGATGTGGCAGAACCGGCTTCGAGATCCGCAACAGGTGCGTGGATGACACAGCTGAGAGTGTTTGTCTAATCACCTGTCGCTCTGTTAAAGGCGGCAGTCGGGAAGGAGATCGGGGGGTTGATGGCGGTTGGCGAAGGACGAGGAGAGCAAGACAGACCACTCTGAAGGAAAAGACAATTGCTGAAAAGCAGAGAAGTCTTTTGCACAATCCATTGTACAATAAACCATATTCTTAAAGGGGAACCATCCATCCATCCATCCATCATCTTCCGCTTATCCGAGGTCGGGTCGCGGGGGCAACAGCCTAAGCAGGGGAACCCAGACTTCCTTCTCCCCAGCCACTTCGTCTAGCTCTTCCCGGGGGATCCCGAGGCGTTCCCAGGCCAGCCGGGAGACATAGTCTTCCCAACGTGTCCTGGGTCTTCCCCGTGGCCTCCTACCAGTTGGACGTGCCCTAAACACCTCCCTAGGGAGGCGTTCGGGTGGCATCCTGACCAGATGCCCGAACCACCTCATCTGGCTCCTCTCGATGTGAAGGAGCAGCGGCTTTACTTTGAGTTCCTCCTGGATGGCAGAGCTTCTCACCCTATCTCTAAGGGAGAGCCCCGCCACCCGGCGGAGGAAACTCATTTCGGCCGCTTGTACCCGTGATCTTATCCTTTCGGTCATGACCCAAAGCTCATGACCATAGGTGAGGATGGGAACGTAGATCGACCGGTAAATTGAGAGCTTTGCCTTCCGGCTCAGCTCCTTCTTCACCACAACGGATCGGTACAACGTCCGCATTACTGAAGACGCCGCACCGATCCGCCTGTCGATCTCACGATCCACTCTTCCCTCACTCGTGAACAAGACTCCTAGGTACTTGAACTCCTCCACTTGGGGCAGGGTCTCTTCCCCAACCCGGAGATGGCACTCCACCCTTTTCCGGGCGAGAACCATGGACTCGGACTTGGAGGTGCTGATTCTCATTCCGGTCGCTTCACACTCGGCTGCGAACCGATCCAGCGAGAGCTGAAGATCCCGGTCAGATGAAGCCATCAGGACCACATCATCTGCAAAAAGCAGAGACCTAATCCTGCGGTTACCAAACCGGAACCCCTCAACGCTTTGACTGCGCCTAGAAATTCTGTCCATAAAAGTTATGAACAGAATCGGTGACAAAGGACAGCCTTGGCGGAGTCCAACCCTCACTGGAAATGTGTTCGACTTACTGCCGGCAATGCGGACAAGGGGAACATTATCACAATTTCAAAAGGGTTAAAAACTATAAAAATCAGTTCCCAGTGGCTTGTTGTATTTTTTTAAGTTTTTTTCTAAATTTTACCGGTCCCGGAATATCCCTAAATAAAGCTTTAAAGTGCCTTATTTTCGCTATCTTGGAAACCACTATCCATTTCCCTGTGACGTCACACAGGGCTGCCAATACAAACAACATGGCGGTTACCTCAGCAAGATATAGCGACATTAGCTCGGATTCAGACTCGGATTTCAGCGGCTTAAGCGATTCAACAGATTACGCATGTATTGAAACAGATGGTCGGAGTATGGAGGCAGATAGCGAAAACGAAATTGAAGAAGAAATTGAAGCTATTGAGCGAATAGCTATTGATGCTATTCGGCCATAGCGTGGGTGTACCTAATAAAGTGGCCCATAGCATGGCTGCCTTATTAGCATCGCCGGTAAAATGTGCAGACCAAACAATCAGAACTTTCGCATCTTGTGACACTGGAGCAACTTAAATCCGTCGATTGGTAAGTGTTTGTTTCGCATTATATGTGGGTATGTAGTTTCAAATGTACATACAGCTAGCGTAAATAGCATGTTAGCATCGATTAGCGCAGCATGTTAGCATCGATTAGCGCAGCATGTTAGCATCGATTAGCTGGCAGTCATGCCGTGACCAAATACGTCTGATTAGCACATAAGTCAACAACATCAACAAAACTCACCTTTGAGATTTCGTTGACTTAATCGTTGCAAATGCATCTGCAGGTTATCCATACATCTCTGTGCCATGTCTGTCTTAGCATCGCCGGTCAAATGTGAAGACACTTTGGTACATTCACTGGGGGTCTGGCGGCAGATTTCTTGCCAGTGGTGCAACTTGAATCCCTCCCTGTTAGTGTTGTTACACCCTCCGACAACACACCGACGAGGCAGTATGTCTCCAAGGTTCCAAAAAATAGTCGAAAAAACGGAAAATAACAGAGCTGAGACCCGGTGTTTGTAATGTGAAAATAAATATGGCGGGTGTGTTACCTCGGTGACGTCACGTTCTGACGTCATCGCTAAAAGACCGATAAACAGAAAGGCGTTTAATTCGCCAAAATTCACCCATTTAGAGTTCGGAAATCGGTTAAAAAAATACATGGTCTTTTTTTGCAACATCAAGGTATATATTGACGCTTGCATAGGTTTGGTGATAATGTTCCCCTTTAAACCTTCAAAAGGAGTGGTGATGTCGGTGACTGGTGGCTCAAAGATCCCGGAAGAAAGCAACTTCCACAATTTGGCGCCCAACGTGGGGCCACCGGAGGCGGGGGAGGACGACCCCCTGTGGGCTCTCGTATGTGCACTGGCCGGCCTCGCAGCAAGCAGCCGGCGAGGGGCCCCCCAATGAATAAGTTCAAAAAAATTGTGGAAGTCGCTTCCTTCCGGGTTCTTTAAGCCACCAGTCACCGACATCACCACTCCTTTTGAAGGTTTAACAATAAGGTTTATTGTACAATGGATCGTGCAAAAGAGTCCTTCTGTGCTTTTCAGCAATTGTCTTTTCCTTCAGAGTGGTCTGTCTTGCTCGCCTCGTCGTTCGCCAACCGCCATCAACCCCCCCGCCTTTAACAGACCGACAGGTGATTATACAAACACTCTCAGCTGTGTCATCTACGCAACTGTCGCGGATCTCGAAGCCGGTTCTGCCACACCCCGCTTTGTTGTAGGTCCGCAGGCCACGCCCACCACAATGTTTATTTGTCGTTCCCTTGGCTCAGAACGCATGTAAGGATTCATATGGAAACGGGGGTTGTATGTTATACTCTTCTGACACCACCAGATGGCAGTATAAGTGTCCACATAAGTGGCCGTAAGACCCCAATTCAGTAGTGTACACAATTTTGGAAATAAGAGCTAAAAGGTGCTGTCCACGCATGTGGCCACTAAACCTTTAGAGGATGTTTTAATTAATAGAGAAATTGACAAATAAAACCAATGTCGATATGGGTTGTGTTAGTGCATATTTCCTTCTCGATACGCTGACGAAATTGGTTCTAAAATTAGCACGACTCTCATCATGGCAACATGAAACGTATAGAGATGATAAAAATAATTCCTCATTAGTGTTTTCATATTGTGGACTACATGTACCAAGTTATATGGCAAACTGAAACATTCGTCATAGCACAGTTCAAAAAACCAAAGCGCACGTTGCTTTTTTTTTTTTGCTAAATCTTCTGACATTTCTTTAAAAAAGATGCATAGATATTGTCGCCCGGTATGATGGCTAATCGCGCGAAAACTTGCAGGAGCGTCAAAAAATTTCTTCTTTGCATGTATCGCTTTTTCTTTGGCTTTTGAAGGAGCAGCCTCAAGAAAAGGTGTAAAGAAAAAATAGAGTGCAGAAAAAAAAAGAAACTTATACCAGTGGTTTTGCTTCTTTTAACACTTGTGTGACACAAAAATATTCCAAAAATATTTTCTCTGCTTTACATTGTAAATAAGTTATTTTCATGGTGAATTAAAAAGAAAGTGATTGGATGGCGCTAGCTGCAGAGAGCGCTGTCACTCCACTCAACATTTTCCAGCAGGAAGACGCAACTGCACGTTTTGTGAATACAATACTGTATACTGTATGCCTGATTTTGTTTCTCATTGTGTGAAACTGGGTTGGAAATGTGTAAAGCAAAATAAAGGGTTTAGACCAGGGGTGTCCAAGCTGCAGCCCCTGGGGGCCATTTGCGGCCTGCAGCTATTTATTTAACGGCCCGCAGCACGGTTTAAAAATACCATCGCATAAAATAGTGAAATAAAAGAAAAAAAAACAGTTGAAGAGTAAGAAGAAAAAGTTGCAATGTTGATTATAAAAATGCAAAGCTGCCAAGCAGGCTGTTTTTTGATTTAAAATTGTCATTGCTCGAAAAATAATAATGAATCAAAATCAATGCTAATATGAATTATTGACCTAAAAATTATATATGACTTATTTATAACACTTTTATGACTGGGACCATTTTGGATCCCCAAGAATTTGTGTGGGATTTTTTTTTCTTTTTTTCAAAAAACTGATATTGCTCAAAAAATGATAATGAATCGAAATCAATGTCCAAGGCTCCAATTACTTCATATCAAATATTTCAAATTTTAAATAATTTTGGGTGTAAGACATTGCATATTGTGTGTGTTTGCCAAATATTTTAAGACAAAAAGGGCATAACACAAACATATTTTGGTACTTTCAATACTTTTCTAAATAAAGGGGACCACAAAAAATTCCATTTGTTTTACCTACAGTACATTAAACATATGTTTCTTATTGCAAGTTTTTCCTTAAATAAAATAGTAGTAAGTAAGCAAACAAAGGCTCCTAATTAGTCTGCTGACTTATGCAGTAACATATTGTGTCAGTTCCCATTCTATTATTTTGTCAACATTATCAAGGACAAGTGGTAGAAAATGCATTATTAATCTACTTGTTCATTTACTGTTAATATCTGCTTACTTTCTCTTTTAACATGTTCGGGGCGGTATAGCTCGGTTGGTAGAGCGGCCGTGCCAGCAACTTGAGGGTTGCAGGTTCGATCCCCGCTTCCGCCATCCTAGTCCCTGCCGTTGTGTCCTTGGGCAAGACACTTTACCCACCTGCTCCCAGTGCCACCCACACTGGTTTAAATGTAACTTAGATATTGGGTTTCACCATGTAAAGCGCTTTGAGTCACTAGAGAAAAAGCGCTATATAAATATAATTCACTTCACTATCTTCACTTCTGTTAAAATGTAATAATCACTTTATTCTGCTGTTGTTTGGATGCTTTGCATTAGTTTTGTATGATACCACAAATTTGGGTACTTTTTAGAGGCGGCATAGTACCGAATATGATTGATTAGTATCATATATATATATATATATATATATATATATATATATACATATATACATCTATACAAACATATATAAATACATATATACATATACATATATATATGCATACATATATACATATATATACATACATATACATACGTATATACATATATATATATACATATACATATATATATATATATATATATATGTATATATATATATATATATATATATATATATATATATATATATATATATATATATATATATATATATATATATATATACATATATATATAGCCATGATTAAATTTTTCAGTGTGAGGCCCTCAGTGGAAAACGTTTGGACACCCTTGGTTTAGACCAGTGGTTCCTAACCTGGGTTCGATGGAACCCTAGGGGTTCGGTGAGTCGGGCTCAGGGGTTCGGTGGAGGTCAAGACACACCCGACTCATCATGTAAATAAAAACTTCTCCCTATCGCCGTATTACGGCAACAACAGAAGTCAGACTTATTTGCAGATGTGTAATTTGTTGTGAATTTATGCACTGTGTTGGTTTTGTTGTTTGAACAAGTTGATGTTCATGCACGGTTCACTTTATGCACCAGTAAAAACAACATGGTAACACTTTAGTATGGGGAACATATTCACCATTAATTAGTTGTTTGTCAACATGCAAATTAGTAACATATATGTTACGTCTGTTCGGCATCGTGGTGCCGGGTTCGATTCCCTCGAGGATGCGTCGAAATAGAACACAGCAAAAGTAAGGTTTAACTATTTATTTGAATGACAAAAGGTGCTAGAAAACAAAAATACTGGAGCTAAGGAAAGGCAAACAAAAGACGCTAGCATGAAAGCTAGGATAAACAAATAGTATATTAAACTGGCACATAGGCACACAAAGGGGAAAACAAAACATTTAGCATGAGAGCTAAAAATAAATAAAATTGCGCAGCGTGAGAGCTCGCGAGAATACTACAGGAATTGCATGTAAGCAAAAAGTGCAAAGCAGACGTACCATCCATCCATCATCTTCCGCTTATCCGAGGTCGGGTCGCGGGGGCAACAGCCTAAGCAGGGAAACCCAGACTTCCCTTTCCCCAGCCACTTCGTCTAGCTCTTCCCGGGGGATCCCGAGGCGTTCCCAGGCCAGCCGGGAGACATAGTCTTCCCAACGTGTCCTGGGTCTTCCCCGTGGCCTCCTACCGGTTGGACGTGCCCTAAACACCTCCCTAGGGAGGCGTTCGGGTGGCATCCTGACCAGATGCCCGAACCACCTCATCTGGCTCCTCTCGATGTGAAGGAGCAGCGGCTTTACTTTGAGTTCCTCCCGGATGACAGAGCTTCTCACCCTATCTCTAAGGGAGAGCCCCGCCACACGGCGGAGGAAACTCATTTCGGCCGCTTGTACCCGTGATCTTATCCTTTCGGTCATGACCCAAAGCTCATGACCATAGGTGAGGAGGGGAACGTAGATCGACCGGTAAATTGAGAGCTTTGCCTTCCGGCTCAGCTCCTTCTTCACCACAACGGATCGGTACAACGTCCGCATTACTGAAGACGCCGCACCGATCCGCCTGTCGATCTCACGATCCACTCTTCCCTCACTCGTGAACAAGACTCCTAGGTACTTGAACTCCTCCACTTGGGGCAGGGTCTCCTCCCCAACCTGGAGATGGCACTCCACCCTTTTCCGGGCGAGAACCATGGACTCGGACTTGGAGGTGCTGCAGACGTACCGTTGTGTGAAAACAAACTAGAGTCCCAGGCGAAAGAATGAAAAGAGGAAGGCTTATAAAGGGAAGGTGATTAACAGAGAACAGGTGTGCAGGAACCGGGAGTAACAGCTGAAACCAATAAGTAACCATGGTGATGGACTAAATGGGAAAGAAACGGATCAAACGGAGAATAAGAACAAAGATGGAAAAATAAACAATAATATGTGAAGATCCGAGTCACGGATCGCAACAATATTGGCTCTTAACTAGTCATTATTAAGTACTTATTAATGCCTTATTCAGCATGGCCTTATTATAACCCTCTAACCCTGGCACTAACCCTGGCACTAACCCTCTAACCCTAACCAAATAACGCTAAATTATTTGTTACTTAGAATATTTTCTCCATACTAAAGTGTCACCCAAAACATATAACTTTGTCTGGAATTAGAAAAATATATATATATATTTGACTAAAGGAGGGTTCGGTGAATGCGGATACGAAACTGGTGGGGTTCGGTACCTCCAACAAGGTTAAGAACCACTGGTTTAGACATAACATCAACGATCTTGGAATGTGCCCCCACGAATACTATCTCCTGCATACTGTTCATGTTTGACCCTGTAACAGAATAATTCTATTCCACGACGTCATGGGAAAATGGTTTCAAAATCTCAACAAATTAGAGATGAGTTTGGACATTTGAGGCTTATCGGTGTGTTTGTGGTACGATAAATAAGCTTCTGCATGAATGCCTCCTGATAGAAATATTGTTTTCGACATAGTTGTGGCTATTTTGTTACCTGGAAGTCTATTTTTCACTGTCAATGACTTGAGAAAATAAATATACCCTCTGCCCTCATGATGTCGGACCACTGACTGGCTTTTTTTTTTTCCCGGAGACTCTCACGCGGGGTTTCCATTTCCCACCATCCCATTCATGAGGCCGCCCAGCCGAGTGTGAACTGTCGCTGCCGAGGTCACGTTACGTGGCTTGCATAGACCCTCATACCCGTCACGGCGGGGATGTCACGTAAGCTGAAAGACACGGATGAGACCCCTTTTTTTGACGCACGCCAGGACAGCGGGGCGTTCACTGTCCCGGGTCAGGCTTTACTAAGAGAGATGCTAATTGTCCAAAAGTAGCAGCAGGTATAATCAGTGTCCACTTCCACCGCATGAACCAAAGCTGACTTAAATCTGTCTCATTCCCTTTCAGTTACGACTCCGGTCACATTTAGCTGTGAATCACATTTTTTACCAAAAACCTGCCTGCAATATTTTATTTAGTGTACTGAGCCATGACTAAAGAATAATAATACAGCATAAAATACTACCAAGGTAACATCAATCAAAGGGCATCATTTGTTTACTACTTTGTAATAACTTTACACTAATAAAGTATTTACAACTAAGCTAATAATAACATTCAGTGGGAAAAAAGATTCATGCTAATTCATGGAGGATTTGTGTGTCGGATTGGCACAGCCATACTAGTTAGGAGGATCACTATTTGGCAAAGTCAAAACCTTATAGCTGTACTATAACAGGTCAAAATGTTATTGTATCATGATAAAATAATCCGGTTTTCTGCCAAAAACTGTTAAATAAGTCGGGAAGAAGTTGTAGGCGCTATTTGCCGAGCATCGGGGCGGTATCTGCTTATAGCGGCTTATGGAGCGTTAAAGGAGCCATATGTAATAATTTCTTGTCAAGTCATCATAAATTTGCCAAGATATGTCAAAAGGCATGTTATGGATAACTGAGGAAGGTGACGGAAACAGACACTAGAGAGAGTGTAGATTTATAAACTATATATATATATATATAATAATGAAAAAATAGAATATAAACTAAGGAAATGGAGTGTGAACAAGATCCAAAAGTGTATGTGGTGTGAGGCTATGTGTGTGATTAGCTGAGGTGTGTGTTACCAAATGCTGTGGAGAGCGAAGTAACTCAAACAGAAGACTATACTCCGGCGCCGGCAAGCCAGGTTGTCCAGGCTAATGAAGGCAGCTCCTTCATTACCGGCAGGTGTGATGAGTGCCGGTGAATGATTGCAGCTGGCGGCTACTGCAGGGCGGAGACGCGCGCAGCTCGTCCCTGGATGTGCGCGCCCGTGGGCGTTTCCCGAGGTGCGCACAGACGTCTGAGCCGTAACAAGGCATTAATAAATCATGTTCTTTCCAAATACCTCTATAACTGATAACAGTAGTTCAGTCGGGATATGCTCATTTCAAAAGTAGATTTACAGCCCCGAAATATTGTTATTGTTTTCATTTCGATGCCCCGCCCTCCATTGTTTGACCAATTAGGAAGTCCGTGAGTGTGTCACATCCAGGCTGCCAGTTACGCGCCGCCATCTTCGTCTGGCTACTGCCACTGGTAAAGTTACTAAACATGTCAGACCTTAGTACATCTAAAAAGGTGTCGCTACGATTCTCAACTTATTCATGACAAAGCCAGGGACAAAACCAGGACTTGTATCGGGGACGCCTTTAAAAAATGGAGACAATTGAAGGCGGAGAAGATCTTTTTCCTCTGACGCCACACTTGCCAATTTCCTCCTTGATAGGTAAGTCAGGCTTTTACGTTTTCTTATTACTTGTAATACATGGAAATGGACATTTGGTATGTAAACTATTGTGTCCAGTACAGTCTATGATCTTGTTTAACCAAGCTAGTATGTTCCTGCAACCAATGCATATTATGCTAGCCCGGTCAATGGCACATTGACATATAGGCTAACGGGCAAAATATATGCCCGTTAGCCTGTATGTCGATGTGTATTCCAATTGACAGGGCAAAATATTAGTGTCAGTGCCTATTTCCTTCTCAATATGCTGAGGAAATGGGTTCCAACATTAGCACGGCTGTCATCACGGCGATGCGAAAAATCCAAATCACGTGGTCAAATAATTCCTAATTGGTGTTTGCATATTGTGGACCACATGCACTAAGTTATATGGCAATCTGAAACGTTTGAAACAGTAGCCTTATAGGCTACCATGAATTGTTTAACGTGGACCCCGACTTAAACAGGTTGGAAAACCTATTCCGGTGTTACCATTTAGTGGTCGATTGGACGGAATATATACCGCACTGTGCAATCTACTAATAAAAGTTTCAATCAATCAATCAAAATGGTAAATGTCTCCTCTTTTGGGCGTACTTACTTTCATCAGTATAACCATTGCTAGCGTTGGTTGTAGTTGGTTTTAGTCTTTCTGTGTTGACCAAATGATTGCCATTTGTTGTGATATCGTACGCAGGCATGATGTACTTCTTCTTCGTCCAGCTCTTCCCGGGGGATCCCGAGGCGTTTCCAGGCAAGCTGGGAGACATACTCTTCCCAACGTGTCCTGGGTCTTCCCCGAGGCCTCCTACGGGTCGGACGTGCCCGAAACACCTCCCTAGGCAGGCGTTCGGGTGGCATCCTGACCAGATGCCCGAACCACCTCATCTGGCTCTTTTCGATGTGGAGGAGCAGCGGCTTTACTTTGAGTTCCTCCCGGATGACAGAGCTTCTCACCCTATCTCTAAGGGAGAGACCCGTCACCCGGCGGAGGAAGCTCATTTCGACCGCTTGTACCCGTGATCTTATCCTTTCGTTCATAACCCAAAGCTCATCATGACCGTAGGTAAGAATGGGAATGTAGATCGACTGGTAAATTCAATCAATCAATCAATGTTTACTTATATAGCCCTAAATCACTAGTGTCTCAAAGGGCTGCACAAACCACTACGACATCCTCGGTAGGCCCACATAAGGGCAAGGAAAACTCACACCCAGTGGGACGTCGGTGACAATAATGACTATGAGAACCTTGGAGAAGAGGAAAGCAATGGAGGTCGAGCGGGTCTAACATGATACTGTGAAAGTTCAATCCATAATGGATCCAACACAGCCGTGAGAGTCCAGTCCAAAGCGGATCCAAATTGAGAGCTTTGCCTTCCTGCTCAGCTCCTTCTTCACCACAACGGATCGATACAGCGTCCGCATTAGTGAAGATCTCACGATCTACTCTTCCCTCACTCGTGAACAAGACTCCGAGGTACTTGAACTCCTCCACTTGGGGCAGGGTCTCCTCCCCAACCCGGAGATGGCACTCCACCCTTTTCCGGGTGAGAACCACGGACTCGGACTTGGAGGTGCTGATTCTCATCCCAGCCGCTTCACACTCGGCTGCGAACCGATCCAATGAGAGCTGAAAATCTTGGCGAGATGAAGCCATCAGGACCACATAATCGGCAAAAAGCAGAGACCTAATCCTGCAGCCACCAAACCAGATACCCTCAACACCAGACCTGGGCAAATTAAGGCCCGTTGAGCTTTTCAATCTGGCCCGCCGGAAATTCCCAAATATTCTTTTTGGATCTTTAAGATGGAAAGTGCAGCTGCCATTATGATGTGCAGTCATGTTTTCTAATGACCGGAAGTCTTCAACTATACTAAGTCTTTCAATGCTTGGAATCTGCATGCTATACTAGTTACTATGGTCATCTAATGAATTACTATGGTCATCTAATCAGTTACTATGGTCATCTAATTACTTACAATGGTCACTATGAGATATCTATTTTGCCTTTTGGTCCGGGACCCTTTGGGACTGTGTGACAAGGGGTGACCTCTGTGGTGCTTTTTTTGTGGACTTCTGGATCTGCCTCCTGGGAGCCTTTTGGCCATGGAGACCAGCTGCTGGGTGTCTGCCACACCGGAGTCGGTTTGGAGGGACTGGCGGAGATGCGGATGAGGGGACAGGTCTGCGGAGCTAGCACTGAGCGCTGGGACGGAGAGGCTTCGCGGTGTCTTGGCTGGGTGAGCAGGTGTCGGACACCTCAGTCACCTTGGACGTATCCTCGCTCATCCATGCGGACTGGACATTGGCCGAGAGTGGAGTCTGCTGTCTCGGTTGCTTTGTTGGGTCTGCTC